>NC_142080.1:15874670-16190322 GCF_059756535.1 Pantherophis guttatus | reverse complement strand
GTAACTGTGAACGTTGAACTGTGTGAACTGTTACTTTAAACTGTTAACTTTAACTTTAACTGTGAACTTGTACTGAACTTTAACGTTAACGTGTAACTTGTAACGTGTAACTTTAACTTTGAACGAACAACTTTACGGAACTTTAACTTAACGTGAACTTAACTGAACTTGAACGTTAACGTTAACTTTAACTTTAACTTGTAACGTTGTAACTTTAACTTTAACGTTAACTGTATACTTGAACTTAACTTTAACGTGAACGTTTTAAGACGTTAACTTTAACCTTGCACCCCACACCCCCACCCCACCCCCTCCCCCACCCCCCCACCCCCACCCCCACCCCCACCCCCACCCCCACCCCCACCCCCACCCCCACCCCCACCCCCACCCCCTACCCACCCCCTCCCCCAACCCCTACCCCCACCCCCACCCCCACCCCCACCCCCACCCCACACCCACCCTACCCCCACCCCCACCCCCTCCCCCTACCCCACCCACCCAACCCCCACCCTCCCCACCCCCACCCCCTCCCCCACCCCACCCCCACCCCCTCCCCCTCACCCCCTCCACCCTCCCCCACCCCCACCCCTACCCCACCCTCCCCCCACCCCACCCCCCTCACCCCCTCACCCTACCCCACCCACCCCTCCCCCAACCCCTACCCCTACCCCACCCCCTACCCCTACCCCCTCACCCACACCCCACCCCACCCCACCCTAACCCCACCCCCACACCCTCCCCCACCCCCACCCCCACAACCCACCCACCCTACCCCACCCCCACCCCCACCCCCTACCCCACACCCTACCCCTCCCCCCAACCCCACCCCCCCCCACCCCTCACCCTCACCCCTCCCCTACCCCCACCCCACCCCCAACCCTCACCCAACCCCCTAACCCTACCCCTACCCCACACCCCTAACCCTCCCCCAACCCACCCCACCCCCACCCCCATACCCCCACCCCAACCCCTCCCCCAACCCCAAACCCCTCCCCCACCCCTCACCCACACCCAAACCCTACACCCTACCCCCTACCCCAACCCCTCACCCTAACCCCACACCCCTCCCCAACCCTAACCCTAACCCCTAACCCTAACCCTAACCCTAACCCTAACCCTAACCCTAACCCTAACCCTAACCCTAACCCTAACCCTAACCCTAACCCTAACCCTAACCCTAACCCTAACCCTAACCCTAACCCTAACCCTAACCCTAACCCTAACCCTAACCCTAACCCTAACCCTAACCCTAACCCTAACCCTAACCCTAACCCTAACCCTAACCCTAACCCTAACCCTAACCCTAACCCTAACCCTAACCCTAACCCTAACCCTAACCCTAACCCTAACCCTAACCCTAACCCTAACCCTAACCCTAACCCTAACCCTAACCCTAACCCTAACCCTAACCCTAACTACCTAACCCTAACCCTAACCCTAACCCTAACCCTAACCCTAACCCTAACCCTAACCCTAACCCTAACCCTAACCCTAACCCTAACCCTAACCCTAACCCTAACCCTAACCCTAACCCTAACCCTAACCCTAACCCTAACCCTAACCCTAACCCTAACCCTAACCCTCACCCCCTAACCCTAACCCTAACCCTAACCCTAACCCTACCCCTAACCCTAACCCTACCCTAACCCTACCCCTAACCCTAACCCTAACCCTAACCCTAACCCTAACCCTAACCCTAACCCTAACCCTAACCCTAACCCTAACCCTAACCCTAACCCTAACCCTAACCCTAACCCTAACCCTAACCCTAACCCTAACCCTAACCCTAACCCTAACCCTAACCCTAACCCTAACCCTAACCCTAACCCTAACCCTAACCCTAACCCTAACCCTAACCCTAACCCTAACCCTAACCCTAACCCTAACCCTAACCCTAACCCTAACCCTAACCCTAACCCTAACCCGAACCCTAACCCTAACCCTAACCCTAACCCGAACCCGAACCCGAACCCTAACCCGGACCCTAACCCTAACCCGAACCCTAACCCTAACCCGAACCCGAACCCGAACCCTAACCCGAACCCGAACCCTAACCCTGACCCTAACCCTAACCCTCTTCACACTGTGGGGTACATGAATATAGGTTTGTTTTGCATACCTGAGCTGTGTGTCAATAGTTAAGTTTTCTGGCTGAATTGAGTCCTACTGCCTATTCTGAGATACAGATCCTCAGGAAAAGTTCAAATTTGAGAATTGTGTGTTTTTGGTCTTTTCATACTTTGCGTAACATGAACATGTGTTTCTTTTGAAAATCTGAGCTGTGTTCAATAGTTAAGTTTTGTGGCTGAATAGAGGCCTACTGCCCATTCTGAGATGCACTTTGGTCTATCTCCTCAGGGAAAGCTCAGATTTGAAAAAATTGACTGTTTTTTGGGCTTCTCAGACTGTGGGGTACATGAATATAGGTTTGTTTTGCATACCTGAGCTGTGTGTCAATAGTTAAGTTTTCTGGCTGAATAGAGGCCTACTGCCCATTCTGAGATGCACTTTGGTCTATCTCCTCAGGGAAAGCTCAGATTTGAAAAAATTGACTGTTTTTTGGGCTCTTCAGACTGTGTGGTACATGAACATATGTTTGTTTTGCATACCAGAGCTGTGTGTCAAAGGTTTTCTGGCTGAATTGAGCCCTACTGCCCATACTGAGATGCACTTTGTTCTATCTCCTCAGGGAAAGCTCAGATTTGAAAAAATTGACTGTTTTTTGGGCTTCTCAGAACGTGGGGTACATGAATATATGTTTGTTTTGCATATCTGAGCTGTGTGTCAAAAGTTAAGTTTTCTGGCTGAATTGAGCCCTACTGCCCATTCTGAGATGCACTTTGGTCTATCTCCTCAGGGAAAGCTCAGATTTGAAAAAATTGACTGTTTTTTGGGCTTCTCAGACTGTGAGGTACATGAATATACGTTTGTTTTGCATACCTGAGCTGTGTGTCAAAAGTTAAGTTTTCTGGCTGAATTGAGCCCTACTGCCCATTCTGAGATGCACTTTGTTCTATCTCCTCAGTGACAGCTCAGATTTGAAAAAATTGACTGTTTTTTGGGCTTCTCAGACTGTGGGGTGCATGAATATACGTTTGTTTTGCATACCTGAGCTGTTTGCCAACAGTTAAGTTTTCTGGTTGAATTGAGTCCTACTGCCTATTCTGAGATACAGATCCTCAGGTAAAGTACAGATTTGAGAATTGTGTGTTTTTGGTCTTTTCATACTTTGCATAACATGAACATGTGTTTCTTTTGAAAATGTGAGCTTGGGTCAAAAGTTAAGTTTTCTGGCTGAATAGAGGCCTACTGCCCATTCTGAGATGCACTTTGTTCTATCTCCTCAGGGAAAGCTCAGATTTGAAAAAATTGACTGTTTTTTGGGCTTCTCAGACCGTGGGGTACATGAATATAGGTTTGTTTTGCATACCTGAGCTGTGTGTCAATAGTTAAGTTTTCTGGCTGAATAGAGTCCTACTGCCCATTCTGAGATGCACTTTGGTCTATCTCCTCAGGGAAAGCTCAGATTTGAAAAAATTGACTGTTTTTGGGCTCTTCAGACTGTGTGGTACATGAACATATGTTTGTTTTGCATACCAGAGCTGTGTGTCAAAGGTTTTCTGGCTGAATTGAGCCCTACTGCCCATACTGAGATGCACTTTGTTCTATCTCCTCAGTGACAGCTCAGATTTGAAAAAATTGACTGTTTTTTGGGCTTCTCAGACTGTGGGGTGCATGAATATACGTTTGTTTTGCATACCTGAGCTGTTTGCCAACAGTTAAGTTTTCTGGTTGAATTGAGTCCTACTGCCTATTCTGAGATACAGATCCTCAGGTAAAGTACAGATTTGAGAATTGTGTGTTTTTGGTCTTTTCATACTTTGCGTAACATGAACATGTGTTTCTTTTGAAAATCTGAGCTTGGGTCAAAAGTTAAGTTTTCTGGCTGAATTCAGCCCTACTGCCCTTTCTGAGATACAGATCCTCAGGTAAAGTTCAGATTTCAGAATTGTGTGTTTTTGGTCTTTTCATACTTTGCGTAACATGAACATGTGTTTCTTTTGAAAATCTGAGCTTGGGTCAAAAGTTAAGTTTTCTGGCTGAATTCAGCCCTACTGCCCTTTCTGAGATACAGATCCTCAGGTAAAGTTCAGATTTGAGAATTGTGTGTTTTTGGTCTTTTCATACTTTGCGTAACATGAACATGTGTTTCTTTTGAAAATCTGAGCTGTGTTCAATAGTTAAGTTTTGTGGCTGAATAGAGGCCTACTGCCCATTCTGAGATGCACTTTGGTCTATCTCCTCAGGGAAAGCTCAGATTTGAAAAAATTGTCTGTTTTTTGGGCTCTTCAGACTGTGGGGTACATGAATATAGCTTTGTTTTACATACCTGAGCTGTGTGTCAAAGGTTTTCTGGCTGAATTGAGCCCTACTGCCCATTCTGAGATGCACTTTGGTCTATCTCCTCAGGGAAAGCTCAGATTTGAAAAAATTGACTGTTTTTTGGGCTCTTAAGACTGTGGGGTACATGAATATATGTTTGTTTTATATACCTGAGCTGTGTGTCAAAGGTTTTCTGGCTGAATTGAGCCCTACTGCCCATTCTGAGATGCACTTTGGTCTATCTCCTCAGGGAAAGCTCAGATTTGAAAAAATTGACTGTTTTTTGGGCTTCTCAGACTGTGGGGTGCATGAATATACGTTTGTTTTGCATACCTGAGCTGTGTGTCAAAAGTTAAGTTTTCTGGTTGAATTGAGTCCTACTGCCTATTCTGAGATACAGATCCTCAGGTAAAGTTCAGATTTGAGAATTGTGTGTTTTTGGTCTTTTCATACTTTGCGTAACATGAACATGTGTTTCTTTTGAAAATCTGAGCTGTGTGTCAATAGTTAAGTTTTGTGGCTGAATAGAGGCCTACTGCCCATTCTGAGATGCACTTTGGTCTATCTCCTCAGGGAAAGCTCAGATTTGAAAAAATTGATTGTTTTTTGGGCTTCTCAGACCGTGGGGTACATGAATATATGTTTGTTTTGCATATCTGAGCTGTGTGTCAAAAGTTAAGTTTTCTGGCTGAATTGAGCCCTACTGCCCATTCTGAGATGCACTTTGGTCTATCTCCTCAGGGAAAGCTCAGATTTGAAAAAATTGACTGTTTTTTGGGCTTCTCAGACTGTGAGGTACATGAATATACGTTTGTTTTGCATACCTGAGCTGTGTGTCAAAAGTTAAGTTTTCTGGCTGAATTGAGCCCTACTGCCCATTCTGAGATGCACTTTGTTCTATCTCCTCAGTGACAGCTCAGATTTGAAAAAATTGACTGTTTTTGGGGCTTCTCAGACTGTGGGGTGCATGAATATACGTTTGTTTTGCATACCTGAGCTGTTTGCCAACAGTTAAGTTTTCTGGTTGAATTGAGTCCTACTGCCTATTCTGAGATACAGATCCTCAGGTAAAGTACAGATTTGAGAATTGTGTGTTTTTGGTCTTTTCATACTTTGCGTAACATGAACATGTGTTTCTTTTGAAAATCTGAGCTTGGGTCAAAAGTTAAGTTTTCTGGCTGAATTCAGCCCTACTGCCCTTTCTGAGATACAGATCCTCAGGTAAAGTTCAGATTTCAGAATTGTGTGTTTTTGGTCTTTTCATACTTTGCGTAACATGAACATGTGTTTCTTTTGAAAATCTGAGCTGTGTTCAATAGTTAAGTTTTGTGGCTGAATAGAGGCCTACTGCCCATTCTGAGATGCACTTTGGTCTATCTCCTCAGGGAAAGCTCAGATTTGAAAAAATTGTCTGTTTTTTGGGCTCTTCAGACTGTGGGGTACATGAATATAGCTTTGTTTTACATACCTGAGCTGTGTGTCAAAGGTTTTCTGGCTGAATTGAGCCCTACTGCCCATTCTGAGATGCACTTTGGTCTATCTCCTCAGGGAAAGCTCAGATTTGAAAAAATTGACTGTTTTTTGGGCTCTTAAGACTGTGGGGTACATGAATATATGTTTGTTTTACATACCTGAGCTGTGTGTCAAAGGTTTTCTGGCTGAATTGAGCCCTACTGCCCATTCTGAGATGCACTTTGGTCTATCTCCTCAGGGAAAGCTCAGATTTGAAAAAATTGACTGTTTTTTGGGCTTCTCAGACTGTGAGGTACATGAATATACGTTTGTTTTGCATACCTGAGCTGTGTGTCAAAAGTTAAGTTTTCTGGTTGAATTGAGTCCTACTGCCTATTCTGAGATACAGATCCTCAGGGAAAGTTCAGATTTGAGAATTGTGTGTTTTTCGTCTTTTCATACTTTGCGTAACATGAACATGTGTTTCTTTTGAAAATCTGAGCTGTGTTCAATAGTTAAGTTTTGTGGCTGAATAGAGGCCTACTGCCCATTCTGAGATGCACTTTGGTCTATCTCCTCAGGGAAAGCTCAGATTTGAAAAAATTGACTGTTTTTTGGGCTTCTCATACCGTGGGGTACATGAATATATGTTTGTTTTGCATACCTGAGCTGTGTGTCAAAAGTTAAGTTTTCTGGCTGAATTGAGCCCTACTGCCCATTCTGAGATGCACTTTGGTCTATCTCCTCAGGGAAAGCTCAGATTTGAAAAAATTGACTGTTTTTTGGGCTTCTCAGACTGTGAGGTACATGAATATACGTTTGTTTTGCATACCTGAGCTGTGTGTCAAAAGTTAAGTTTTCTGGCTGAATTGAGCCCAACTGCCCATTCTGAGATGCACTTTGTTCTATCTCCTCAGTGACAGCTCAGATTTGAAAAAATTGACTGTTTTTTGGGCTTCTCAGACTGTGGGGTGCATGAATATACGTTTGTTTTGCATACCTGAGCTGTTTGCCAACAGTTAAGTTTTCTGGTTGAATTGAGTCCTACTGCCTATTCTGAGATACAGATCCTCAGGTAAAGTTCAGATTTGAGAATTGTGTGTTTTTGGTCTTTTCATACTTTGCGTAACATGAACCTGTGTTTCTTTTGAAAATCTGAGCTGTGTGTCAATAGTTAAGTTTTGTGGCTGAATAGAGGCCTACTGCCCATTCTGAGATGCACTTTGGTCTATCTCCTCAGGGAAAGCTCAGATTTGAAAAAATTGACTGTTTTTTGGGCTTCTCAGACCGTGGGGTACATGAATATATGTTTGTTTTGCATATCTGAGCTGTGTGTCAAAAGTTAAGTTTTCTGGCTGAATTGAGCCCTACTGCCCATTCTGAGATGCACTTTGGTCTATCTCCTCAGGGAAAGCTCAGATTTGAAAAAATTGACTGTTTTTTGGGCTTCTCAGACTGTGAGGTACATGAATATACGTTTGTTTTGCATACCTGAGCTGTGTGTCAAAAGTTAAGTTTTCTGGCTGAATTGAGCCCAACTGCCCATTCTGAGATGCACTTTGTTCTATCTCCTCAGTGACAGCTCAGATTTGAAAAAATTGACTGTTTTTTGGGCTTCTCAGACTGTGGGGTGCATGAATATACGTTTGCTTTGCATACCTGAGCTGTTTGCCAACAGTTAAGTTTTCTGGTTGAATTGAGTCCTACTGCCTATTCTGAGATACAGATCCTCAGGTAAAGTACAGATTTGAGAATTGTGTGTTTTTAGTCTTTTCATACTTTGCGTAACATGAACATGTGTTTCTTTTGAAAATCTGAGCTGTGTTCAATAGTTAAGTTTTGTGGCTGAATAGAGGCCTACTGCCCATTCTGAGATGCACTTTGGTCTATCTCCTCAGGGAAAGCTCAGATTTGAAAAAATTGACTGTTTTTTGGGCTTCTCAGACTGTGGGGTACATGAATATAGGTTTGTTTTGCATACCTGAGCTGTGTGTCAATAGTTAAGTTTTCTGGCTGAATAGAGGCCTACTGCCCATTCTGAGATGCACTTTGGTCTATCTCCTCAGGGAAAGCTCAGATTTGAAAAAATTGACTGTTTTTTGGGCTCTTAAGACTGTGGGGTACATGAATATATGTTTGTTTTACATACCTGAGCTGTGTGTCAAAGGTTTTCTGGCTGAATTGAGCCCTACTGCCCATTCTGAGATGCACTTTGGTCTATCTCCTCAGGGAAAGCTCAGATTTGAAAAAATTGACTGTTTTTTGGGCTTCTCAGACTGTGAGGTACATGAATATACGTTTGTTTTGCATACCTGAGCTGTGTGTCAAAAGTTAAGTTTTCTGGTTGAATTGAGTCCTACTGCCTATTCTGAGATACAGATCCTCAGGGAAAGTTCAGATTTGAGAATTGTGTGTTTTTCGTCTTTTCATACTTTGCGTAACATGAACATGTGTTTCTTTTGAAAATCTGAGCTGTGTTCAATAGTTAAGTTTTGTGGCTGAATAGAGGCCTACTGCCCATTCTGAGATGCACTTTGGTCTATCTCCTCAGGGAAAGCTCAGATTTGAAAAAATTGACTGTTTTTTGGGCTTCTCATACCGTGGGGTACATGAATATATGTTTGTTTTGCATACCTGAGCTGTGTGTCAAAAGTTAAGTTTTCTGGCTGAATTGAGCCCTACTGCCCATTCTGAGATGCACTTTGGTCTATCTCCTCAGGGAAAGCTCAGATTTGAAAAAATTGACTGTTTTTTGGGCTTCTCAGACTGTGAGGTACATGAATATACGTTTGTTTTGCATACCTGAGCTGTGTGTCAAAAGTTAAGTTTTCTGGCTGAATTGAGCCCAACTGCCCATTCTGAGATGCACTTTGTTCTATCTCCTCAGTGACAGCTCAGATTTGAAAAAATTGACTGTTTTTTGGGCTTCTCAGACTGTGGGGTGCATGAATATACGTTTGTTTTGCATACCTGAGCTGTTTGCCAACAGTTAAGTTTTCTGGTTGAATTGAGTCCTACTGCCTATTCTGAGATACAGATCCTCAGGTAAAGTTCAGATTTGAGAATTGTGTGTTTTTGGTCTTTTCATACTTTGCGTAACATGAACCTGTGTTTCTTTTGAAAATCTGAGCTGTGTGTCAATAGTTAAGTTTTGTGGCTGAATAGAGGCCTACTGCCCATTCTGAGATGCACTTTGGTCTATCTCCTCAGGGAAAGCTCAGATTTGAAAAAATTGACTGTTTTTTGGGCTTCTCAGACCGTGGGGTACATGAATATATGTTTGTTTTGCATATCTGAGCTGTGTGTCAAAAGTTAAGTTTTCTGGCTGAATTGAGCCCTACTGCCCATTCTGAGATGCACTTTGGTCTATCTCCTCAGGGAAAGCTCAGATTTGAAAAAATTGACTGTTTTTTGGGCTTCTCAGACTGTGAGGTACATGAATATACGTTTGTTTTGCATACCTGAGCTGTGTGTCAAAAGTTAAGTTTTCTGGCTGAATTGAGCCCAACTGCCCATTCTGAGATGCACTTTGTTCTATCTCCTCAGTGACAGCTCAGATTTGAAAAAATTGACTGTTTTTTGGGCTTCTCAGACTGTGGGGTGCATGAATATACGTTTGTTTTGCATACCTGAGCTGTTTGCCAACAGTTAAGTTTTCTGGTTGAATTGAGTCCTACTGCCTATTCTGAGATACAGATCCTCAGGTAAAGTACAGATTTGAGAATTGTGTGTTTTTAGTCTTTTCATACTTTGCGTAACATGAACATGTGTTTCTTTTGAAAATCTGAGCTGTGTTCAATAGTTAAGTTTTGTGGCTGAATAGAGGCCTACTGCCCATTCTGAGATGCACTTTGGTCTATCTCCTCAGGGAAAGCTCAGATTTGAAAAAATTGACTGTTTTTTGGGCTTCTCAGACTGTGGGGTACATGAATATAGGTTTGTTTTGCATACCTGAGCTGTGTGTCAATAGTTAAGTTTTCTGGCTGAATAGAGGCCTACTGCCCATTCTGAGATGCACTTTGGTCTATCTCCTCAGGGAAAGCTCAGATTTGAAAAAATTGACTGTTTTTTGGGCTCTTAAGACTGTGGGGTACATGAATATATGTTTGTTTTACATACCTGAGCTGTGTGTCAAAGGTTTTCTGGCTGAATTGAGCCCTACTGCCCATTCTGAGATGCACTTTGGTCTATCTCCTCAGGGAAAGCTCAGATTTGAAAAAATTGACTGTTTTTTGGGCTTCTCAGACTGTGGGGTGCATGAATATACGTTTGTTTTGCATACCTGAGTTGTGTGTCAAAAGTTAAGTTTTCTGGTTGAATTGAGTCCTACTGCCTATTCTGAGATACAGATCCTCAGGTAAAGTTCAGATTTGAGAATTGTGTGTTTTTGGTCTTTTCATACTTTGCGTAACATGAACATGTGTTTCTTTTGAAAATCTGAGCTGTGTGTCAATAGTTAAGTTTTGTGGCTGAATAGAGGCCTACTGCCCATTCTGAGATGCACTTTGGTCTATCTCCTCAGGGAAAGCTCAGATTTGAAAAAATTGATTGTTTTTTGGGCTTCTCAGACCGTGGGGTACATGAATATATGTTTGTTTTGCATATCTGAGCTGTGTGTCAAAAGTTAAGTTTTCTGGCTGAATTGAGCCCTACTGCCCATTCTGAGATGCACTTTGGTCTATCTCCTCAGGGAAAGCTCAGATTTGAAAAAATTGACTGTTTTTTGGGCTTCTCAGACTGTGGGGTGCATGAATATAGGTTTGTTTTGCATACCTGAGCTGTTTGCCAACAGTTAAGTTTTCTGGTTGAATTGAGTCCTACTGCCTATTCTGAGATACAGATCCTCAGGTAAAGTACAGATTTGAGAATTGTGTGTTTTTGGTCTTTTCATACTTTGCGTAACATGAACATGTGTTTCTTTTGAAAATCTGAGCTTGGGTCAAAAGTTAAGTTTTCTGGCTGAATTCAGCCCTACTGCCCTTTCTGAGATACAGATCCTCAGGTAAAGTTCAGATTTGAGAATTGTGTGTTTTTGGTCTTTTCATACTTTGCGTAACATGAACATGTGTTTCTTTTGAAAATCTGAGCTGTGTTCAATAGTTAAGTTTTGTGGCTGAATAGAGGCCTACTGCCCATTCTGAGATGCACTTTGGTCTATCTCCTCAGGGAAAGCTCAGATTTGAAAAAATTGTCTGTTTTTTGGGCTCTTCAGACTGTGGGGTACATGAATATAGCTTTGTTTTACATACCTGAGCTGTGTGTCAAAGGTTTTCTGGCTGAATTGAGCCCTACTGCCCATTCTGAGATGCACTTTGGTCTATCTCCTCAGGGAAAGCTCAGATTTGAAAAAATTGACTGTTTTTTGGGCTCTTAAGACTGTGGGGTACATGAATATATGTTTGTTTTACATACCTGAGCTGTGTGTCAAAGGTTTTCTGGCTGAATTGAGCCCTACTGCCCATTCTGAGATGCACTTTGGTCTATCTCCTCAGGGAAAGCTCAGATTTGAAAAAATTGACTGTTTTTTGGGCTTCTCAGACTGTGGGGTGAAGGAATATACGTTTGTTTTGCATACCTGAGCTGTGTGTCAAAAGTTAAGTTTTCTGGTTGAATTGAGTCCTACTGCCTATTCTGAGATACAGATCCTCAGGGAAAGTTCAGATTTGAGAATTGTGTGTTTTTGGTCTTTTCATACTTTGCGTAACATGAACATGTGTTTCTTTTGAAAATCTGAGCTGTGTTCAATAGTTAAGTTTTGTGGCTGAATAGAGGCCTACTGCCCATTCTGAGATGCACTTTGGTCTATCTCCTCAGGGAAAGCTCAGATTTGAAAAAATTGACTGTTTTTTGGGCTTCTCAGACCATGGGGTACATGAATATATGTTTGTTTTGCATACCTGAGCTGTGTGTCAAAAGTTAAGTTTTCTGGCTGAATTGAGCCCTACTGCCCATTCTGAGATGCACTTTGGTCTATCTCCTCAGGGAAAGCTCAGATTTGAAAAAATTGACTGTTTTTTGGGCTTCTCAGACTGTGAGGTACATGAATATACGTTTGTTTTGCATACCTGAGCTGTGTGTCAAAAGTTAAGTTTTCTGGCTGAATTGAGCCCAACTGCCCATTCTGAGATGCACTTTGTTCTATCTCCTCAGTGACAGCTCAGATTTGAAAAAATTGACTGTTTTTTGGGCTTCTCAGACTGTGGGGTGCATGAATATACGTTTGTTTTGCATACCTGAGCTGTTTGCCAACAGTTAAGTTTTCTGGTTGAATTGAGTCCTACTGCCTATTCTGAGATACAGATCCTCAGGTAAAGTTCAGATTTGAGAATTGTGTGTTTTTGGTCTTTTCATACTTTGCGTAACATGAACCTGTGTTTCTTTTGAAAATCTGAGCTGTGTTCAATAGTTAAGTTTTGTGGCTGAATAGAGGCCTACTGCCCATTCTGAGATGCACTTTGGTCTATCTCCTCAGGGAAAGCTCAGATTTGAAAAAATTGACTGTTTTTTGGGCTTCTCAGACCGTGGGGTACATGAATATATGTTTGTTTTGCATATCTGAGCTGTGTGTCAAAAGTTAAGTTTTCTGGCTGAATTGAGCCCTACTGCCCATTCTGAGATGCACTTTGGTCTATCTCCTCAGTGACAGCTCAGATTTGAAAAAATTGACTGTTTTTTGGGCTTCTCAGACTGTGGGGTGAAGGAATATACGTTTGTTTTGCATACCTGAGCTGTGTGTCAAAAGTTAAGTTTTCTGGTTGAATTGAGTCCTACTGCCTATTCTGAGATACAGATCCTCAGGGAAAGTTCAGATTTGAGAATTGTGTGTTTTTGGTCTTTTCATACTTTGCGTAACATGAACATGTGTTTCTTTTGAAAATGTGAGCTTGGGTCAAAAGTTAAGTTTTCTGGCTGAATTGAGTCCTACTGCCCATTCTGAGATGCACTTTGGTCTATCTCCTCAGGGAAAGCTCAGATTTGAAAAAATTGACTGTTTTTTGGGCTTCTCAGACTGTGAGGTACATGAATATACGTTTGTTTTGCATACCTGAGCTGTGTGTCAAAAGTTAAGTTTTCTGGCTGAATTGAGCCCTACTGCCCATTCTGAGATGCACTTTGTTCTATCTCCTCAGTGACAGCTCAGATTTGAAAAAATTGACTGTTTTTTGGGCTTCTCAGACTGTGGGGTGCATGAATATACGTTTGTTTTGCATACCTGAGCTGTTTGCCAACAGTTAAGTTTTCTGGTTGAATTGAGTCCTACTGCCTATTCTGAGATACAGATCCTCAGGTAAAGTACAGATTTGAGAATTGTGTGTTTTTGGTCTTTTCATACTTTGCGTAACATGAACATGTGTTTCTTTTGAAAATCTGAGCTTGGGTCAAAAGTTAAGTTTTCTGGCTGAATTCAGCCCTACTGCCCTTTCTGAGATACAGATCCTCAGGTAAAGTTCAGATTTCAGAATTGTGTGTTTTTGGTCTTTTCATACTTTGCGTATCATGAACATGTGTTTCTTTTGAAAATCTGAGCTGTGTTCAATAGTTAAGTTTTGTGGCTGAATAGAGGCCTACTGCCCATTCTGAGATGCACTTTGGTCTATCTCCTCAGGGAAAGCTCAGATTTGAAAAAATTGACTGTTTTTGGGCTCTTCAGACTGTGTGGTACATGAACATATGTTTGTTTTGCATACCAGAGCTGTGTGTCAAAGGTTTTCTGGCTGAATTGAGCCCTACTGCCCATACTGAGATGCACTTTGTTCTATCTCCTCAGTGACAGCTCAGATTTGAAAAAATTGACTGTTTTTTGGGCTTCTCAGACTGTGGGGTGCATGAATATACGTTTGTTTTGCATACCTGAGCTGTTTGCCAACAGTTAAGTTTTCTGGTTGAATTGAGTCCTACTGCCTATTCTGAGATACAGATCCTCAGGTAAAGTTCAGATTTGAGAATTGTGTGTTTTTGGTCTTTTCATACTTTGCGTAACATGAACCTGTGTTTCTTTTGAAAATCTGAGCTGTGTGTCAATAGTTAAGTTTTGTGGCTGAATAGAGGCCTACTGCCCATTCTGAGATGCACTTTGGTCTATCTCCTCAGGGAAAGCTCAGATTTGAAAAAATTGACTGTTTTTTGGGCTTCTCAGACCGTGGGGTACATGAATATATGTTTGTTTTGCATATCTGAGCTTTGTGTCAAAAGTTAAGTTTTCTGGCTGAATTGAGCCCTACTGCCCATTCTGAGATGCACTTTGGTCTATCTCCTCAGGGAAAGCTCAGATTTGAAAAAATTGACTGTTTTTTGGGCTTCTCAGACTGTGGGGTGCATGAATATACGTTTGTTTTGCATACCTGAGTTGTGTGTCAAAAGTTAAGTTTTCTGGTTGAATTGAGTCCTACTGCCTATTCTGAGATACAGATCCTCAGGTAAAGTTCAGATTTGAGAATTGTGTGTTTTTGGTCTTTTCATACTTTGCGTAACATGAACATGTGTTTCTTTTGAAAATCTGAGCTGTGTGTCAATAGTTAAGTTTTGTGGCTGAATAGAGGCCTACTGCCCATTCTGAGATGCACTTTGGTCTATCTCCTCAGGGAAAGCTCAGATTTGAAAAAATTGATTGTTTTTTGGGCTTCTCAGACCGTGGGGTACATGAATATATGTTTGTTTTGCATATCTGAGCTGTGTGTCAAAAGTTAAGTTTTCTGGCTGAATTGAGCCCTACTGCCCATTCTGAGATGCACTTTGGTCTATCTCCTCAGGGAAAGCTCAGATTTGAAAAAATTGACTGTTTTTTGGGCTTCTCAGACTGTGGGGTGCATGAATATAGGTTTGTTTTGCATACCTGAGCTGTTTGCCAACAGTTAAGTTTTCTGGTTGAATTGAGTCCTACTGCCTATTCTGAGATACAGATCCTCAGGTAAAGTACAGATTTGAGAATTGTGTGTTTTTGGTCTTTTCATACTTTGCGTAACATGAACATGTGTTTCTTTTGAAAATCTGAGCTTGGGTCAAAAGTTAAGTTTTCTGGCTGAATTCAGCACTACTGCCCTTTCTGAGATACAGATCCTCAGGTAAAGTTCAGATTTGAGAATTGTGTGTTTTTGGTCTTTTCATACTTTGCGTAACATGAACATGTGTTTCTTTTGAAAATCTGAGCTGTGTTCAATAGTTAAGTTTTGTGGCTGAATAGAGGCCTACTGCCCATTCTGAGATGCACTTTGGTCTATCTCCTCAGGGAAAGCTCAGATTTGAAAAAATTGTCTGTTTTTTGGGCTCTTCAGACTGTGGGGTACATGAATATAGCTTTGTTTTACATACCTGAGCTGTGTGTCAAAGGTTTTCTGGCTGAATTGAGCCCTACTGCCCATTCTGAGATGCACTTTGGTCTATCTCCTCAGGGAAAGCTCAGATTTGAAAAAATTGACTGTTTTTTGGGCTCTTAAGACTGTGGGGTACATGAATATATGTTTGTTTTACATACCTGAGCTGTGTGTCAAAGGTTTTCTGGCTGAATTGAGCCCTACTGCCCATTCTGAGATGCACTTTGGTCTATCTCCTCAGGGAAAGCTCAGATTTGAAAAAATTGACTGTTTTTTGGGCTTCTCAGACTGTGGGGTGAAGGAATATACGTTTGTTTTGCATACCTGAGCTGTGTGTCAAAAGTTAAGTTTTCTGGTTGAATTGAGTCCTACTGCCTATTCTGAGATACAGATCCTCAGGGAAAGTTCAGATTTGAGAATTGTGTGTTTTTGGTCTTTTCATACTTTGCGTAACATGAACATGTGTTTCTTTTGAAAATCTGAGCTGTGTTCAATAGTTAAGTTTTGTGGCTGAATAGAGGCCTACTGCCCATTCTGAGATGCACTTTGGTCTATCTCCTCAGGGAAAGCTCAGATTTGAAAAAATTGACTGTTTTTTGGGCTTCTCAGACCATGGGGTACATGAATATATGTTTGTTTTGCATACCTGAGCTGTGTGTCAAAAGTTAAGTTTTCTGGCTGAATTGAGCCCTACTGCCCATTCTGAGATGCACTTTGGTCTATCTCCTCAGGGAAAGCTCAGATTTGAAAAAATTGACTGTTTTTTGGGCTTCTCAGACTGTGAGGTACATGAATATACGTTTGTTTTGCATACCTGAGCTGTGTGTCAAAAGTTAAGTTTTCTGGCTGAATTGAGCCCAACTGCCCATTCTGAGATGCACTTTGTTCTATCTCCTCAGTGACAGCTCAGATTTGAAAAAATTGACTGTTTTTTGGGCTTCTCAGACTGTGGGGTGCATGAATATACGTTTGTTTTGCATACCTGAGCTGTTTGCCAACAGTTAAGTTTTCTGGTTGAATTGAGTCCTACTGCCTATTCTGAGATACAGATCCTCAGGTAAAGTTCAGATTTGAGAATTGTGTGTTTTTGGTCTTTTCATACTTTGCGTAACATGAACCTGTGTTTCTTTTGAAAATCTGAGCTGTGTTCAATAGTTAAGTTTTGTGGCTGAATAGAGGCCTACTGCCCATTCTGAGATGCACTTTGGTCTATCTCCTCAGGGAAAGCTCAGATTTGAAAAAATTGACTGTTTTTTGGGCTTCTCAGACCGTGGGGTACATGAATATATGTTTGTTTTGCATATCTGAGCTGTGTGTCAAAAGTTAAGTTTTCTGGCTGAATTGAGCCCTACTGCCCATTCTGAGATGCACTTTGGTCTATCTCCTCAGTGACAGCTCAGATTTGAAAAAATTGACTGTTTTTTGGGCTTCTCAGACTGTGGGGTGAAGGAATATACGTTTGTTTTGCATACCTGAGCTGTGTGTCAAAAGTTAAGTTTTCTGGTTGAATTGAGTCCTACTGCCTATTCTGAGATACAGATCCTCAGGGAAAGTTCAGATTTGAGAATTGTGTGTTTTTGGTCTTTTCATACTTTGCGTAACATGAACATGTGTTTCTTTTGAAAATGTGAGCTTGGGTCAAAAGTTAAGTTTTCTGGCTGAATTGAGTCCTACTGCCCATTCTGAGATGCACTTTGGTCTATCTCCTCAGGGAAAGCTCAGATTTGAAAAAATTGACTGTTTTTTGGGCTTCTCAGACTGTGAGGTACATGAATATACGTTTGTTTTGCATACCTGAGCTGTGTGTCAAAAGTTAAGTTTTCTGGCTGAATTGAGCCCTACTGCCCATTCTGAGATGCACTTTGTTCTATCTCCTCAGTGACAGCTCAGATTTGAAAAAATTGACTGTTTTTTGGGCTTCTCAGACTGTGGGGTGCATGAATATACGTTTGTTTTGCATACCTGAGCTGTTTGCCAACAGTTAAGTTTTCTGGTTGAATTGAGTCCTACTGCCTATTCTGAGATACAGATCCTCAGGTAAAGTACAGATTTGAGAATTGTGTGTTTTTGGTCTTTTCATACTTTGCGTAACATGAACATGTGTTTCTTTTGAAAATCTGAGCTTGGGTCAAAAGTTAAGTTTTCTGGCTGAATTCAGCCCTACTGCCCTTTCTGAGATACAGATCCTCAGGTAAAGTTCAGATTTCAGAATTGTGTGTTTTTGGTCTTTTCATACTTTGCGTATCATGAACATGTGTTTCTTTTGAAAATCTGAGCTGTGTTCAATAGTTAAGTTTTGTGGCTGAATAGAGGCCTACTGCCCATTCTGAGATGCACTTTGGTCTATCTCCTCAGGGAAAGCTCAGATTTGAAAAAATTGACTGTTTTTGGGCTCTTCAGACTGTGTGGTACATGAACATATGTTTGTTTTGCATACCAGAGCTGTGTGTCAAAGGTTTTCTGGCTGAATTGAGCCCTACTGCCCATACTGAGATGCACTTTGTTCTATGTCCTCAGGGAAAGCTCAGATTTGAAAAAATTGACTGTTTTTTGGGCTTCTCAGACCGTGGGGTACATGAATATAGGTTTGTTTTGCATACCTGAGCTGTGTGTCAATAGTTAAGTTTTCTGGCTGAATAGAGTCCTACTGCCCATTCTGAGATGCACTTTGGTCTATCTCCTCAGGGAAAGCTCAGATTTGAAAAAATTGACTGTTTTTGGGCTCTTCAGACTGTGTGGTACATGAACATATGTTTGTTTTGCATACCAGAGCTGTGTGTCAAAGGTTTTCTGGCTGAATTGAGCCCTACTGCCCATACTGAGATGCACTTTGTTCTATCTCCTCAGGGAAAGCTCAGATTTGAAAAAATTGACTGTTTTTTGGGCTTCTCAGACCGTGGGGTACATGAATATATGTTAGTTTTGCATATCTGAGCTGTGTGTCAAAAGTTAAGTTTTCTGGCTGAATTGAGCCCTACTGCCCATTCTGAGATGCACTTTGGTCTATCTCCTCAGGGAAAGCTCAGATTTGAAAAAATTGACTGTTTTTTGGGCTTCTCAGACTGTGAGGTACATGAATATACGTTTGTTTTGCATACCTGAGCTGTGTGTCAAAAGTTAAGTTTTCTGGCTGAATTGAGCCCTACTGCCCATTCTGAGATGCACTTTGTTCTATCTCCTCAGTGACAGCTCAGATTTGAAAAAATTGACTGTTTTTTGGGCTTCTCAGACTGTGGGGTGCATGAATATACGTTTGTTTTGCATACCTGAGCTGTTTGCCAACAGTTAAGTTTTCTGGTTGAATTGAGTCCTACTGCCTATTCTGAGATACAGATCCTCAGGTAAAGTACAGATTTGAGAATTGTGTGTTTTTGGTCTTTTCATACTTTGCGTAACATGAACATGTGTTTCTTTTGAAAATCTGAGCTTGGGTCAAAAGTTAAGTTTTCTGGCTGAATTCAGCCCTACTGCCCTTTCTGAGATACAGATCCTCAGGTAAAGTTCAGATTTCAGAATTGTGTGTTTTTGGTCTTTTCATACTTTGCGTAACATGAACATGTGTTTCTTTTGAAAATCTGAGCTTGGGTCAAAAGTTAAGTTTTCTGGCTGAATTCAGCCCTACTGCCCTTTCTGAGATACAGATCCTCAGGTAAAGTTCAGATTTGAGAATTGTGTGTTTTTGGTCTTTTCATACTTTGCGTAACATGAACATGTGTTTCTTTTGAAAATCTGAGCTGTGTTCAATAGTTAAGTTTTGTGGCTGAATAGAGGCCTACTGCCCATTCTGAGATGCACTTTGGTCTATCTCCTCAGGGAAAGCTCAGATTTGAAAAAATTGACTGTTTTTTGGGCTCTTCAGACTGTGGGGTACATGAATATAGCTTTGTTTTACATACCTGAGCTGTGTGTCAAAGGTTTTCTGGCTGAATTGAGCCCTACTGCCCATTCTGAGATGCACTTTGGTCTATCTCCTCAGGGAAAGCTCAGATTTGAAAAAATTGACTGTTTTTTGGGCTCTTAAGACTGTGGGGTACATGAATATATGTTTGTTTTACATACCTGAGCTGTGTGTCAAAGGTTTTCTGGCTGAAATGAGCCCTACTGCCCATTCTGAGATGCACTTTGGTCTATCTCCTCAGGGAAAGCTCAGATTTGAAAAAATTGACTGTTTTTTGGGCTTCTCAGACTTTGGGGTGCATGAATATACGTTTGTTTTGCATACCTGAGCTGGGTGTCAAAAGTTAAGTTTTCTGGTTGAATTGAGTACTACTGCCTATTCTGAGATACAGATCCTCAGGTAAAGTTCAGATTTGAGAATTGTGTGTTTTTGGTCTTTTCATACTTTGCGTAACATGAACATGTGTTTCTTTTGAAAATCTGAGCTGTGTGTCAATAGTTAAGTTTTGTGGCTGAATAGAGGCCTACTGCCCATTCTGAGATGCACTTTGGTCTATCTCCTCAGGGAAAGCTCAGATTTGAAAAAATTGATTGTTTTTTGGGCTTCTCAGACCGTGGGGTACATGAATATATGTTTGTTTTGCATATCTGAGCTGTGTGTCAAAAGTTAAGTTTTCTGGCTGAATTGAGCCCTACTGCCCATTCTGAGATGCACTTTGGTCTATCTCCTCAGGGAAAGCTCAGATTTGAAAAAATTGACTGTTTTTTGGGCTTCTCAGACTGTGAGGTACATGAATATACGTTTGTTTTGCATACCTGAGCTGTGTGTCAAAAGTTAAGTTTTCTGGCTGAATTGAGCCCTACTGCCCATTCTGAGATGCACTTTGTTCTATCTCCTCAGTGACAGCTCAGATTTAAAAAAATTGACTGTTTTTGGGGCTTCTCAGACTGTGGGGTGCATGAATATACATTTGTTTTGCATACCTGAGCTGTTTGCCAACAGTTAAGTTTTCTGGTTGAATTGAGTCCTACTGCCTATTCTGAGATACAGATCCTCAGGTAAAGTACAGATTTGAGAATTGTGTGTTTTTGGTCTTTTCATACTTTGCGTAACATGAACATGTGTTTCTTTTGAAAATCTGAGCTTGGGTCAAAAGTTAAGTTTTCTGGCTGAATTCAGCCCTACTGCCCTTTCTGAGATACAGATCCTCAGGTAAAGTTCAGATTTCAGAATTGTGTGTTTTTGGTCTTTTCATACTTTGCGTAACATGAACATGTGTTTCTTTTGAAAATCTGAGCTTGGGTCAAAAGTTAAGTTTTCTGGCTGAATTCAGCCCTACTGCCCTTTCTGAGATACAGATCCTCAGGTAAAGTTCAGATTTGAGAATTGTGTGTTTTTGGTCTTTTCATACTTTGCGTAACATGAACATGTGTTTCTTTTGAAAATCTGAGCTGTGTTCAATAGTTAAGTTTTGTGGCTGAATAGAGGCCTACTGCCCATTCTGAGATGCACTTTGGTCTATCTCCTCAGGGAAAGCTCAGATTTGAAAAAATTGACTGTTTTTTGGGCTCTTCAGACTGTGGGGTACATGAATATAGCTTTGTTTTACATACCTGAGCTGTGTGTCAAAGGTTTTCTGGCTGAATTGAGCCCTACTGCCCATTCTGAGATGCACTTTGGTCTATCTCCTCAGGGAAAGCTCAGATTTGAAAAAATTGACTGTTTTTTGGGCTCTTAAGACTGTGGGGTACATGAATATATGTTTGTTTTACATACCTGAGCTGTGTGTCAAAGGTTTTCTGGCTGAATTGAGCCCTACTGCCCATTCTGAGATGCACTTTGGTCTATCTCCTCAGGGAAAGCTCAGATTTGAAAAAATTGACTGTTTTTTGGGCTTCTCAGACTTTGGGGTGCATGAATATACGTTTGTTTTGCATACCTGAGCTGGGTGTCAAAAGTTAAGTTTTCTGGTTGAATTGAGTCCTACTGCCTATTCTGAGATACAGATCCTCAGGTAAAGTTCAGATTTGAGAATTGTGTGTTTTTGGTCTTTTCATACTTTGCGTAACATGAACATGTGTTTCTTTTGAAAATCTGAGCTGTGTGTCAATAGTTAAGTTTTGTGGCTGAATAGAGGCCTACTGCCCATTCTGAGATGCACTTTGGTCTATCTCCTCAGGGAAAGCTCAGATTTGAAAAAATTGATTGTTTTTTGGGCTTCTCAGACCGTGGGGTACATGAATATATGTTTGTTTTGCATATCTGAGCTGTGTGTCAAAAGTTAAGTTTTCTGGCTGAATTGAGCCCTACTGCCCATTCTGAGATGCACTTTGGTCTATCTCCTCAGTGACAGCTCAGATTTAAAAAAATTGACTGTTTTTGGGGCTTCTCAGACTGTGGGGTGCATGAATATACGTTTGTTTTGCATACCTGAGCTGTTTGCCAACAGTTAAGTTTTCTGGTTGAATTGAGTCCTACTGCCTATTCTGAGATACAGATCCTCAGGTAAAGTACAGATTTGAGAATTGTGTGTTTTTGGTCTTTTCATACTTTGCGTAACATGAACATGTGTTTCTTTTGAAAATCTGAGCTTGGGTCAAAAGTTAAGTTTTCTGGCTGAATTCAGCCCTACTGCCCTTTCTGAGATACAGATCCTCAGGTAAAGTTCAGATTTGAGAATTGTGTGTTTTTGGTCTTTTCATACTTTGCGTAACATGAACATGTGTTTCTTTTGAAAATCTGAGCTGTGTTCAATAGTTAAGTTTTGTGGCTGAATAGAGGCCTACTGCCCATTCTGAGATGCACTTTGGTCTATCTCCTCAGGGAAAGCTCAGATTTGAAAAAATTGTCTGTTTTTTGGGCTCTTCAGACTGTGGGGTACATGAATATAGCTTTGTTTTACATACCTGAGCTGTGTGTCAAAGGTTTTCTGGCTGAATTGAGCCCTACTGCCCATTCTGAGATGCACTTTGGTCTATCTCCTCAGGGAAAGCTCAGATTTGAAAAAATTGACTGTTTTTTGGGCTCTTAAGACTGTGGGGTACATGAATATATGTTTGTTTTAGATACCTGAGCTGTGTGTCAAAGGTTTTCTGGCTGAATTGAGCCCTACTGCCCATTCTGAGATGCACTTTGGTCTATCTCCTCAGGGAAAGCTCAGATTTGAAAAAATTGACTGTTTTTTGGGCTTCTCAGACTGTGGGGTGAAGGAATATACGTTTGTTTTGCATACCTGAGCTGTGTGTCAAAAGTTAAGTTTTCTGGTTGAATTGAGTCCTACTGCCTATTCTGAGATACAGATCCTCAGGGAAAGTTCAGATTTGAGAATTGTGTGTTTTTGGTCTTTTCATACTTTGCGTAACATGAACATGTGTTTCTTTTGAAAATGTGAGCTTGGGTCAAAAGTTAAGTTTTCTGGCTGAATTGAGTCCTACTGCCCATTCTGAGATGCACTTTGGTCTATCTCCTCAGGGAAAGCTCAGATTTGAAAAAATTGACTGTTTTTTGGGCTTCTCAGACTGTGAGGTACATGAATATACGTTTGTTTTGCATACCTGAGCTGTGTGTCAAAAGTTAAGTTTTCTGGCTGAATTGAGCCCTACTGCCCATTCTGAGATGCACTTTGTTCTATCTCCTCAGTGACAGCTCAGATTTGAAAAAATTGACTGTTTTTTGGGCTTCTCAGACTGTGGGGTGCATGAATATACGTTTGTTTTGCATACCTGAGCTGTTTGCCAACAGTTAAGTTTTCTGGTTGAATTGAGTCCTACTGCCTATTCTGAGATACAGATCCTCAGGTAAAGTACAGATTTGAGAATTGTGTGTTTTTGGTCTTTTCATACTTTGCGTAACATGAACCTGTGTTTCTTTTGAAAATGTGAGCTTGGGTCAAAAGTTAAGTTTTCTGGCTGAATTGAGTCCTACTGCCTATTGTGAGATACAGATCCTCAGGAAAAGTTCAGATTTCAGAATTGTGTGTTTTTGGTCTTTTCATACTTTGCGTATCATGAACATGTGTTTCTTTTGAAAATCTGAGCTGTGTTCAATAGTTAAGTTTTGTGGCTGAATAGAGGCCTACTGCCCATTCTGAGATGCACTTTGGTCTATCTCCTCAGGGAAAGCTCAGATTTGAAAAAATTGACTGTTTTTGGGCTCTTCAGACTGTGTGGTACATGAACATATGTTTGTTTTGCATACCAGAGCTGTGTGTCAAAGGTTTTCTGGCTGAATTGAGCCCTACTGCCCATACTGAGATGCACTTTGTTCTATGTCCTCAGGGAAAGCTCAGATTTGAAAAAATTGACTGTTTTTTGGGCTTCTCAGACCGTGGGGTACATGAATATAGGTTTGTTTTGCATACCTGAGCTGTGTGTCAATAGTTAAGTTTTCTGGCTGAATAGAGTCCTACTGCCCATTCTGAGATGCACTTTGGTCTATCTCCTCAGGGAAAGCTCAGATTTGAAAAAATTGACTGTTTTTGGGCTCTTCAGACTGTGTGGTACATGAACATATGTTTGTTTTGCATACCAGAGCTGTGTGTCAAAGGTTTTCTGGCTGAATTGAGCCCTACTGCCCATACTGAGATGCACTTTGTTCTATCTCCTCAGGGAAAGCTCAGATTTGAAAAAATTGACTGTTTTTTGGGCTTCTCAGACCGTGGGGTACATGAATATATGTTAGTTTTGCATATCTGAGCTGTGTGTCAAAAGTTAAGTTTTCTGGCTGAATTGAGCCCTACTGCCCATTCTGAGATGCACTTTGGTCTATCTCCTCAGGGAAAGCTCAGATTTGAAAAAATTGACTGTTTTTTGGGCTTCTCAGACTGTGAGGTACATGAATATACGTTTGTTTTGCATACCTGAGCTGTGTGTCAAAAGTTAAGTTTTCTGGCTGAATTGAGCCCTACTGCCCATTCTGAGATGCACTTTGTTCTATCTCCTCAGTGACAGCTCAGATTTGAAAAAATTGACTGTTTTTTGGGCTTCTCAGACTGTGGGGTGCATGAATATACGTTTGTTTTGCATACCTGAGCTGTTTGCCAACAGTTAAGTTTTCTGGTTGAATTGAGTCCTACTGCCTATTCTGAGATACAGATCCTCAGGTAAAGTACAGATTTGAGAATTGTGTGTTTTTGGTCTTTTCATACTTTGCGTAACATGAACATGTGTTTCTTTTGAAAATCTGAGCTTGGGTCAAAAGTTAAGTTTTCTGGCTGAATTCAGCCCTACTGCCCTTTCTGAGATACAGATCCTCAGGTAAAGTTCAGATTTCAGAATTGTGTGTTTTTGGTCTTTTCATACTTTGCGTAACATGAACATGTGTTTCTTTTGAAAATCTGAGCTGTGTTCAATAGTTAAGTTTTGTGGCTGAATAGAGGCCTACTGCCCATTCTGAGATGCACTTTGGTCTATCTCCTCAGGGAAAGCTCAGATTTGAAAAAATTGACTGTTTTTTGGGCTCTTCAGACTGTGGGGTACATGAATATAGCTTTGTTTTACATACCTGAGCTGTGTGTCAAAGGTTTTCTGGCTGAATTGAGCCCTACTGCCCATTCTGAGATGCACTTTGGTCTATCTCCTCAGGGAAAGCTCAGATTTGAAAAAATTGACTGTTTTTTGGGCTCTTAAGACTGTGGGGTACATGAATATATGTTTGTTTTACATACCTGAGCTGTGTGTCAAAGGTTTTCTGGCTGAAATGAGCCCTACTGCCCATTCTGAGATGCACTTTGGTCTATCTCCTCAGGGAAAGCTCAGATTTGAAAAAATTGACTGTTTTTTGGGCTTCTCAGACTTTGGGGTGCATGAATATACGTTTGTTTTGCATACCTGAGCTGGGTGTCAAAAGTTAAGTTTTCTGGTTGAATTGAGTCCTACTGCCTATTCTGAGATACAGATCCTCAGGTAAAGTTCAGATTTGAGAATTGTGTGTTTTTGGTCTTTTCATACTTTGCGTAACATGAACATGTGTTTCTTTTGAAAATCTGAGCTGTGTGTCAATAGTTAAGTTTTGTGGCTGAATAGAGGCCTACTGCCCATTCTGAGATGCACTTTGGTCTATCTCCTCAGGGAAAGCTCAGATTTGAAAAAATTGATTGTTTTTTGGGCTTCTCAGACCGTGGGGTACATGAATATATGTTTGTTTTGCATATCTGAGCTGTGTGTCAAAAGTTAAGTTTTCTGGCTGAATTGAGCCCTACTGCCCATTCTGAGATGCACTTTGGTCTATCTCCTCAGGGAAAGCTCAGATTTGAAAAAATTGACTGTTTTTTGGGCTTCTCAGACTGTGAGGTACATGAATATACGTTTGTTTTGCATACCTGAGCTGTGTGTCAAAAGTTAAGTTTTCTGGCTGAATTGAGCCCTACTGCCCATTCTGAGATGCACTTTGTTCTATCTCCTCAGTGACAGCTCAGATTTAAAAAAATTGACTGTTTTTGGGGCTTCTCAGACTGTGGGGTGCATGAATATACGTTTGTTTTGCATACCTGAGCTGTTTGCCAACAGTTAAGTTTTCTGGTTGAATTGAGTCCTACTGCCTATTCTGAGATACAGATCCTCAGGTAAAGTACAGATTTGAGAATTGTGTGTTTTTGGTCTTTTCATACTTTGCGTAACATGAACATGTGTTTCTTTTGAAAATCTGAGCTTGGGTCAAAAGTTAAGTTTTCTGGCTGAATTCAGCCCTACTGCCCTTTCTGAGATACAGATCCTCAGGTAAAGTTCAGATTTCAGAATTGTGTGTTTTTGGTCTTTTCATACTTTGCGTAACATGAACATGTGTTTCTTTTGAAAATCTGAGCTTGGGTCAAAAGTTAAGTTTTCTGGCTGAATTCAGCCCTACTGCCCTTTCTGAGATACAGATCCTCAGGTAAAGTTCAGATTTGAGAATTGTGTGTTTTTGGTCTTTTCATACTTTGCGTAACATGAACATGTGTTTCTTTTGAAAATCTGAGCTGTGTTCAATAGTTAAGTTTTGTGGCTGAATAGAGGCCTACTGCCCATTCTGAGATGCACTTTGGTCTATCTCCTCAGGGAAAGCTCAGATTTGAAAAAATTGACTGTTTTTTGGGCTCTTCAGACTGTGGGGTACATGAATATAGCTTTGTTTTACATACCTGAGCTGTGTGTCAAAGGTTTTCTGGCTGAATTGAGCCCTACTGCCCATTCTGAGATGCACTTTGGTCTATCTCCTCAGGGAAAGCTCAGATTTGAAAAAATTGACTGTTTTTTGGGCTCTTAAGACTGTGGGGTACATGAATATATGTTTGTTTTACATACCTGAGCTGTGTGTCAAAGGTTTTCTGGCTGAATTGAGCCCTACTGCCCATTCTGAGATGCACTTTGGTCTATCTCCTCAGGGAAAGCTCAGATTTGAAAAAATTGACTGTTTTTTGGGCTTCTCAGACTTTGGGGTGCATGA
This sequence comes from Pantherophis guttatus, assembly GCF_059756535.1. Classification (NCBI taxonomy): domain Eukaryota; kingdom Metazoa; phylum Chordata; class Lepidosauria; order Squamata; family Colubridae; genus Pantherophis; species Pantherophis guttatus. Next base: position 16,163,856 of record NC_142080.1, on the reverse strand, counting down.
ATATACGTTTGTTTTGCATACCTGAGCTGGGTGTCAAAAGTTAAGTTTTCTGGTTGAATTGAGTCCTACTGCCTATTCTGAGATACAGATCCTCAGGTAAAGTTCAGATTTGAGAATTGTGTGTTTTTGGTCTTTTCATACTTTGCGTAACATGAACATGTGTTTCTTTTGAAAATCTGAGCTGTGTGTCAATAGTTAAGTTTTGTGGCTGAATAGAGGCCTACTGCCCATTCTGAGATGCACTTTGGTCTATCTCCTCAGGGAAAGCTCAGATTTGAAAAAATTGATTGTTTTTTGGGCTTCTCAGACCGTGGGGTACATGAATATATGTTTGTTTTGCATATCTGAGCTGTGTGTCAAAAGTTAAGTTTTCTGGCTGAATTGAGCCCTACTGCCCATTCTGAGATGCACTTTGGTCTATCTCCTCAGTGACAGCTCAGATTTAAAAAAATTGACTGTTTTTGGGGCTTCTCAGACTGTGGGGTGCATGAATATACGTTTGTTTTGCATACCTGAGCTGTTTGCCAACAGTTAAGTTTTCTGGTTGAATTGAGTCCTACTGCCTATTCTGAGATACAGATCCTCAGGTAAAGTACAGATTTGAGAATTGTGTGTTTTTGGTCTTTTCATACTTTGCGTAACATGAACATGTGTTTCTTTTGAAAATCTGAGCTTGGGTCAAAAGTTAAGTTTTCTGGCTGAATTCAGCCCTACTGCCCTTTCTGAGATACAGATCCTCAGGTAAAGTTCAGATTTGAGAATTGTGTGTTTTTGGTCTTTTCATACTTTGCGTAACATGAACATGTGTTTCTTTTGAAAATCTGAGCTGTGTTCAATAGTTAAGTTTTGTGGCTGAATAGAGGCCTACTGCCCATTCTGAGATGCACTTTGGTCTATCTCCTCAGGGAAAGCTCAGATTTGAAAAAATTGTCTGTTTTTTGGGCTCTTCAGACTGTGGGGTACATGAATATAGCTTTGTTTTACATACCTGAGCTGTGTGTCAAAGGTTTTCTGGCTGAATTGAGCCCTACTGCCCATTCTGAGATGCACTTTGGTCTATCTCCTCAGGGAAAGCTCAGATTTGAAAAAATTGACTGTTTTTTGGGCTCTTAAGACTGTGGGGTACATGAATATATGTTTGTTTTAGATACCTGAGCTGTGTGTCAAAGGTTTTCTGGCTGAATTGAGCCCTACTGCCCATTCTGAGATGCACTTTGGTCTATCTCCTCAGGGAAAGCTCAGATTTGAAAAAATTGACTGTTTTTTGGGCTTCTCAGACTGTGGGGTGAAGGAATATACGTTTGTTTTGCATACCTGAGCTGTGTGTCAAAAGTTAAGTTTTCTGGTTGAATTGAGTCCTACTGCCTATTCTGAGATACAGATCCTCAGGGAAAGTTCAGATTTGAGAATTGTGTGTTTTTGGTCTTTTCATACTTTGCGTAACATGAACATGTGTTTCTTTTGAAAATCTGAGCTGTGTTCAATAGTTAAGTTTTGTGGCTGAATAGAGGCCTACTGCCCATTCTGAGATGCACTTTGGTCTATCAACTCAGGGAAAGCTCAGATTTGAAAAAATTGACTGTTTTTTGGGCTTCTCAGACCATGGGGTACATGAATATATGTTTGTTTTGCATACCTGAGCTGTGTGTCAAAAGTTAAGTTTTCTGGCTGAATTGAGCCCTACTGCCCATTCTGAGATGCACTTTGGTCTATCTCCTCAGGGAAAGCTCAGATTTGAAAAAATTGACTGTTTTTTGGGCTTCTCAGACTGTGAGGTACATGAATATACGTTTGTTTTGCATACCTGAGCTGGGTGTCAAAAGTTAAGTTTTCTGGCTGAATTGAGCCCAACTGCCCATTCTGAGATGCACTTTGTTCTATCTCCTCAGTGACAGCTCAGATTTGAAAAAATTGACTGTTTTTTGGGCTTCTCAGACTGTGGGGTGCATGAATATACGTTTGTTTTGCATACCTGAGCTGTTTGCCAACAGTTAAGTTTTCTGGTTGAATTGAGTCCTACTGCCTATTCTGAGATACAGATCCTCAGGTAAAGTTCAGATTTGAGAATTGTGTGTTTTTGGTCTTTTCATACTTTGCGTAACATGAACCTGTGTTTCTTTTGAAAATCTGAGCTGTGTGTCAATAGTTAAGTTTTGTGGCTGAATAGAGGCCTACTGCCCATTCTGAGATGCACTTTGGTCTATCTCCTCAGGGAAAGCTCAGATTTGAAAAAATTGACTGTTTTTTGGGCTTCTCAGACCGTGGGGTACATGAATATATGTTTGTTTTGCATATCTGAGCTGTGTGTCAAAAGTTAAGTTTTCTGGCTGAATTGAGCCCTACTGCCCATTCTGAGATGCACTTTGGTCTATCTCCTCAGGGAAAGCTCAGATTTGAAAAAATTGACTGTTTTTTGGGCTTCTCAGACTGTGAGGTACATGAATATACGTTTGTTTTGCATACCTGAGCTGTGTGTCAAAAGTTAAGTTTTCTGGCTGAATTGAGCCAAACTGCCCATTCTGAGATGCACTTTGTTCTATCTCCTCAGTGACAGCTCAGATTTGAAAAAATTGACTGTTTTTTGGGCTTCTCAGACTGTGGGGTGCATGAATATACGTTTGTTTTGCATACCTGAGCTGTTTGCCAACAGTTAAGTTTTCTGGTTGAATTGAGTCCTACTGCCTATTCTGAGATACAGATCCTCAGGTAAAGTTCAGATTTGAGAATTGTGTGTTTTTGGTCTTTTCATACTTTGCGTAACATGAACCTGTGTTTCTTTTGAAAATCTGAGCTGTGTGTCAATAGTTAAGTTTTGTGGCTGAATAGAGGCCTACTGCCCATTCTGAGATGCACTTTGGTCTATCTCCTCAGGGAAAGCTCAGATTTGAAAAAATTGACTGTTTTTTGGGCTTCTCAGACCGTGGGGTACATGAATATATGTTTGTTTTGCATATCTGAGCTGTGTGTCAAAAGTTAAGTTTTCTGGCTGAATTGAGCCCTACTGCCCATTCTGAGATGCACTTTGGTCTATCTCCTCAGGGAAAGCTCAGATTTGAAAAAATTGACTGTTTTTTGGGCTTCTCAGACTGTGAGGTACATGAATATACGTTTGTTTTGCATACCTGAGCTTTGTGTCAAAAGTTAAGTTTTCTGGCTGAATTGAGCCCAACTGCCCATTCTGAGATGCACTTTGTTCTATCTCCTCAGTGACAGCTCAGATTTGAAAAAATTGACTGTTTTTTGGGCTTCTCAGACTGTGGGGTGCATGAATATACGTTTGTTTTGCATACCTGAGCTGTTTGCCAACAGTTAAGTTTTCTGGTTGAATTGAGTCCTACTGCCTATTCTGAGATACAGATCCTCAGGTAAAGTACAGATTTGAGAATTGTGTGTTTTTGGTCTTTTCATACTTTGCGTAACATGAACCTGTGTTTCTTTTGAAAATCTGAGCTGTGTGTCAATAGTTAAGTTTTGTGGCTGAATAGAGGCCTACTGCCCATTCTGAGATGCACTTTGGTCTATCTCCTCAGGGAAAGCTCAGATTTGAAAAAATTGACTGTTTTTTGGGCTCTTCAGACTGTGTGGTACATGAACATATGTTTGTTTTGCATACCTGAGCTGTGTGTCAAAAGTTAAGTTTTCTGGCTGAATTGAGCCCTACTGCCCATTCTGAGATGCACTTTGGTCTATCTCCTCAGGGAAAGCTCAGATTTGAAAAAATTGACTGTTTTTTGGGCTTCTCAGACTGTGAGGTACATGAATATACGTTTGTTTTGCATACCTGAGCTGTGTGTCAAAAGTTAAGTTTTCTGGCTGAATTGAGCCCAACTGCCCATTCTGAGATGCACTTTGTTCTATCTCCTCAGTGACAGCTCAGATTTGAAAAAATTGACTGTTTTTTGGGCTTCTCAGACTGTGGGGTGCATGAATATACGTTTGTTTTGCATACCTGAGCTGGGTGTCAAAAGTTAAGTTTTCTGGCTGAATTCAGCCCTACTGCCCTTTCTGAGATACAGATCCTCAGGTAAAGTTCAGATTTCAGAATTGTGTGTTTTTGGTCTTTTCATACTTTGCGTAACATGAACATGTGTTTCTTTTGAAAATCTGAGCTTGGGTCAAAAGTTAAGTTTTCTGGCTGAATTCAGCCCTACTGCCCTTTCTGAGATACAGATCCTCAGGTAAAGTTCAGATTTGAGAATTGTGTGTTTTTGGTCTTTTCATACTTTGCGTAACATGAACATGTGTTTCTTTTGAAAATCTGAGCTGTGTTCAATAGTTAAGTTTTGTGGCTGAATAGAGGCCTACTGCCCATTCTGAGATGCACTTTGGTCTATCTCCTCAGGGAAAGCTCAGATTTGAAAAAATTGACTGTTTTTTGGGCTCTTCAGACTGTGGGGTACATGAATATAGCTTTGTTTTACATACCTGAGCTGTGTGTCAAAGGTTTTCTGGCTGAATTGAGCCCTACTGCCCATTCTGAGATGCACTTTGGTCTATCTCCTCAGGGAAAGCTCAGATTTGAAAAAATTGACTGTTTTTTGGGCTCTTAAGACTGTGGGGTACATGAATATATGTTTGTTTTACATACCTGAGCTGTGTGTCAAAGGTTTTCTGGCTGAATTGAGCCCTACTGCCCATTCTGAGATGCACTTTGGTCTATCTCCTCAGGGAAAGCTCAGATTTGAAAAAATTGACTGTTTTTTGGGCTTCTCAGACTTTGGGGTGCATGAATATACGTTTGTTTTGCATACCTGAGCTGGGTGTCAAAAGTTAAGTTTTCTGGTTGAATTGAGTCCTACTGCCTATTCTGAGATACAGATCCTCAGGTAAAGTTCAGATTTGAGAATTGTGTGTTTTTGGTCTTTTCATACTTTGCGTAACATGAACATGTGTTTCTTTTGAAAATCTGAGCTGTGTGTCAATAGTTAAGTTTTGTGGCTGAATAGAGGCCTACTGCCCATTCTGAGATGCACTTTGGTCTATCTCCTCAGTGACAGCTCAGATTTAAAAAAATTGATTGTTTTTTGGGCTTCTCAGACCGTGGGGTACATGAATATATGTTTGTTTTGCATATCTGAGCTGTGTGTCAAAAGTTAAGTTTTCTGGCTGAATTGAGCCCTACTGCCCATTCTGAGATGCACTTTGGTCTATCTCCTCAGTGACAGCTCAGATTTAAAAAAATTGACTGTTTTTGGGGCTTCTCAGACTGTGGGGTGCATGAATATACGTTTGTTTTGCATACCTGAGCTGTTTGCCAACAGTTAAGCTTTCTGGTTGAATTGAGTCCTACTGCCTATTCTGAGATACAGATCCTCAGGTAAAGTACAGATTTGAGAATTGTGTGTTTTTGGTCTTTTCATACTTTGCGTAACATGAACATGTGTTTCTTTTGAAAATCTGAGCTTGGGTCAAAAGTTAAGTTTTCTGGCTGAATTCAGCCCTACTGCCCTTTCTGAGATACAGATCCTCAGGTAAAGTTCAGATTTGAGAATTGTGTGTTTTTGGTCTTTTCATACTTTGCGTAACATGAACATGTGTTTCTTTTGAAAATCTGAGCTGTGTTCAATAGTTAAGTTTTGTGGCTGAATAGAGGCCTACTGCCCATTCTGAGATGCACTTTGGTCTATCTCCTCAGGGAAAGCTCAGATTTGAAAAAATTGTCTGTTTTTTGGGCTCTTCAGACTGTGGGGTACATGAATATAGCTTTGTTTTACATACCTGAGCTGTGTGTCAAAGGTTTTCTGGCTGAATTGAGCCCTACTGCCCATTCTGAGATGCACTTTGGTCTATCTCCTCAGGGAAAGCTCAGATTTGAAAAAATTGACTGTTTTTTGGGCTCTTAAGACTGTGGGGTACATGAATATATGTTTGTTTTACATACCTGAGCTGTGTGTCAAAGGTTTTCTGGCTGAATTGAGCCCTACTGCCCATTCTGAGATGCACTTTGGTCTATCTCCTCAGGGAAAGCTCAGATTTGAAAAAATTGACTGTTTTTTGGGCTTCTCAGACTGTGGGGTGAAGGAATATACGTTTGTTTTGCATACCTGAGCTGTGTGTCAAAAGTTAAGTTTTCTGGTTGAATTGAGTCCTACTGCCTATTCTGAGATACAGATCCTCAGGGAAAGTTCAGATTTGAGAATTGTGTGTTTTTGGTCTTTTCATACTTTGCGTAACATGAACATGTGTTTCTTTTGAAAATCTGAGCTGTGTTCAATAGTTAAGTTTTGTGGCTGAATAGAGGCCTACTGCCCATTCTGAGATGCACTTTGGTCTATCTCCTCAGGGAAAGCTCAGATTTGAAAAAATTGACTGTTTTTTGGGCTTCTCAGACCATGGGGTACATGAATATATGTTTGTTTTGCATACCTGAGCTGTGTGTCAAAAGTTAAGTTTTCTGGCTGAATTGAGCCCTACTGCCCATTCTGAGATGCACTTTGGTCTATCTCCTCAGGGAAAGCTCAGATTTGAAAAAATTGACTGTTTTTTGGGCTTCTCAGACTGTGAGGTACATGAATATACGTTTGTTTTGCATACCTGAGCTGTGTGTCAAAAGTTAAGTTTTCTGGCTGAATTGAGCCCAACTGCCCATTCTGAGATGCACTTTGTTCTATCTCCTCAGTGACAGCTCAGATTTGAAAAAATTGACTGTTTTTTGGGCTTCTCAGACTGTGGGGTGCATGAATATACGTTTGTTTTGCATACCTGAGCTGTTTGCCAACAGTTAAGTTTTCTGGTTGAATTGAGTCCTACTGCCTATTCTGAGATACAGATCCTCAGGTAAAGTTCAGATTTGAGAATTGTGTGTTTTTGGTCTTTTCATACTTTGCGTAACATGAACCTGTGTTTCTTTTGAAAAACTGAGCTGTGTGTCAATAGTTAAGTTTTGTGGCTGAATAGAGGCCTACTGCCCATTCTGAGATGCACTTTGGTCTATCTCCTCAGGGAAAGCTCAGATTTGAAAAAATTGACTGTTTTTTGGGCTTCTCAGACCGTGGGGTACATGAATATATGTTTGTTTTGCATATCTGAGCTGTGTGTCAAAAGTTAAGTTTTCTGGCTGAATTGAGCCCTACTGCCCATTCTGAGATGCACTTTGGTCTATCTCCTCAGGGAAAGCTCAGATTTGAAAAAATTGACTGTTTTTTGGGCTTCTCAGACTGTGAGGTACATGAATATACGTTTGTTTTGCATACCTGAGCTTTGTGTCAAAAGTTAAGTTTTCTGGCTGAATTGAGCCCAACTGCCCATTCTGAGATGCACTTTGTTCTATCTCCTCAGTGACAGCTCAGATTTGAAAAAATTGACTGTTTTTTGGGCTTCTCAGACTGTGGGGTGCATGAATATACGTTTGTTTTGCATACCTGAGCTGTTTGCCAACAGTTAAGTTTTCTGGTTGAATTGAGTCCTACTGCCTATTCTGAGATACAGATCCTCAGGTAAAGTACAGATTTGAGAATTGTGTGTTTTTGGTCTTTTCATACTTTGCGTAACATGAACCTGTGTTTCTTTTGAAAATCTGAGCTGTGTGTCAATAGTTAAGTTTTGTGGCTGAATAGAGGCCTACTGCCCATTCTGAGATGCACTTTGGTCTATCTCCTCAGGGAAAGCTCAGATTTGAAAAAATTGACTGTTTTTTGGGCTCTTCAGACTGTGTGGTACATGAACATATGTTTGTTTTGCATACCTGAGCTGTGTGTCAAAAGTTAAGTTTTCTGGCTGAATTGAGCCCTACTGCCCATTCTGAGATGCACTTTGGTCTATCTCCTCAGGGAAAGCTCAGATTTGAAAAAATTGACTGTTTTTTGGGCTTCTCAGACTGTGAGGTACATGAATATACGTTTGTTTTGCATACCTGAGCTGTGTGTCAAAAGTTAAGTTTTCTGGCTGAATTGAGCCCAACTGCCCATTCTGAGATGCACTTTGTTCTATCTCCTCAGTGACAGCTCAGATTTGAAAAAATTGACTGTTTTTTGGGCTTCTCAGACTGTGGGGTGCATGAATATACGTTTGTTTTGCATACCTGAGCTGTTTGCCAACAGTTAAGTTTTCTGGTTGAATTGAGTCCTACTGCCTATTCTGAGATACAGATCCTCAGGTAAAGTACAGATTTGAGAATTGTGTGTTTTTAGTCTTTTCATACTTTGCGTAACATGAACATGTGTTTCTTTTGAAAATCTGAGCTGTGTTCAATAGTTAAGTTTTGTGGCTGAATAGAGGCCTACTGCCCATTCTGAGATGCACTTTGGTCTATCTCCTCAGGGAAAGCTCAGATTTGAAAAAATTGACTGTTTTTTGGGCTTCGCAGACTGTGGGGTACATGAATATAGGTTTGTTTTGCATACCTGAGCTGTGTGTCAATAGTTAAGTTTTCTGGCTGAATAGAGGCCTACTGCCCATTCTGAGATGCACTTTGGTCTATCTCCTCAGGGAAAGCTCAGATTTGAAAAAATTGACTGTTTTTTGGGCTCTTAAGACTGTGGGGTACATGAATATATGTTTGTTTTACATACCTGAGCTGTGTGTCAAAGGTTTTCTGGCTGAATTGAGCCCTACTGCCCATTCTGAGATGCACTTTGGTCTATCTCCTCAGGGAAAGCTCAGATTTGAAAAAATTGACTGTTTTTTGGGCTTCTCAGACTGTGGGGTGCATGAATATACGTTTGTTTTGCATACCTGAGCTGTGTGTCAAAAGTTAAGTTTTCTGGTTGAATTGAGTCCTACTGCCTATTCTGAGATACAGATCCTCAGGTAAAGTTCAGATTTGAGAATTGTGTGTTTTTGGTCTTTTCATACTTTGCGTAACATGAACATGTGTTTCTTTTGAAAATCTGAGCTGTGTGTCAATAGTTAAGTTTTGTGGCTGAATAGAGGCCTACTGCCCATTCTGAGATGCACTTTGGTCTATCTCCTCAGGGAAAGCTCAGATTTGAAAAAATTGATTGTTTTTTGGGCTTCTCAGACCGTGGGGTACATGAATATATGTTTGTTTTGCATATCTGAGCTGTGTGTCAAAAGTTAAGTTTTCTGGCTGAATTGAGCCCTACTGCCCATTCTGAGATGCACTTTGGTCTATCTCCTCAGGGAAAGCTCAGATTTGAAAAAATTGACTGTTTTTTGGGCTTCTCAGACTGTGAGGTACATGAATATACGTTTGTTTTGCATACCTGAGCTGTGTGTCAAAAGTTAAGTTTTCTGGCTGAATTGAGCCCTACTGCCCATTCTGAGATGCACTTTGTTCTATCTCCTCAGTGACAGCTCAGATTTGAAAAAATTGACTGTTTTTGGGGCTTCTCAGACTGTGGGGTGCATGAATATACGTTTGTTTTGCATACCTGAGCTGTTTGCCAACAGTTAAGTTTTCTGGTTGAATTGAGTCCTACTGCCTATTCTGAGATACAGATCCTCAGGTAAAGTACAGATTTGAGAATTGTGTGTTTTTGGTCTTTTCATACTTTGCGTAACATGAACATGTGTTTCTTTTGAAAATCTGAGCTTGGGTCAAAAGTTAAGTTTTCTGGCTGAATTCAGCCCTACTGCCCTTTCTGAGATACAGATCCTCAGGTAAAGTTCAGATTTGAGAATTGTGTGTTTTTGGTCTTTTCATACTTTGCGTAACATGAACATGTGTTTCTTTTGAAAATCTGAGCTGTGTTCAATAGTTAAGTTTTGTGGCTGAATAGAGGCCTACTGCCCATTCTGAGATGCACTTTGGTCTATCTCCTCAGGGAAAGCTCAGATTTGAAAAAATTGTCTGTTTTTTGGGCTCTTCAGACTGTGGGGTACATGAATATAGCTTTGTTTTACATACCTGAGCTGTGTGTCAAAGGTTTTCTGGCTGAATTGAGCCCTACTGCCCATTCTGAGATGCACTTTGGTCTATCTCCTCAGGGAAAGCTCAGATTTGAAAAAATTGACTGTTTTTTGGGCTTCTCAGACTGTGGGGTGAAGGAATATACGTTTGTTTTGCATACCTGAGCTGTGTGTCAAAAGTTAAGTTTTCTGGTTGAATTGAGTCCTACTGCCTATTCTGAGATACAGATCCTCAGGGAAAGTTCAGATTTGAGAATTGTGTGTTTTTGGTCTTTTCATACTTTGCGTAACATGAACATGTGTTTCTTTTGAAAATCTGAGCTGTGTTCAATAGTTAAGTTTTGTGGCTGAATAGAGGCCTACTGCCCATTCTGAGATGCACTTTGGTCTATCTCCTCAGGGAAAGCTCAGATTTGAAAAAATTGACTGTTTTTTGGGCTTCTCAGACCATGGGGTACATGAATATATGTTTGTTTTGCATACCTGAGCTGTGTGTCAAAAGTTAAGTTTTCTGGCTGAATTGAGCCCTACTGCCCATTCTGAGATGCACTTTGGTCTATCTCCTCAGGGAAAGCTCAGATTTGAAAAAATTGACTGTTTTTTGGGCTTCTCAGACTGTGAGGTACATGAATATATGTTTGTTTTGCATACCTGAGCTGTGTGTCAAAAGTTAAGTTTTCTGGCTGAATTGAGCCCTACTGCCCATTCTGAGATGCACTTTGGTCTATCTCCTCAGGGAAAGCTCAGATTTGAAAAAATTGACTGTTTTTTGGGCTTCTCAGACCGTGGGGTACATGAATATATGTTTGTTTTGCATACCTGAGCTGTGTGTCAAAAGTTAAGTTTTCTGGCTGAATTGAGCCCTACTGCCCATTCTGAGATGCACTTTGGTCTATCTCCTCAGGGAAAGCTCAGATTTGAAAAAATTGACTGTTTTTTGGGCTTCTCAGACTGTGAGGTACATGAATATACGTTTGTTTTGCATACCTGAGCTGTGTGTCAAAAGTTAAGTTTTCTGGCTGAATTGAGCCCTACTGCCCATTCTGAGATGCACTTTGTTCTATCTCCTCAGTGACAGCTCAGATTTGAAAAAATTGACTGTTTTTGGGGCTTCTCAGACTGTGGGGTGCATGAATATACGTTTGTTTTGCATACCTGAGCTGTTTGCCAACAGTTAAGTTTTCTGGTTGAATTGAGTCCTACTGCCCTTTCTGAGATACAGATCCTCAGGTAAAGTTCAGATTTGAGAATTGTGTGTTTTTGGTCTTTTCATACTTTGCGTAACATGAACATGTGTTTCTTTTGAAAATCTGAGCTGTGTTCAATAGTTAAGTTTTGTGGCTGAATAGAGGCCTACTGCCCATTCTGAGATGCACTTTGGTCTATCTCCTCAGGGAAAGCTCAGATTTGAAAAAATTGTCTGTTTTTTGGGCTCTTCAGACTGTGGGGTACATGAATATAGCTTTGTTTTACATACCTGAGCTGTGTGTCAAAGGTTTTCTGGCTGAATTGAGCCCTACTGCCCATTCTGAGATGCACTTTGGTCTATCTCCTCAGGGAAAGCTCAGATTTGAAAAAATTGACTGTTTTTTGGGCTCTTAAGACTGTGGGGTACATGAATATATGTTTGTTTTACATACCTGAGCTGTGTGTCAAAGGTTTTCTGGCTGAATTGAGCCCTACTGCCCATTCTGAGATGCACTTTGTTCTATCTCCTCAGTGACAGCTCAGATTTGAAAAAATTGACTGTTTTTGGGGCTTCTCAGACTGTGGGGTGCATGAATATACGTTTGTTTTGCATACCTGAGCTGTTTGCCAACAGTTAAGTTTTCTGGTTGAATTGAGTCCTACTGCCTATTCTGAGATACAGATCCTCAGGTAAAGTACAGATTTGAGAATTGTGTGTTTTTGGTCTTTTCATACTTTGCGTAACATGAACATGTGTTTCTTTTGAAAATCTGAGCTTGGGTCAAAAGTTAAGTTTTCTGGCTGAATTCAGCCCTACTGCCCTTTCTGAGATACAGATCCTCAGGTAAAGTTCAGATTTGAGAATTGTGTGTTTTTGGTCTTTTCATACTTTGCGTAACATGAACATGTGTTTCTTTTGAAAATCTGAGCTGTGTTCAATAGTTAAGTTTTGTGGCTGAATAGAGGCCTACTGCCCATTCTGAGATGCACTTTGGTCTATCTCCTCAGGGAAAGCTCAGATTTGAAAAAATTGTCTGTTTTTTGGGCTCTTCAGACTGTGGGGTACATGAATATAGCTTTGTTTTACATACCTGAGCTGTGTGTCAAAGGTTTTCTGGCTGAATTGAGCCCTACTGCCCATTCTGAGATGCACTTTGGTCTATCTCCTCAGGGAAAGCTCAGATTTGAAAAAATTGACTGTTTTTTGGGCTCTTAAGACTGTGGGGTACATGAATATATGTTTGTTTTACATACCTGAGCTGTGTGTCAAAGGTTTTTTGGCTGAATTGAGCCCTACTGCCCATTCTGAGATGCACTTTGGTCTATCTCCTCAGGGAAAGCTCAGATTTGAAAAAATTGACTGTTTTTTGGGCTTCTCAGACTGTGGGGTGAAGGAATATACGTTTGTTTTGCATACCTGAGCTGTGTGTCAAAAGTTAAGTTTTCTGGTTGAATTGAGTCCTACTGCCTATTCTGAGATACAGATCCTCAGGGAAAGTTCAGATTTGAGAATTGTGTGTTTTTGGTCTTTTCATACTTTGCGTAACATGAACATGTGTTTCTTTTGAAAATCTGAGCTGTGTTCAATAGTTAAGTTTTGTGGCTGAATAGAGGCCTACTGCCCATTCTGAGATGCACTTTGGTCTATCTCCTCAGGGAAAGCTCAGATTTGAAAAAATTGACTGTTTTTTGGGCTTCTCAGACCATGGGGTACATGAATATATGTTTGTTTTGCATACCTGAGCTGTGTGTCAAAAGTTAAGTTTTCTGGCTGAATTGAGCCCTACTGCCCATTCTGAGATGCACTTTGGTCTATCTCCTCAGGGAAAGCTCAGATTTGAAAAAATTGACTGTTTTTTGGGCTTCTCAGACTGTGAGGTACATGAATATACGTTTGTTTTGCATACCTGAGCTGTGTGTCAAAAGTTAAGTTTTCTGGCTGAATTGAGCCCAACTGCCCATTCTGAGATGCACTTTGTTCTATCTCCTCAGTGACAGCTCAGATTTGAAAAAATTGACTGTTTTTTGGGCTTCTCAGACTGTGGGGTGCATGAATATACGTTTGTTTTGCATACCTGAGCTGTTTGCCAACAGTTAAGTTTTCTGGTTGAATTGAGTCCTACTGCCTATTCTGAGATACAGATCCTCAGGTAAAGTTCAGATTTGAGAATTGTGTGTTTTTGGTCTTTTCATACTTTGCGTAACATGAACCTGTGTTTCTTTTGAAAATCTGAGCTGTGTGTCAATAGTTAAGTTTTGTGGCTGAATAGAGGCCTACTGCCCATTCTGAGATGCACTTTGGTCTATCTCCTCAGGGAAAGCTCAGATTTGAAAAAATTGACTGTTTTTTGGGCTTCTCAGACCGTGGGGTACATGAATATATGTTTGTTTTGCATATCTGAGCTGTGTGTCAAAAGTTAAGTTTTCTGGCTGAATTGAGCCCTACTGCCCATTCTGAGATGCACTTTGGTCTATCTCCTCAGGGAAAGCTCAGATTTGAAAAAATTGACTGTTTTTTGGGCTTCTCAGACTGTGAGGTACATGAATATACGTTTGTTTTGCATACCTGAGCTGTGTGTCAAAAGTTAAGTTTTCTGGCTGAATTGAGCCCAACTGCCCATTCTGAGATGCACTTTGTTCTATCTCCTCAGTGACAGCTCAGATTTGAAAAAATTGACTGTTTTTTGGGCTTCTCAGACTGTGGGGTGCATGAATATACGTTTGTTTTGCATACCTGAGCTGTGTGTCAAAAGTTAAGTTTTCTGGTTGAATTGAGTCCTACTGCCTATTCTGAGATACAGATCCTCAGGGAAAGTTCAGATTTGAGAATTGTGTGTTTTTGGTCTTTTCATACTTTGCGTAACATGAACATGTGTTTCTTTTGAAAATGTGAGCTTGGGTCAAAAGTTAAGTTTTCTGGCTGAATTGAGTCCTACTGCCTATTGTGAGATACAGATCCTCAGGAAAAGTTCAGATTTCAGAATTGTGTGTTTTTGGTCTTTTCATACTTTGCGTAACATGAACATGTGTTTCTTTTGAAAATCTGAGCTGTGTTCAATAGTTAAGTTTTGTGGCTGAATAGAGGCCTACTGCCCATTCTGAGATGCACTTTGGTCTATCTCCTCAGGGAAAGCTCAGATTTGAAAAAATTGACTGTTTTTTGGGCTTCTCAGACTGTGGGGTACATGAATATAGGTTTGTTTTGCATACCTGAGCTGTGTGTCAAAGGTTTTCTGGCTGAATTGAGCCCTACTGCCCATACTGAGATGCACTTTGTTCTATCTCCTCAGGGAAAGCTCAGATTTGAAAAAATTGACTGTTTTTTGGGCTTCTCAGACTGTGGGGTGCATGAATATACGTTTGTTTTGCATACCTGAGCTGTGTGTCAAAAGTTAAGTTTTCTGGTTGAATTGAGTCCTACTGCCTATTCTGAGATACAGATCCTCAGGGAAAGTTCAGATTTGAGAATTGTGTGTTTTTGGTCTTTTCATACTTTGCGTAACATGAACATGTGTTTCTTTTGAAAATGTGAGCTTGGGTCAAAAGTTAAGTTTTCTGGCTGAATTGAGTCCTACTGCCTATTGTGAGATACAGATCCTCAGGAAAAGTTCAGATTTCAGAATTGTGTGTTTTTGGTCTTTTCATACTTTGCGTAACATGAACATGTGTTTCTTTTGAAAATCTGAGCTGTGTTCAATAGTTAAGTTTTGTGGCTGAATAGAGGCCTACTGCCCATTCTGAGATGCACTTTGGTCTATCTCCTCAGGGAAAGCTCAGATTTGAAAAAATTGACTGTTTTTTGGGCTTCTCAGACTGTGGGGTACATGAATATAGGTTTGTTTTGCATACCTGAGCTGTGTGTCAAAGGTTTTCTGGCTGAATTGAGCCCTACTGCCCATACTGAGATGCACTTTGTTCTATCTCCTCAGGGAAAGCTCAGATTTGAAAAAATTGACTGTTTTTTGGGCTTCTCAGACCGTGGGGTACATGAATATATGTTTTTTTTGCATATCTGAGCTGTGTGTCAAAAGTTAAGTTTTCTGGCTGAATTGAGCCCTACTGCCCATTCTGAGATGCACTTTGGTCTATCTCCTCAGGGAAAGCTCAGATTTGAAAAAAATTGACTGTTTTTTGGGCTTCTCAGACTGTGAGGTACATGTATATAGGTTTGTTTTGCATACCTGAGCTGTGTGTGAAAAGTTAAGTTTTCTGGCTGAATTGAGTCCTACTGCCTATTCTGAGATACAGATCCTCAGGTAAAGTTCAGATTTGAGAATTGTGTGTTTTTGGTCTTTTCATACTTTGCGTAACATGAACATGTGTTTCTTTTGAAAATGTGAGCTTGGGTCAAAAGTTAAGTTTTCTGGCTGAATTCAGCCCTACTGCCCTTTCTGAGATACAGATCCTCAGATAAAGTTCAGATTTGAGAATTGTGTGTTTTTGGTCTTTTCATACTTTGCGTAACATGAACATGTCTTTCTTTTGAAAATCTGAGCTGTATGTCAAAAGTTAAGTTTTCTGGCTAAATTGAGCCCTACTGCCCATTCTGAGATGCACTTTGGTCTATCTCCTCAGGGAAAGCTCAGATTTGAAAAAATTGACTGTTTTTTGGGCTTCTCAGACTGTGAGGTACATGAATATACGTTTGTTTTGCATACCTGAGCTGTGTGTCAAAAGTTAAGTTTTCTGGCTGAATTGAGCCCAACTGCCCATTCTGAGATGCACTTTGTTCTATCTCCTCAGTGACAGCTCAGATTTGAAAAAATTGACTGTTTTTTGGGCTTCTCAGACTGTGGGGTGCATGAATATACGTTTGTTTTGCATACCTGAGCTGTTTGCCAACAGTTAAGTTTTCTGGTTGAATTGAGTCCTACTGCCTATTCTGAGATACAGATCCTCAGGTAAAGTTCAGATTTGAGAATTGTGTGTTTTTGGTCTTTTCATACTTTGCGTAACATGAACCTGTGTTTCTTTTGAAAATCTGAGCTGTGTGTCAATAGTTAAGTTTTGTGGCTGAATAGAGGCCTACTGCCCATTCTGAGATGCACTTTGGTCTATCTCCTCAGGGAAAGCTCAGATTTGAAAAAATTGACTGTTTTTTGGGCTTCTCAGACCGTGGGGTACATGAATATATGTTTGTTTTGCATATCTGAGCTGTGTGTCAAAAGTTAAGTTTTCTGGCTGAATTGAGCCCTACTGCCCATTCTGAGATGCACTTTGGTCTATCTCCTCAGGGAAAGCTCAGATTTGAAAAAATTGACTGTTTTTTGGGCTTCTCAGACTGTGAGGTACATGAATATACGTTTGTTTTGCATACCTGAGCTGTGTGTCAAAAGTTAAGTTTTCTGGCTGAATTGAGCCCAACTGCCCATTCTGAGATGCACTTTGTTCTATCTCCTCAGTGACAGCTCAGATTTGAAAAAATTGACTGTTTTTTGGGCTTCTCAGACTGTGGGGTGCATGAATATACGTTTGTTTTGCATACCTGAGCTGTGTGTCAAAAGTTAAGTTTTCTGGTTGAATTGAGTCCTACTGCCTATTCTGAGATACAGATCCTCAGGGAAAGTTCAGATTTGAGAATTGTGTGTTTTTGGTCTTTTCATACTTTGCGTAACATGAACATGTGTTTCTTTTGAAAATGTGAGCTTGGGTCAAAAGTTAAGTTTTCTGGCTGAATTGAGTCCTACTGCCTATTGTGAGATACAGATCCTCAGGAAAAGTTCAGATTTCAGAATTGTGTGTTTTTGGTCTTTTCATACTTTGCGTAACATGAACATGTGTTTCTTTTGAAAATCTGAGCTGTGTTCAATAGTTAAGTTTTGTGGCTGAATAGAGGCCTACTGCCCATTCTGAGATGCACTTTGGTCTATCTCCTCAGGGAAAGCTCAGATTTGAAAAAATTGACTGTTTTTTGGGCTTCTCAGACTGTGGGGTACATGAATATAGGTTTGTTTTGCATACCTGAGCTGTGTGTCAAAGGTTTTCTGGCTGAATTGAGCCCTACTGCCCATACTGAGATGCACTTTGTTCTATCTCCTCAGGGAAAGCTCAGATTTGAAAAAATTGACTGTTTTTTGGGCTTCTCAGACTGTGGGGTGCATGAATATACGTTTGTTTTGCATACCTGAGCTGTTTGCCAACAGTTAAGTTTTCTGGTTGAATTGAGTCCTACTGCCTATTCTGAGATACAGATCCTCAGGTAAAGTTCAGATTTGAGAATTGTGTGTTTTTGGTCTTTTCATACTTTGCGTAACATGAACCTGTGTTTCTTTTGAAAATCTGAGCTGTGTGTCAATAGTTAAGTTTTGTGGCTGAATAGAGGCCTACTGCCCATTCTGAGATGCACTTTGGTCTATCTCCTCAGGGAAAGCTCAGATTTGAAAAAATTGACTGTTTTTTGGGCTTCTCAGACCGTGGGGTACATGAATATATGTTTGTTTTGCATATCTGAGCTGTGTGTCAAAAGTTAAGTTTTCTGGCTGAATTGAGCCCTACTGCCCATTCTGAGATGCACTTTGGTCTATCTCCTCAGGGAAAGCTCAGATTTGAAAAAATTGACTGTTTTTTGGGCTTCTCAGACTGTGAGGTACATGAATATACGTTTGTTTTGCATACCTGAGCTGTGTGTCAAAAGTTAAGTTTTCTGGCTGAATTGAGCCCAACTGCCCATTCTGAGATGCACTTTGTTCTATCTCCTCAGTGACAGCTCAGATTTGAAAAAATTGACTGTTTTTTGGGCTTCTCAGACTGTGGGGTGCATGAATATACGTTTGTTTTGCATACCTGAGCTGTGTGTCAAAAGTTAAGTTTTCTGGTTGAATTGAGTCCTACTGCCTATTCTGAGATACAGATCCTCAGGGAAAGTTCAGATTTGAGAATTGTGTGTTTTTGGTCTTTTCATACTTTGCGTAACATGAACATGTGTTTCTTTTGAAAATGTGAGCTTGGGTCAAAAGTTAAGTTTTCTGGCTGAATTGAGTCCTACTGCCTATTGTGAGATACAGATCCTCAGGAAAAGTTCAGATTTCAGAATTGTGTGTTTTTGGTCTTTTCATACTTTGCGTAACATGAACATGTGTTTCTTTTGAAAATCTGAGCTGTGTTCAATAGTTAAGTTTTGTGGCTGAATAGAGGCCTACTGCCCATTCTGAGATGCACTTTGGTCTATCTCCTCAGGGAAAGCTCAGATTTGAAAAAATTGACTGTTTTTTGGGCTTCTCAGACTGTGGGGTACATGAATATAGGTTTGTTTTGCATACCTGAGCTGTGTGTCAAAGGTTTTCTGGCTGAATTGAGCCCTACTGCCCATACTGAGATGCACTTTGTTCTATCTCCTCAGGGAAAGCTCAGATTTGAAAAAATTGACTGTTTTTTGGGCTTCTCAGACTGTGGGGTGCATGAATATACGTTTGTTTTGCATACCTGAGCTGTGTGTCAAAAGTTAAGTTTTCTGGTTGAATTGAGTCCTACTGCCTATTCTGAGATACAGATCCTCAGGGAAAGTTCAGATTTGAGAATTGTGTGTTTTTGGTCTTTTCATACTTTGCGTAACATGAACATGTGTTTCTTTTGAAAATGTGAGCTTGGGTCAAAAGTTAAGTTTTCTGGCTGAATTGAGTCCTACTGCCTATTGTGAGATACAGATCCTCAGGAAAAGTTCAGATTTCAGAATTGTGTGTTTTTGGTCTTTTCATACTTTGCGTAACATGAACATGTGTTTCTTTTGAAAATCTGAGCTGTGTTCAATAGTTAAGTTTTGTGGCTGAATAGAGGCCTACTGCCCATTCTGAGATGCACTTTGGTCTATCTCCTCAGGGAAAGCTCAGATTTGAAAAAATTGACTGTTTTTTGGGCTTCTCAGACTGTGGGGTACATGAATATAGGTTTGTTTTGCATACCTGAGCTGTGTGTCAAAGGTTTTCTGGCTGAATTGAGCCCTACTGCCCATACTGAGATGCACTTTGTTCTATCTCCTCAGGGAAAGCTCAGATTTGAAAAAATTGACTGTTTTTTGGGCTTCTCAGACCGTGGGGTACATGAATATATGTTTTTTTTGCATATCTGAGCTGTGTGTCAAAAGTTAAGTTTTCTGGCTGAATTGAGCCCTACTGCCCATTCTGAGATGCACTTTGGTCTATCTCCTCAGGGAAAGCTCAGATTTGAAAAAAATTGACTGTTTTTTGGGCTTCTCAGACTGTGAGGTACATGTATATAGGTTTGTTTTGCATACCTGAGCTGTGTGTGAAAAGTTAAGTTTTCTGGCTGAATTGAGTCCTACTGCCTATTCTGAGATACAGATCCTCAGGTA
The DNA here is from genome assembly GCF_059756535.1 of Pantherophis guttatus. Classification (NCBI taxonomy): domain Eukaryota; kingdom Metazoa; phylum Chordata; class Lepidosauria; order Squamata; family Colubridae; genus Pantherophis; species Pantherophis guttatus. The sequence continues at coordinate 16,144,550 of NC_142080.1, read as the reverse complement.
AAGTTCAGATTTGAGAATTGTGTGTTTTTGGTCTTTTCATACTTTGCGTAACATGAACATGTGTTTCTTTTGAAAATGTGAGCTTGGGTCAAAAGTTAAGTTTTCTGGCTGAATTCAGCCCTACTGCCCTTTCTGAGATACAGATCCTCAGATAAAGTTCAGATTTGAGAATTGTGTGTTTTTGGTCTTTTCATACTTTGCGTAACATGAACATGTCTTTCTTTTGAAAATCTGAGCTGTATGTCAAAAGTTAAGTTTTCTGGCTAAATTGAGCCCTACTGCCCATTCTGAGATGCAGTTTGTTCTATCTCCTCAGGGAAAGCTCAGATTTGAAAAAATTGACTGTTTTTTGGGCTTCTCAGACCGTGGGGTACATGAATATATGTTTGTTTTGCATATCTGAGCTGTGTGTCAAAAGTTAAGTTTTCTGGTTGAATTGAGTCCTACTGCCTATTCTGAGATACAGATCCTCAGGTGACGTTCAGACTTGAGAAGTGTGTGTTTTTGGTCTTTTCATACTTTGCGTAACATGAACATGTGTTTCTTTTGCATATCTGAGCTGTATGTCAAAAGTTAAGTTTTCTGGCTGAATTGAGCCCTACTGCCCATTCTGAGATGCAGTTTGTTCTATCTCCTCAGGGAAAGCTCAGATTTGAAAAAATTGACTGTTTTTTGGGCTTCTCAGACTGTGGGGTACATGAATATATGTTTGTTTTGCATATCTGAGCTCTGTGTCAAAAGTTAAGTTTTCTGGCTGAATTCAGTCCTACTGCCTATTCTGAAATGCACTTTGGTCTATCTCCTCAGGGAACGCTCAGATTTGAGAATTGTGTGTTTTGGGGATTTTCAGACTGTTGGGTGCATGAATATACTTTTGTTTTGCATATCTGAGCTGTGTGTCAAAAGTTAAGTTTTCTGGCTGAATTGAGGCCTACTGCCCATTCTGAGATGCACTTTGGTCTATCTCCTCAGGGAAAGCTCAGATTTGAAAAAATTGACTGTTTTTTGGGCTCTTCAGACTGTGTGGTACATGAACATATGTTTGTTTTGCATACCTGAGCTGTGTGTCAAAAGTTAAGTTTTCTGGCTGAATTGAGCCCTACTGCCCATTCTGAGATGCACTTTGGTCTATCTCCTCAGGGAAAGCTCAGATTTGAAAAAATTGACTGTTTTTTGGGCTTCTCAGACTGTGAGGTACATGAATATACGTTTGTTTTGCATACCTGAGCTGTGTGTCAAAAGTTAAGTTTTCTGGCTGAATTGAGCCCAACTGCCCATTCTGAGATGCACTTTGTTCTATCTCCTCAGTGACAGCTCAGATTTGAAAAAATTGACTGTTTTTTGGGCTTCTCAGACTGTGGGGTGCATGAATATACGTTTGTTTTGCATACCTGAGCTGTTTGCCAACAGTTAAGTTTTCTGGTTGAATTGAGTCCTACTGCCTATTCTGAGATACAGATCCTCAGGTAAAGTACAGATTTGAGAATTGTGTGTTTTTAGTCTTTTCATACTTTGCGTAACATGAACATGTGTTTCTTTTGAAAATCTGAGCTGTGTTCAATAGTTAAGTTTTGTGGCTGAATAGAGGCCTACTGCCCATTCTGAGATGCACTTTGGTCTATCTCCTCAGGGAAAGCTCAGATTTGAAAAAATTGACTGTTTTTTGGGCTTCGCAGACTGTGGGGTACATGAATATAGGTTTGTTTTGCATACCTGAGCTGTGTGTCAATAGTTAAGTTTTCTGGCTGAATAGAGGCCTACTGCCCATTCTGAGATGCACTTTGGTCTATCTCCTCAGGGAAAGCTCAGATTTGAAAAAATTGACTGTTTTTTGGGCTCTTAAGACTGTGGGGTACATGAATATATGTTTGTTTTACATACCTGAGCTGTGTGTCAAAGGTTTTCTGGCTGAATTGAGCCCTACTGCCCATTCTGAGATGCACTTTGGTCTATCTCCTCAGGGAAAGCTCAGATTTGAAAAAATTGACTGTTTTTTGGGCTTCTCAGACTGTGGGGTGCATGAATATACGTTTGTTTTGCATACCTGAGCTGTGTGTCAAAAGTTAAGTTTTCTGGTTGAATTGAGTCCTACTGCCTATTCTGAGATACAGATCCTCAGGTAAAGTTCAGATTTGAGAATTGTGTGTTTTTGGTCTTTTCATACTTTGCGTAACATGAACATGTGTTTCTTTTGAAAATCTGAGCTGTGTGTCAATAGTTAAGTTTTGTGGCTGAATAGAGGCCTACTGCCCATTCTGAGATGCACTTTGGTCTATCTCCTCAGGGAAAGCTCAGATTTGAAAAAATTGATTGTTTTTTGGGCTTCTCAGACCGTGGGGTACATGAATATATGTTTGTTTTGCATATCTGAGCTGTGTGTCAAAAGTTAAGTTTTCTGGCTGAATTGAGCCCTACTGCCCATTCTGAGATGCACTTTGGTCTATCTCCTCAGGGAAAGCTCAGATTTGAAAAAATTGACTGTTTTTTGGGCTTCTCAGACTGTGAGGTACATGAATATACGTTTGTTTTGCATACCTGAGCTGTGTGTCAAAAGTTAAGTTTTCTGGCTGAATTGAGCCCTACTGCCCATTCTGAGATGCACTTTGTTCTATCTCCTCAGTGACAGCTCAGATTTGAAAAAATTGACTGTTTTTGGGGCTTCTCAGACTGTGGGGTGCATGAATATACGTTTGTTTTGCATACCTGAGCTGTTTGCCAACAGTTAAGTTTTCTGGTTGAATTGAGTCCTACTGCCTATTCTGAGATACAGATCCTCAGGTAAAGTACAGATTTGAGAATTGTGTGTTTTTGGTCTTTTCATACTTTGCGTAACATGAACATGTGTTTCTTTTGAAAATCTGAGCTTGGGTCAAAAGTTAAGTTTTCTGGCTGAATTCAGCCCTACTGCCCTTTCTGAGATACAGATCCTCAGGTAAAGTTCAGATTTGAGAATTGTGTGTTTTTGGTCTTTTCATACTTTGCGTAACATGAACATGTGTTTCTTTTGAAAATCTGAGCTGTGTTCAATAGTTAAGTTTTGTGGCTGAATAGAGGCCTACTGCCCATTCTGAGATGCACTTTGGTCTATCTCCTCAGGGAAAGCTCAGATTTGAAAAAATTGTCTGTTTTTTGGGCTCTTCAGACTGTGGGGTACATGAATATAGCTTTGTTTTACATACCTGAGCTGTGTGTCAAAGGTTTTCTGGCTGAATTGAGCCCTACTGCCCATTCTGAGATGCACTTTGGTCTATCTCCTCAGGGAAAGCTCAGATTTGAAAAAATTGACTGTTTTTTGGGCTCTTAAGACTGTGGGGTACATGAATATATGTTTGTTTTACATACCTGAGCTGTGTGTCAAAGGTTTTCTGGCTGAATTGAGCCCTACTGCCCATTCTGAGATGCACTTTGATCTATCTCCTCAGGGAAAGCTCAGATTTGAAAAAATTGACTGTTTTTTGGGCTTCTCAGACTGTGGGGTGAAGGAATATACGTTTGTTTTGCATACCTGAGCTGTGTGTCAAAAGTTAAGTTTTCTGGTTGAATTGAGTCCTACTGCCTATTCTGAGATACAGATCCTCAGGGAAAGTTCAGATTTGAGAATTGTGTGTTTTTGGTCTTTTCATACTTTGCGTAACATGAACATGTGTTTCTTTTGAAAATCTGAGCTGTGTTCAATAGTTAAGTTTTGTGGCTGAATAGAGGCCTACTGCCCATTCTGAGATGCACTTTGGTCTATCTCCTCAGGGAAAGCTCAGATTTGAAAAAATTGACTGTTTTTTGGGCTTCTCAGACCGTGGGGTACATGAATATATGTTTGTTTTGCATACCTGAGCTGTGTGTCAAAAGTTAAGTTTTCTGGCTGAATTGAGCCCTACTGCCCATTCTGAGATGCACTTTGGTCTATCTCCTCAGGGAAAGCTCAGATTTGAAAAAATTGACTGTTTTTTGGGCTTCTCAGACTGTGAGGTACATGAATATACGTTTGTTTTGCATACCTGAGCTGTGTGTCAAAAGTTAAGTTTTCTGGCTGAATTGAGCCCTACTGCCCATTCTGAGATGCACTTTGTTCTATCTCCTCAGTGACAGCTCAGATTTGAAAAAATTGACTGTTTTTGGGGCTTCTCAGACTGTGGGGTGCATGAATATACGTTTGTTTTGCATACCTGAGCTGTTTGCCAACAGTTAAGTTTTCTGGTTGAATTGAGTCCTACTGCCCTTTCTGAGATACAGATCCTCAGGTAAAGTTCAGATTTGAGAATTGTGTGTTTTTGGTCTTTTCATACTTTGCGTAACATGAACATGTGTTTCTTTTGAAAATCTGAGCTGTGTTCAATAGTTAAGTTTTGTGGCTGAATAGAGGCCTACTGCCCATTCTGAGATGCACTTTGGTCTATCTCCTCAGGGAAAGCTCAGATTTGAAAAAATTGTCTGTTTTTTGGGCTCTTCAGACTGTGGGGTACATGAATATAGCTTTGTTTTACATACCTGAGCTGTGTGTCAAAGGTTTTCTGGCTGAATTGAGCCCTACTGCCCATTCTGAGATGCACTTTGGTCTATCTCCTCAGGGAAAGCTCAGATTTGAAAAAATTGACTGTTTTTTGGGCTCTTAAGACTGTGGGGTACATGAATATATGTTTGTTTTACATACCTGAGCTGTGTGTCAAAGGTTTTCTGGCTGAATTGAGCCCTACTGCCCATTCTGAGATGCACTTTGTTCTATCTCCTCAGTGACAGCTCAGATTTGAAAAAATTGACTGTTTTTGGGGCTTCTCAGACTGTGGGGTGCATGAATATACGTTTGTTTTGCATACCTGAGCTGTTTGCCAACAGTTAAGTTTTCTGGTTGAATTGAGTCGTACTGCCTATTCTGAGATACAGATCCTCAGGTAAAGTACAGATTTGAGAATTGTGTGTTTTTGGTCTTTTCATACTTTGCGTAACATGAACATGTGTTTCTTTTGAAAATCTGAGCTTGGGTCAAAAGTTAAGTTTTCTGGCTGAATTCAGCCCTACTGCCCTTTCTGAGATACAGATCCTCAGGTAAAGTTCAGATTTGAGAATTGTGTGTTTTTGGTCTTTTCATACTTTGCGTAACATGAACATGTGTTTCTTTTGAAAATCTGAGCTGTGTTCAATAGTTAAGTTTTGTGGCTGAATAGAGGCCTACTGCCCATTCTGAGATGCACTTTGGTCTATCTCCTCAGGGAAAGCTCAGATTTGAAAAAATTGTCTGTTTTTTGGGCTCTTCAGACTGTGGGGTACATGAATATAGCTTTGTTTTACATACCTGAGCTGTGTGTCAAAGGTTTTCTGGCTGAATTGAGCCCTACTGCCCATTCTGAGATGCACTTTGGTCTATCTCCTCAGGGAAAGCTCAGATTTGAAAAAATTGACTGTTTTTTGGGCTCTTAAGACTGTGGGGTACATGAATATATGTTTGTTTTACATACCTGAGCTGTGTGTCAAAGGTTTTTTGGCTGAATTGAGCCCTACTGCCCATTCTGAGATGCACTTTGGTCTATCTCCTCAGGGAAAGCTCAGATTTGAAAAAATTGACTGTTTTTTGGGCTTCTCAGACTGTGGGGTGAAGGAATATACGTTTGTTTTGCATACCTGAGCTGTGTGTCAAAAGTTAAGTTTTCTGGTTGAATTGAGTCCTACTGCCTATTCTGAGATACAGATCCTCAGGGAAAGTTCAGATTTGAGAATTGTGTGTTTTTGGTCTTTTCATACTTTGCGTAACATGAACATGTGTTTCTTTTGAAAATCTGAGCTGTGTTCAATAGTTAAGTTTTGTGGCTGAATAGAGGCCTACTGCCCATTCTGAGATGCACTTTGGTCTATCTCCTCAGGGAAAGCTCAGATTTGAAAAAATTGACTGTTTTTTGGGCTTCTCAGACCATGGGGTACATGAATATATGTTTGTTTTGCATACCTGAGCTGTGTGTCAAAAGTTAAGTTTTCTGGCTGAATTGAGCCCTACTGCCCATTCTGAGATGCACTTTGGTCTATCTCCTCAGGGAAAGCTCAGATTTGAAAAAATTGACTGTTTTTTGGGCTTCTCAGACTGTGAGGTACATGAATATATGTTTGTTTTGCATACCTGAGCTGTGTGTCAAAAGTTAAGTTTTCTGGCTGAATTGAGCCCTACTGCCCATTCTGAGATGCACTTTGGTCTATCTCCTCAGGGAAAGCTCAGATTTGAAAAAATTGACTGTTTTTTGGGCTTCTCAGACTGTGAGGTACATGAATATACGTTTGTTTTGCATACCTGAGCTGTGTGTCAAAAGTTAAGTTTTCTGGCTGAATTGAGCCCTACTGCCCATTCTGAGATGCACTTTGTTCTATCTCCTCAGTGACAGCTCAGATTTGAAAAAATTGACTGTTTTTGGGGCTTCTCAGACTGTGGGGTGCATGAATATACGTTTGTTTTGCATACCTGAGTTGTTTGCCAACAGTTAAGTTTTCTGGTTGAATTGAGTCCTACTGCCCTTTCTGAGATACAGATCCTCAGGTAAAGTTCAGATTTGAGAATTGTGTGTTTTTGGTCTTTTCATACTTTGCGTAACATGAACATGTGTTTCTTTTGAAAATCTGAGCTGTGTTCAATAGTTAAGTTTTGTGGCTGAATAGAGGCCTACTGCCCATTCTGAGATGCACTTTGGTCTATCTCCTCAGGGAAAGCTCAGATTTGAAAAAATTGTCTGTTTTTTGGGCTCTTCAGACTGTGGGGTACATGAATATAGCTTTGTTTTACATACCTGAGCTGTGTGTCAAAGGTTTTCTGGCTGAATTGAGCCCTACTGCCCATTCTGAGATGCACTTTGGTCTATCTCCTCAGGGAAAGCTCAGATTTGAAAAAATTGACTGTTTTTTGGGCTCTTAAGACTGTGGGGTACATGAATATATGTTTGTTTTACATACCTGAGCTGTGTGTCAAAGGTTTTCTGGCTGAATTGAGCCCTACTGCCCATTCTGAGATGCACTTTGTTCTATCTCCTCAGTGACAGCTCAGATTTGAAAAAATTGACTGTTTTTGGGGCTTCTCAGACTGTGGGGTGCATGAATATACGTTTGTTTTGCATACCTGAGCTGTTTGCCAACAGTTAAGTTTTCTGGTTGAATTGAGTCCTACTGCCTATTCTGAGATACAGATCCTCAGGTAAAGTACAGATTTGAGAATTGTGTGTTTTTGGTCTTTTCATACTTTGCGTAACATGAACATGTGTTTCTTTTGAAAATCTGAGCTTGGGTCAAAAGTTAAGTTTTCTGGCTGAATTCAGCCCTACTGCCCTTTCTGAGATACAGATCCTCAGGTAAAGTTCAGATTTGAGAATTGTGTGTTTTTGGTCTTTTCATACTTTGCGTAACATGAACATGTGTTTCTTTTGAAAATCTGAGCTGTGTTCAATAGTTAAGTTTTGTGGCTGAATAGAGGCCTACTGCCCATTCTGAGATGCACTTTGGTCTATCTCCTCAGGGAAAGCTCAGATTTGAAAAAATTGTCTGTTTTTTGGGCTCTTCAGACTGTGGGGTACATGAATATAGCTTTGTTTTACATACCTGAGCTGTGTGTCAAAGGTTTTCTGGCTGAATTGAGCCCTACTGCCCATTCTGAGATGCACTTTGGTCTATCTCCTCAGGGAAAGCTCAGATTTGAAAAAATTGACTGTTTTTTGGGCTCTTAAGACTGTGGGGTACATGAATATATGTTTGTTTTACATACCTGAGCTGTGTGTCAAAGGTTTTTTGGCTGAATTGAGCCCTACTGCCCATTCTGAGATGCACTTTGGTCTATCTCCTCAGGGAAAGCTCAGATTTGAAAAAATTGACTGTTTTTTGGGCTTCTCAGACTGTGGGGTGAAGGAATATACGTTTGTTTTGCATACCTGAGCTGTGTGTCAAAAGTTAAGTTTTCTGGTTGAATTGAGTCCTACTGCCTATTCTGAGATACAGATCCTCAGGGAAAGTTCAGATTTGAGAATTGTGTGTTTTTGGTCTTTTCATACTTTGCGTAACATGAACATGTGTTTCTTTTGAAAATCTGAGCTGTGTTCAATAGTTAAGTTTTGTGGCTGAATAGAGGCCTACTGCCCATTCTGAGATGCACTTTGGTCTATCTCCTCAGGGAAAGCTCAGATTTGAAAAAATTGACTGTTTTTTGGGCTTCTCAGACCATGGGGTACATGAATATATGTTTGTTTTGCATACCTGAGCTGTGTGTCAAAAGTTAAGTTTTCTGGCTGAATTGAGCCCTACTGCCCATTCTGAGATGCACTTTGGTCTATCTCCTCAGGGAAAGCTCAGATTTGAAAAAATTGACTGTTTTTTGGGCTTCTCAGACTGTGAGGTACATGAATATACGTTTGTTTTGCATACCTGAGCTGTGTGTCAAAAGTTAAGTTTTCTGGCTGAATTGAGCCCAACTGCCCATTCTGAGATGCACTTTGTTCTATCTCCTCAGTGACAGCTCAGATTTGAAAAAATTGACTGTTTTTTGGGCTTCTCAGACTGTGGGGTGCATGAATATACGTTTGTTTTGCATACCTGAGCTGTTTGCCAACAGTTAAGTTTTCTGGTTGAATTGAGTCCTACTGCCTATTCTGAGATACAGATCCTCAGGTAAAGTTCAGATTTGAGAATTGTGTGTTTTTGGTCTTTTCATACTTTGCGTAACATGAACCTGTGTTTCTTTTGAAAATCTGAGCTGTGTGTCAATAGTTAAGTTTTGTGGCTGAATAGAGGCCTACTGCCCATTCTGAGATGCACTTTGGTCTATCTCCTCAGGGAAAGCTCAGATTTGAAAAAATTGACTGTTTTTTGGGCTTCTCAGACCGTGGGGTACATGAATATATGTTTGTTTTGCATATCTGAGCTGTGTGTCAAAAGTTAAGTTTTCTGGCTGAATTGAGCCCTACTGCCCATTCTGAGATGCACTTTGGTCTATCTCCTCAGGGAAAGCTCAGATTTGAAAAAATTGACTGTTTTTTGGGCTTCTCAGACTGTGAGGTACATGAATATACGTTTGTTTTGCATACCTGAGCTGTGTGTCAAAAGTTAAGTTTTCTGGCTGAATTGAGCCCAACTGCCCATTCTGAGATGCACTTTGTTCTATCTCCTCAGTGACAGCTCAGATTTGAAAAAATTGACTGTTTTTTGGGCTTCTCAGACTGTGGGGTGCATGAATATACGTTTGTTTTGCATACCTGAGCTGTGTGTCAAAAGTTAAGTTTTCTGGTTGAATTGAGTCCTACTGCCTATTCTGAGATACAGATCCTCAGAGAAAGTTCAGATTTGAGAATTGTGTGTTTTTGGTCTTTTCATACTTTGCGTAACATGAACATGTGTTTCTTTTGAAAATGTGAGCTTGGGTCAAAAGTTAAGTTTTCTGGCTGAATTGAGTCCTACTGCCTATTGTGAGATACAGATCCTCAGGAAAAGTTCAGATTTCAGAATTGTGTGTTTTTGGTCTTTTCATACTTTGCGTAACATGAACATGTGTTTCTTTTGAAAATCTGAGCTGTGTTCAATAGTTAAGTTTTGTGGCTGAATAGAGGCCTACTGCCCATTCTGAGATGCACTTTGGTCTATCTCCTCAGGGAAAGCTCAGATTTGAAAAAATTGACTGTTTTTTGGGCTTCTCAGACTGTGGGGTACATGAATATAGGTTTGTTTTGCATACCTGAGCTGTGTGTCAAAGGTTTTCTGGCTGAATTGAGCCCTACTGCCCATACTGAGATGCACTTTGTTCTATCTCCTCAGGGAAAGCTCAGATTTGAAAAAATTGACTGTTTTTTGGGCTTCTCAGACTGTGGGGTGCATGAATATACGTTTGTTTTGCATACCTGAGCTGTGTGTCAAAAGTTAAGTTTTCTGGTTGAATTGAGTCCTACTGCCTATTCTGAGATACAGATCCTCAGGGAAAGTTCAGATTTGAGAATTGTGTGTTTTTGGTCTTTTCATACTTTGCGTAACATGAACATGTGTTTCTTTTGAAAATGTGAGCTTGGGTCAAAAGTTAAGTTTTCTGGCTGAATTGAGTCCTACTGCCTATTGTGAGATACAGATCCTCAGGAAAAGTTCAGATTTCAGAATTGTGTGTTTTTGGTCTTTTCATACTTTGCGTAACATGAACATGTGTTTCTTTTGAAAATCTGAGCTGTGTTCAATAGTTAAGTTTTGTGGCTGAATAGAGGCCTACTGCCCATTCTGAGATGCACTTTGGTCTATCTCCTCAGGGAAAGCTCAGATTTGAAAAAATTGACTGTTTTTTGGGCTTCTCAGACTGTGGGGTACATGAATATAGGTTTGTTTTGCATACCTGAGCTGTGTGTCAAAGGTTTTCTGGCTGAATTGAGCCCTACTGCCCATACTGAGATGCACTTTGTTCTATCTCCTCAGGGAAAGCTCAGATTTGAAAAAATTGACTGTTTTTTGGGCTTCTCAGACCGTGGGGTACATGAATATATGTTTTTTTTGCATATCTGAGCTGTGTGTCAAAAGTTAAGTTTTCTGGCTGAATTGAGCCCTACTGCCCATTCTGAGATGCACTTTGGTCTATCTCCTCAGGGAAAGCTCAGATTTGAAAAAAATTGACTGTTTTTTGGGCTTCTCAGACTGTGAGGTACATGTATATAGGTTTGTTTTGCATACCTGAGCTGTGTGTGAAAAGTTAAGTTTTCTGGCTGAATTGAGTCCTACTGCCTATTCTGAGATACAGATCCTCAGGTAAAGTTCAGATTTGAGAATTGTGTGTTTTTGGTCTTTTCATACTTTGCGTAACATGAACATGTGTTTCTTTTGAAAATGTGAGCTTGGGTCAAAAGTTAAGTTTTCTGGCTGAATTCAGCCCTACTGCCCTTTCTGAGATACAGATCCTCAGATAAAGTTCAGATTTGAGAATTGTGTGTTTTTGGTCTTTTCATACTTTGCGTAACATGAACATGTCTTTCTTTTGAAAATCTGAGCTGTATGTCAAAAGTTAAGTTTTCTGGCTAAATTGAGCCCTACTGCCCATTCTGAGATGCAGTTTGTTCTATCTCCTCAGGGAAAGCTCAGATTTGAAAAAATTGACTGTTTTTTGGGCTTCTCAGACCGTGGGGTACATGAATATATGTTTGTTTTGCATATCTGAGCTGTGTGTCAAAAGTTAAGTTTTCTGGTTGAATTGAGTCCTACTGCCTATTCTGAGATACAGATCCTCAGGTGACGTTCAGACTTGAGAAGTGTGTGTTTTTGGTCTTTTCATACTTTGCGTAACATGAACATGTGTTTCTTTTGCATATCTGAGCTGTATGTCAAAAGTTAAGTTTTCTGGCTGAATTGAGCCCTACTGCCCATTCTGAGATGCAGTTTGTTCTATCTCCTCAGGGAAAGCTCAGATTTGAAAAAATTGACTGTTTTTTGGGCTTCTCAGACTGTGGGGTACATGAATATATGTTTGTTTTGCATATCTGAGCTCTGTGTCAAAAGTTAAGTTTTCTGGCTGAATTCAGTCCTACTGCCTATTCTGAAATGCACTTTGGTCTATCTCCTCAGGGAACGCTCAGATTTGAGAATTGTGTGTTTTGGGGATTTTCAGACTGTTGGGTGCATGAATATACTTTTGTTTTGCATATCTGAGCTGTGTGTCAAAAGTTAAGTTTTCTGGCTGAATTGAGGCCTACTGCCCATTCTGAGATGCACTTTGGTCTATCTCCTCAGGGAAAGCTCAGATTTGAAAAAATTGACTGTTTTTTGGGCTTCTCAGACTGTGGGGTACATGAATATATGTTTGTTTTGCATATCTGAGCTCTGTGTCAAAAGTTAAGTTTTCTGGCTGAATTGAGTCCTAATGCCTATTCTGAGATGCACTTTGGTCTATCTCCTCAGGGAACGCTCAGATTTGAGAATTGTGTGTTTTTGGTGTTTTCAGACTGTGGGGTACATGAATATAAATTTCCTTTGCATATCTGAGCTGTGTGTCAAAAATAATGTTTTCTAGCTGAATTGACCCCTACTGCCTATTTTGAGATGCACTTTGGGCTATCTCCTCAGGGAAAGCTCAGATTTGAAACAATTGACTGTTTTTTGGGCTTCTCAGACTGTGGGGTACATGAATATATGTTTGTTTTGCATATCTGAGCTGTGGGTCAAAAGTTAAATTTTCTGATTGAATTGATTCCTACTGCCTATTCTGAGATACAGATCCTCAGGTAAAGTTCAGATTTGAGAATTGTGTGTTTTTGCTGTTTTCATACTTTTCGTAACATGAACATGTGTTTCTTATGAAAATCTGAGCTTGGGTTAAAAGTTAAGTTTTGTGGCTGAATTGAGCCCTACTGCCCATTCTGAGATGCACTTTGGTCTATCTCCTCAGGGAAAGCTCAGATTTGAAAAAATTGACTGTTTTTTGGGCTTCTCAGACTGTGAGGTACATGAATATACGTTTGTTTTACATATCTGAGCTCTTTGTCAAAAGTTAAGTTTTCTGGCTGAATTGAGTCCTACTGCCTATTCTGAGATGCACGTTGGTCTATCTCCTCAGGGAACGCTCAGATTTGAGAATTGTGTTTTTTTGGTGTTTTTAGACTGTGGGGTACATGAATATAAATTTCCTTTGCATATCTGAGCTGTGTGTCAAAAATAATGTTTTCCTGCTGAATTGACCCCTACTGCCCATTTTGAGATGCACTTTGGTCTATATCCTCAGGGAAAGCTCAGATTTGAAAAAATTGACTGTTTTTTGGGCTTCTCAGACTGTAGGGTACATGAATATAGGTTTGTTTTGCATATCTGAGCTGTGTGTCAAAAGTTAAGTTTTCTGGCTGAATTGAGTCCTACTGCCCATTCTGAGATACACTTTGGTCTATCTCCTCAGGGAAAGCTCAGATTTGAAAAAATTGACTGTTTTTGGGGATTTTCAGACTGTGGGGTACATGAATATATGTTTGTTTTGCATACCTGAGCTGTGTGTCAAAGGTTTTCTGGCTGAATTGAGCCCTACTGCCCATACTGAGATGCACTTTGTTCTATCTCCTCAGGGAAAGCTCAGATTTGAAAAAATTGACTGTTTTTTGGGCTTCTCAGACCGTGGGGTACATGAATATATGTTTCTTTTGCATATCTGAGCTGTGTGTCAAAAGTTAAGTTTTCTGGCTGAATTGAGCCCTACTGCCCATTCTGAGATGCACTTTGGTCTATCTCCTCAGGGAAAGCTCAGATTTGAAAAAATTGACTGTTTTTTGGGCTTTTCAGACTGTGAGGTACATGTATATAGGTTTGTTTTGCATACCTGAGCTGTGTGTCAAAAGTTAAGTTTTCTGGCTGAATTGAGTCCTACTGCCTATTCTGAGATACAGATCCTCAGGAAAAGTTCAGATTTGAGAATTGTGTGTTTTTGGTCTTTTCATACTTTGCGTAACATGAACATGTGTTTCTTTTGAAAATCTGAGCTGTGTTCAATAGTTAAGTTTTGTGGCTGAATAGAGGCCTACTGCCCATTCTGAGATGCACTTTGGTCTATCTCCTCAGGGAAAGCTCAGATTTGAAAAAATTGACTGTTTTTTGGGCTTCTCAGACCATGGGGTACATGAATATATGTTTGTTTTGCATACCTGAGCTGTGTGTCAAAAGTTAAGTTTTCTGGCTGAATTGAGCCCTACTGCCCATTCTGAGATGCACTTTGGTCTATCTCCTCAGGGAAAGCTCAGATTTGAAAAAATTGACTGTTTTTTGGGCTTCTCAGACTGTGAGGTACATGAATATATGTTTGTTTTGCATACCTGAGCTGTGTGTCAAAAGTTAAGTTTTCTGGCTGAATTGAGCCCTACTGCCCATTCTGAGATGCACTTTGGTCTATCTCCTCAGGGAAAGCTCAGATTTGAAAAAATTGACTGTTTTTTGGGCTTCTCAGACTGTGAGGTACATGAATATACGTTTGTTTTGCATACCTGAGCTGTGTGTCAAAAGTTAAGTTTTCTGGCTGAATTGAGCCCAACTGCCCATTCTGAGATGCACTTTGTTCTATCTCCTCAGTGACAGCTCAGATTTGAAAAAATTGACTGTTTTTTGGGCTTCTCAGACTGTGGGGTGCATGAATATACGTTTGTTTTGCATACCTGAGCTGTTTGCCAACAGTTAAGTTTTCTGGTTGAATTGAGTCCTACTGCCTATTCTGAGATACAGATCCTCAGGTAAAGTTCAGATTTGAGAATTGTGTGTTTTTGGTCTTTTCATACTTTGCGTAACATGAACCTGTGTTTCTTTTGAAAATCTGAGCTGTGTGTCAATAGTTAAGTTTTGTGGCTGAATAGAGGCCTACTGCCCATTCTGAGATGCACTTTGGTCTATCTCCTCAGGGAAAGCTCAGATTTGAAAAAATTGACTGTTTTTTGGGCTTCTCAGACCGTGGGGTACATGAATATATGTTTGTTTTGCATATCTGAGCTGTGTGTCAAAAGTTAAGTTTTCTGGCTGAATTGAGCCCTACTGCCCATTCTGAGATGCACTTTGGTCTATCTCCTCAGGGAAAGCTCAGATTTGAAAAAATTGACTGTTTTTTGGGCTTCTCAGACTGTGAGGTACATGAATATACGTTTGTTTTGCATACCTGAGCTGTGTGTCAAAAGTTAAGTTTTCTGGCTGAATTGAGCCCAACTGCCCATTCTGAGATGCACTTTGTTCTATCTCCTCAGTGACAGCTCAGATTTGAAAAAATTGACTGTTTTTTGGGCTTCTCAGACTGTGGGGTGCATGAATATACGTTTGTTTTGCATACCTGAGCTGTTTGCCAACAGTTAAGTTTTCTGGTTGAATTGAGTCCTACTGCCTATTCTGAGATACAGATCCTCAGGTAAAGTACAGATTTGAGAATTGTGTGTTTTTGGTCTTTTCATACTTTGCGTAACATGAACATGTGTTTCTTTTGAAAATCAGAGCTTGGGTCAAAAGTTAAGTTTTCTGGCTGAATTCAGCCCTACTGCCCTTTCTGAGATACAGATCCTCAGGTAAAGTACAGACTTGAGAAGTGTGTGTTTTTGGTCTTTTCATACTTTGCGTAACATGAACATGTGTTTCTTTTGCATATCTGAGCTCTGTGTCAAAAGATAAGTTTTCTGGTTGAATTGAGTCCTACTGCCCATTCTGAGATGCACTTTGGTCTATCTCCTCAGCGAAAGCTCAGATTTGAAAACATTGACTGTTTTTTGGGATTTTCAGACTGTGGGGTGCATGAATATACGTTTGTTTTGCATATCTGAGCTCTGTGTCAAAAGATAAGTTTTCTGGTTGAATTGAGTCCTCCTGCCTATTCTGAGATACAGATCCTCAGGTAAAGTTCAGATTTGAGAATTGTGTGTTTTTGGTGTTTTCATACTTTGTGTAACATGAACCTGTGTTTCTTTTGCATATCTGAGCTTTGTGTCAAAAGTTAAGTTTTCTGGCTGAATTGAGGCCTACTGGCCATTCTGAGATGCACTTTGGTCTATCTCCTCACGGAAAGCTCAGATTTGAAAAAATTGACTGTTTTTTGGGCTTCTCAGACTGTGGGGTACATGAATATAGGTTTGTTTTGCATATCTGAGCTCTGTGTCAAAAGTTAAGTTTTCTGGCTGAATTGAGTCCTACTGCCTATTCTGAGATGCACTTTGGTCTATCTCCTCAGGGAAAGCTCAGATTTGAAACAATTGACTGTTTTTTGGGCTTCTCAGACTGTGTTTTTGGTGTTTTCAGACTGTGGGGTACATGAATATAAATTTCCTTTGCATATCTGAGCTGTGTGTCAAAAATAATGTTTTCTAGCTGAATTGACCCCTACTGCCTATTTTGAGATGCACTTTGGGCTATCTCCTCAGGGAAAGCTCAGATTTGAAACAATTGACTGTTTTTTGGGCTTCTCAGACTGTGGGGTACATGAATATATGTTTGTTTTGCATATCTGAGCTGTGGGTCAAAAGTTAAATTTTCTGGTTGAATTGATTCCTACTGCCTATTCTGAGATACAGATCCTCAGGTAAAGTTCAGATTTGAGAATTGTGTGTTTTTGCTGTTTTCATACTTTTCGTAACATGAACATGTGTTTCTTTTGAAAATCTGAGCTGTGTTCAATAGTTAAGTTTTGTGGCTGAATAGAGGCCTACTGCCCATTCTGAGATGCACTTTGGTCTATCTCCTCAGGGAAAGCTCAGATTTGAAAAAATTGACTGTTTTTTGGGCTTCTCAGACTGTGGGGTACATGAATATGGGTTTGTTTTGCATACCTGAGCTGTGTGTCAATAGTTAAGTTTTCTGGCTGAATAGAGGCCTACTGCCCATTCTGAGATGCACTTTGGTCTATCTCCTCAGGGAAAGCTCAGATTTGAAAAAATTGACTGTTTTTTGGGCTCTTCAGACTGTGTGGTACATGAACATATGTTTGTTTTGCATACCTGAGCTGTGTGTCAAAGGTTTTCTGGCTGAATTGAGCCCTACTGCCCATACTGAGATGCACTTTGTTCTATCTCCTCAGGGAAAGCTCAGATTTGAAAAAATTGACTGTTTTTTGGGCTTCTCAGACCGTGGGGTACATGAATATATGTTTGTTTTGCATATCTGAGCTGTGTGTCAAAAGTTAAGTTTTCTGGTTGAATTGAGTCCTACTGCCTGTTCTGAGATACAGATCCTCAGGTGACGTTCAGACTTGAGAAGTGTGTGTTTTTGGTCTTTTCATACTTTGCGTAACATGAACATGTGTTTCTTTTGCATATCTGAGCTGTATGTCAAAAGTTAAGTTTTCTGGCTAAATTGAGCCCTACTGCCCATTCTGAGATGCAGTTTGTTCTATCTCCTCAGGGAAAGCTCAGATTTGAAAACATTGACTGTTTTTTGGGATTTTCAGACTGTGGGGTGCATGAATATGCGTTTGTTTTGCATATCTGAGCTCTGTGTCAAAAGATAAGTTTTCTGGTTGAATTGAGTCCTACTGCCCATTCTGAGATGCACTTTGGTCTATCTCCTCAGCGAAAGCTCAGATTTGAAAACATTGACTGTTTTTTGGGATTTTCAGACTGTGGGGTGCATGAATATACGTTTGTTTTGCATATCTGAGCTCTGTGTCAAAAGATAAGTTTTCTGGTTGAATTGAGTCCTCCTGCCTATTCTGAGATACAGATCCTCAGGTAAAGTTCAGATTTGAGAATTGTGTGTTTTTGGTGTTTTCATACTTTGTGTAACATGAACCTGTGTTTCTTTTGCATATCTGAGCTGTGTGTCAAAAGTTAAGTTTTCTGGCTGAATTGAGGCCTACTGGCCATTCTGAGATGCACTTTGGTCTATCTCCTCACGGAAAGCTCAGATTTGAAAAAATTGACTGTTTTTTGGGCTTCTCAGACTGTGGGGTACATGAATATATGTTTGTTTTGCATATCTGAGCTCTGTGTCAAAAGTTAAGTTTTCTGGCTGAATTGAGTCCTACTGCCTATTCTGAGATGCACTTTGGTCTATCTCCTCAGGGAAAGCTCAGATTTGAAACAATTGACTGTTTTTTGGGCTTCTCAGACTGTGTTTTTGGTGTTTTCAGACTGTGGGGTACATGAATATAAATTTCCTTTGCATATCTGAGCTGTGTGTCAAAAATAATGTTTTATAGCTAAATTGACCCCTACTGCCTATTTTGAGATGCACTTTGGGCTATCTCCTCAGGGAAAGCTCAGATTTGAAACAATTGACTGTTTTTTGGGCTTCTCAGACTGTGGGGTACATGAATATATGTTTGTTTTGCATATCTGAGCTGTGGGTCAAAAGTTAAATTTTCTGGTTGAATTGATTCCTACTGCCTATTCTGAGATACAGATCCTCAGGTAAAGTTCAGATTTGAGAATTGTGTGTTTTTGCTGTTTTCATACTTTTCGTAACATGAACATGTGTTTCTTATGAAAATCTGAGCTTGGGTTAAAAGTTAAGTTTTGTGGCTGAATTGAGCCCTACTGCCCATTCTGAGATGCACTTTGGTCTATCTCCTCAGGGAAAGCTCAGATTTGAAAACATTGACTGTTTTTTGGGATTTTCAGACTGTGGGGTGCATGAATATACGTTTGTTTTGCATATCTGAGCTCTGTGTCAAAAGATAAGTTTTCTGGTTGAATTGAGTCCTACTGCCCATTCTGAGATGCACTTTGGTCTATCTCCTCAGCGAAAGCTCAGATTTGAAAACATTGACTGTTTTTTGGGATTTTCAGACTGTGGGGTGCATGAATATACGTTTGTTTTGCATATCTGAGCTCTGTGTCAAAAGATAAGTTTTCTGGTTGAATTGAGTCCTCCTGCCTATTCTGAGATACAGATCCTCAGGTAAAGTTCAGATTTGAGAATTGTGTGTTTTTGGTGTTTTCATACTTTGTGTAACATGAACCTGTGTTTCTTTTGCATATCTGAGCTTTGTGTCAAAAGTTAAGTTTTCTGGCTGAATTGAGGCCTACTGGCCATTCTGAGATGCACTTTGGTCTATCTCCTCACGGAAAGCTCAGATTTGAAAAAATTGACTGTTTTTTGGGCTTCTCAGACTGTGGGGTACATGAATATATGTTTGTTTTGCATATCTGAGCTCTGTGTCAAAAGTTAAGTTTTCTGGCTGAATTGAGTCCTACTGCCTATTCTGAGATGCACTTTGGTCTATCTCCTCAGGGAAAGCTCAGATTTGAAACAATTGACTGTTTTTTGGGCTTCTCAGACTGTGTTTTTGGTGTTTTCAGACTGTGGGGTACATGAATATAAATTTCCTTTGCATATCTGAGCTGTGTGTCAAAAATAATGTTTTCTAGCTGAATTGACCCCTACTGCCTATTTTGAGATGCACTTTGGGCTATCTCCTCAGGGAAAGCTCAGATTTGAAACAATTGATTGTTTTTTGGGCTTCTCAGACTGTGGGGTACATGAATATATGTTTGTTTTGCATATCTGAGCTGTGGGTCAAAAGTTAAATTTTCTGGTTGAATTGATTCCTACTGCCTATTCTGAGATACAGATCCTCAGGTAAAGTTCAGATTTGAGAATTGTGTGTTTTTGCTGTTTTCATACTTTTCGTAACATGAACATGTGTTTCTTTTGAAAATCTGAGCTGTGTTCAATAGTTAAGTTTTGTGGCTGAATAGAGGCCTACTGCCCATTCTGAGATGCACTTTGGTCTATCTCCTCAGGGAAAGCTCAGATTTGAAAAAATTGACTGTTTTTTGGGCTTCTCAGACTGTGGGGTACATGAATATGGGTTTGTTTTGCATACCTGAGCTGTGTGTCAATAGTTAAGTTTTCTGGCTGAATAGAGGCCTACTGCCCATTCTGAGATGCACTTTGGTCTATCTCCTCAGGGAAAGCTCAGATTTGAAAAAATTGACTGTTTTTTGGGCTCTTCAGACTGTGTGGTACATGAACATATGTTTGTTTTGCATACCTGAGCTGTGTGTCAAAGGTTTTCTGGCTGAATTGAGCCCTACTGCCCATACTGAGATGCACTTTGTTCTATCTCCTCAGGGAAAGCTCAGATTTGAAAAAATTGACTGTTTTTTGGGCTTCTCAGACCGTGGGGTACATGAATATATGTTTGTTTTGCATATCTGAGCTGTGTGTCAAAAGTTAAGTTTTCTGGTTGAATTGAGTCCTACTGCCTGTTCTGAGATACAGATCCTCAGGTGACGTTCAGACTTGTGAAGTGTGTGTTTTTGGTCTTTTCATACTTTGCGTAACATGAACATGTGTTTCTTTTGCATATCTGAGCTGTATGTCAAAAGTTAAGTTTTCTGGCTAAATTGAGCCCTACTGCCCATTCTGAGATGCAGTTTGTTCTATCTCCTCAGGGAAAGCTCAGATTTGAAAACATTGACTGTTTTTTGGGATTTTCAGACTGTGGGGTGCATGAATATGCGTTTGTTTTGCATATCTGAGCTCTGTGTCAAAAGATAAGTTTTCTGGTTGAATTGAGTCCTACTGCCCATTCTGAGATGCACTTTGGTCTATCTCCTCAGCGAAAGCTCAGATTTGAAAACATTGACTGTTTTTTGGGATTTTCAGACTGTGGGGTGCATGAATATACGTTTGTTTTGCATATCTGAGCTCTGTGTCAAAAGATAAGTTTTCTGGTTGAATTGAGTCCTCCTGCCTATTCTGAGATACAGATCCTCAGGTAAAGTTCAGATTTGAGAATTGTGTGTTTTTGGTGTTTTCATACTTTGTGTAACATGAACCTGTGTTTCTTTTGCATATCTGAGCTGTGTTTCAAAAGTTAAGTTTTCTGGCTGAATTGAGGCCTACTGGCCATTCTGAGATGCACTTTGGTCTATCTCCTCACGGAAAGCTCAGATTTGAAAAAATTGACTGTTTTTTGGGCTTCTCAGACTGTGGGGTACATGAATATATGTTTGTTTTGCATATCTGAGCTCTGTGTCAAAAGTTAAGTTTTCTGGCTGAATTGAGTCCTACTGCCTATTCTGAGATGCACTTTGGTCTATCTCCTCAGGGAAAGCTCAGATTTGAAACAATTGACTGTTTTTTGGGCTTCTCAGACTGTGTTTTTGGTGTTTTCAGACTGTGGGGTACATGAATATAAATTTCCTTTGCATATCTGAGCTGTGTGTCAAAAATAATGTTTTATAGCTAAATTGACCCCTACTGCCTATTTTGAGATGCACTTTGGGCTATCTCCTCAGGGAAAGCTCAGATTTGAAACAATTGACTGTTTTTTGGGCTTCTCAGACTGTGGGGTACATGAATATATGTTTGTTTTGCATATCTGAGCTGTGGGTCAAAAGTTAAATTTTCTGGTTGAATTGATTCCTACTGCCTATTCTGAGATACAGATCCTCAGGTAAAGTTCAGATTTGAGAATTGTGTGTTTTTGCTGTTTTCATACTTTTCGTAACATGAACATGTGTTTCTTATGAAAATCTGAGCTTGGGTTAAAAGTTAAGTTTTGTGGCTGAATTGAGCCCTACTGCCCATTCTGAGATGCACTTTGGTCTATCTCCTCAGGGAAAGCTCAGATTTGAAAAAATTGACTGTTTTTTGGGCTTCTCAGACTGTGAGGTACATGAATATACGTTTGTTTTGCATATCTGAGCTCTTTGTCAAAAGTTAAGTTTTCTGGCTGAATTGAGTCCTACTGCCTATTCTGAGATGCACTTTGGTCTATCTCCTCAGGGAACACACAGATTTGAGAATTGTGTTTTTTTGGTGTTTTTAGACTGTGGGGTACATGAATATAAATTTCCTTTGCATATCTGAGCTGTGTGTCAAAAATAATGTTTTCCTGCTGAACTGACCCCTACTGCCCATTTTGAGATGCACTTTGGTCTATCTCCTCAGGGAAAGCTCAGATTTGAAAAAATTGACTGTTTTTTGGGCTTCTCAGACTGTAGGGTACATGAATATAGGTTTGTTTTTCATATCTGAGCTGTGTGTCAAAAGTTAAGTTTTCTGGCTGAATTGAGTCCTACTGCCCATTCTGAGATGCACTTTGGTCTATCTCCTCAGGGAAAGCTCAGATTTGAAAAAATTGACTGTTTTGGGGGATTTTCAGACTGTGGGGTACATGAATATAGGTTTGTTTTGCATATCTGAGCTGTGTGTCAAAAGTTAAATTTTCTGGTTGAATTGATTCCTACTGCCTATTCTGAGATACAGATCCTCAGGTACAGTAGAGATTTGAGAATTGTGTGTTTTTGCTCTTTTCATACTTTTCGTAACATGAACATGTCTTTCTTTTGAAAATCTGAGCTTGGGTCAAAAGTTAAGTTTTCTGGCTGAATTGAGCCCTACTGCCCATTCTGAGATGCACTTTGTTCTATCTCCTCAGGGAAAGCTCAGATTTGAAAAAATTGACTGTTTTTTGGGCTTCTCAGACTGTGGGGTACATGAATATAGGTTTGTTTTGCATACCTGAGCTGTGTGTCAATAGTTAAGTTTTCTGGCTGAATAGAGGCCTACTACCCATTCTGAGATGCACTTTGGTCTATCTCCTCAGGGAAAGCTCAGATTTGAAAAAATTGACTGTTTTTTGGGCTCTTCAGACTGTGTGGTACATGAACATATGTTTGTTTTGCATACCTGAGCTGTGTGTCAAAGGTTTTCTGGCTGAATTGAGCCCTACTGCCCATTCTGAGATGCACTTTGTTCTATCTCCTCAGGGAAAGCTCAGATTTGAAAAAATTGACTGTTTTTTGGGCTTCTCAGACCGTGGGGTGCATGAATATACGTTTGTTTTGCATATCTGAGCTCTGTGTCAAAAGATAAGTTTTCTGGTTGAATTGAGTCCTCCTGCCTATTCTGAGATACAGATCCTCAGGTAAAGTTCAGACTTGAGAAGTGTGTGTTTTTGGTCTTTTCATACTTTGCGTAACATGAACATGTGTTTCTTTTGCATATCTGAGCTGTATGTCAAAAGTTAAGTTTTCTGGCTAAATTGAGCCCTACTGCCCATTCTGAGATGCAGTTTGTTCTATCTCCTCAGGGAAAGCTCAGATTTGAAAAAATTGACTGTTTTTTGGGCTTCTCAGACTGTGGGGTACATGAACCTGTGTTTCTTTTGCATATCTGAGCTGTGTGTCAAAAGTTAAGTTTTCTGGCTGAATTGAGTCCTACTGCCCATTCTGAGATGCACTTTGGTCTATCTCCTCAGCGAAAGCTCAGATTTGAAAACATTGACTGTTTTTTTGGATTTTCAGACTGTGGGGTGCATGAATATACGTTTGTTTTGCATATCTGAGCTCTGTGTCAAAAGATAAGTTTTCTGGTTGAATTGAGTCCTACTGCCTATTCTGAGATACAGATCCTCAGGTAAAGTTCAGATTTGAGAATTGTGTGTTTTTGGTGTTTTCATACTTTGTGTAACATGAACCTGTGTTTCTTTTGCATACCTGAGCTGTGTGTCAAAAGTTAAGTTTTCTGGCTGAATTGAGCCCTACTGCCCATTCTGAGATGCACTTTGGTCTATCTCCTCAGGGAAAGCTCAGATTTGAAAAAATTGACTGTTTTTTGGGCTTCTCAGACTGTGAGGTACATGAATATACGTTTGTTTTGCATACCTGAGCTGTGTGTCAAAAGTTAAGTTTTCTGGCTGAATTGAACCCTACTGCCCATTCTGAGATGCACTTTGTTCTATCTCCTCAGTGACAGCTCCGATTTGAAAAAATTGACTGTTTTTTGGGCTTCTCAGACTGTGGGGTGCATGAATATACGTTTGTTTTGCATACCTGAGCTGTTTGCCAACAGTTAAGTTTTCTGGTTGAATTGAGTCCTACTGCCTATTCTGAGATACAGATCCTCAGGTAAAGTTCAGATTTGAGAATTGTGTGTTTTTGGTCTTTTCATACTTTGCGTAACATGAACATGTCTTTCTTTTGAAAATCTGAGCTTGGGTCAAAAGTTAAGTTTTCTGGCTGAATTGAGCCCTACTGCCCATTCTGAGATGCACTTTGGTCTATCTCCTCAGGGAAAGCTCAGATTTGAAAAAATTGACTGTTTTTTGGGCTTCTCAGACTGTGTGGTACATGAACATATGTTTGTTTTGCATACCTGAGCTGTGTGTCAAAGGTTTTCTGGCTGAATTGAGTCCTACTGCCTATTCTAAGATACAGATCCTCAGGTAAAGTTCAGATTTGAGAATTGTGTGTTTTTGGTCTTTTCATACTTTGCGTAACATGAACATGTGTTTCTTTTGAAAATCAGAGCTTGGGTCAAAAGTTAAGTTTTCTGGCTGAATTCAGCCCTACTGCCCTTTCTGAGATACAGATCCTCAGGTAAAGTTCAGATTTGAGAATTGTGTGTTTTTGGTCTTTTCATACTTTGCGTAACATGAACATGTGTTTCTTTTGAAAATCTGAGCTTGGGTCAAAAGTTAAATTTCCTGGCTAAATTGAGCCCTACTGCCCATTCTGAGATGCACTTTGTTCTATCTCCTCAGGGAAAGCTCAGATTTGAAAAAATTGACTGTTTTTTGGGCTTCTCAGACCGTGGGGTACATGAATATATGTTTGTTTTGCATATCTGAGCTGTGTGTCAAAAGTTAAGTTTTCTGGTTGAATTGACTCCTACTGCCTATTCTGAGATACAGATCCTCAGGTGACGTTCAGACTTGAGAAGTGTGTGTTTTTGGTCTTTTCATACTTTGCGTAACATGAACATGTGTTTCTTTTGCATATCTGAGCTGTATGTCAAAAGTTAAGTTTTCTGGCTAAATTGACCCCTACTGCCCATTCTGAGATGCAGTTTGTTCTATCTCCTCAGGGAAAGCTCAGATTTGAAAAAATTGACTGTTTTTTGAGCTTCTCAGACTGTGGGGTACATGAATATATGTTTGTTTTGCATATCTGAGCTGTGTGTCAAAAGTTAAGTTTTCTGGTTGAATTGACTCCTACTGCCTATTCTGAGATACAGATCCTCAGGTGACGTTCAGACTTGAGAAGTGTGTGTTTTTGGTCTTTTCATACTTTGCGTAACATGAACATGTGTTTCTTTTGCATATCTGAGCTGTATGTCAAAAGTTAAGTTTTCTGGCTAAATTGACCCCTACTGCCCATTCTGAGATGCAGTTTGTTCTATCTCCTCAGGGAAAGCTCAGATTTGAAAAAATTGACTGTTTTTTGAGCTTCTCAGACTGTGGGGTACATGAATATATGTTTGTTTTGCATATCTGAGCTCTGTGTCAAAAGTTAAGTTTTCTGGCTGAATTCAGTCCTACTGCCTATTCTGAAATGCACTTTGGTCTATCTCCTCAGGGAACGCTCAGATTTGAGAATTTTGTGTTTTGGGGATTTTCAGACTGTTGGGTGCATGAATATACTTTTGTTTTGCATATCTGAGCTGTGTGTCAAAAGTTAAGTTTTCTGGCTGAATTGAGGCCTACTGCCCATTCTGAGATGCACTTTGGTATATCTCCTGAGGGAACGCTCAGATTTGAGAATTGTGTGTTTTTGGTGTTTTCAGACTGTGGGGTACATGAATATAAATTTCCTTTGCATATCTGAGCTGTGTGTCAAAAATATTGTTTTCTAGCTGAATTGACCCCTACTGCCCATTTTGAGATGCACTTTGGTCTATCTCCTCAGGGAAAGCTCAGATTTGAAAAAATTGACTGTTTTTTGGGCTTCTCAGACTGTGGGGTACATGAATATATGTTTGTTTTACATACCTGAGCTGTTTCCCAACAGTTAAGTTTTCTGGTTGAATTGAGTCCTACTGCCTATTCTGAGATACAGATCCTCAGGTAAAGTACAGATTTGAGAATTGTGTGTTTTTGGTCTTTTCATACTTTGCGTAACGTGAACATGTGTTTCTTTTGAAAATCTGAGCTTGGGTCAAAAGTTAAGTATTCTGGCTGAATTCAGCCCTACCGCCCTTTCTGAGATACAGATCCTCAGGTAAAGTTCAGATTTGAGAATTGTGTGTTTTTGGTCTTTTCATACTTTGCGTAACATGAACATGTCTTTCTTTTGAAAATCTGAGCTGTGTTCAATAGTTAAGTTTTGTGGCTGAATAGAGGCCTACTGCCCATTCTGAGATGCACTTTGGTCTATCTCCTCAGGGAAAGCTCAGATTTGAAAAAAATGACTGTTTTTTGGGCTTCTCAGACCGTGGGGTACATGAATATATGTTTGTTTTGCATATCTGAGCTGTGTGTCAAAAGTTAAGTTTTCTGGCTGAATTGAGCCCTACTGCCCATTCTGAGATGCACTTTGGTCTATCTCCTCAGGGAAAGCTCAGATTTGAAAAAATTGACTGTTTTTTGGGCTTCTCAGACTTTGAGGTACATGAATATACGTTTGTTTTGCATACCTGAGCTGTGTGTCAAAAGTTAAGTTTTCTGGCTGAATTGAGCCCTACTGCCCATTCTGAGATACAGATCCTCAGGGAAAGTTCAGATTTGAGAATTGTGTGTTTTTGGTCTTTTCATACTTTGCGTAACATGAACATGTGTTTCTTTTGAAAATCTGAGCTGTGTTCAATAGTTAAGTTTTGTGGCTGAATAGAGGCCTACTGCCCATTCTGAGATGCACTTTGGTCTATCTCCTCAGGGAAAGCTCAGATTTGAAAAAATTGACTGTTTTTTGGGCTTCTCAGACTGTGGGGTACATGAATGTAGGTTTGTTTTGCATACCTGAGCTGTGTGTCAATAGTTAAGTTTTCTGGCTGAATAGAGGCCTACTGCCCATTCTGAGATGCACTTTGGTCTATCTCCTCAGGGAAAGCTCAGATTTGAAAAAATTGACTGTTTTTGGGCTCTTCAGACTGTGTGGTACATGAACATATGTTTCTTTTGCATACCAGAGCTCTGTGTCAAAGGTTTTCTGGCTGAATTGAGCCCTACTGCCCATACTGAGATGCACTTTGTTCTATCTCCTCAGGGAAAGCTCAGATTTGAAAAAATTGACTGTTTTTTGGGCTTCTCAGACTGTGGGGTACATGAATATATGTTTGTTTTGCATATCTGAGCTGTGGGTCAAAAGTTAAATTTTCTGATTGAATTGATTCCTACTGCCTATTCTGAGATACAGATCCTCAGGTAAAGTTCAGATTTGAGAATTGTGTGTTTTTGCTGTTTTCATACTTTTCGTAACATGAACATGTGTTTCTTATGAAAATCTGAGCTTGGGTTAAAAGTTAAGTTTTGTGGCTGAATTGAGCCCTACTGCCCATTCTGAGATGCACTTTGGTCTATCTCCTCAGGGAAAGCTCAGATTTGAAAAAATTGACTGTTTTTTGGGCTTCTCAGACTGTGAGGTACATGAATATACGTTTGTTTTACATATCTGAGCTCTTTGTCAAAAGTTAAGTTTTCTGGCTGAATTGAGTCCTACTGCCTATTCTGAGATGCACGTTGGTCTATCTCCTCAGGGAACGCTCAGATTTGAGAATTGTGTTTTTTTGGTGTTTTTAGACTGTGGGGTACATGAATATAAATTTCCTTTGCATATCTGAGCTGTGTGTCAAAAATAATGTTTTCCTGCTGAATTGACCCCTACTGCCCATTTTGAGATGCACTTTGGTCTATATCCTCAGGGAAAGCTCAGATTTGAAAAAATTGACTGTTTTTTGGGCTTCTCAGACTGTAGGGTACATGAATATAGGTTTGTTTTGCATATCTGAGCTGTGTGTCAAAAGTTAAGTTTTCTGGCTGAATTGAGTCCTACTGCCCATTCTGAGATACACTTTGGTCTATCTCCTCAGGGAAAGCTCAGATTTGAAAAAATTGACTGTTTTTGGGGATTTTCAGACTGTGGGGTACATGAATATATGTTTGTTTTGCATACCTGAGCTGTGTGTCAAAGGTTTTCTGGCTGAATTGAGCCCTACTGCCCATACTGAGATGCACTTTGTTCTATCTCCTCAGGGAAAGCTCAGATTTGAAAAAATTGACTGTTTTTTGGGCTTCTCAGACCGTGGGGTACATGAATATATGTTTCTTTTGCATATCTGAGCTGTGTGTCAAAAGTTAAGTTTTCTGGCTGAATTGAGCCCTACTGCCCATTCTGAGATGCACTTTGGTCTATCTCCTCAGGGAAAGCTCAGATTTGAAAAAATTGACTGTTTTTTGGGCTTTTCAGACTGTGAGGTACATGTATATAGGTTTGTTTTGCATACCTGAGCTGTGTGTCAAAAGTTAAGTTTTCTGGCTGAATTGAGTCCTACTGCCTATTCTGAGATACAGATCCTCAGGAAAAGTTCAGATTTGAGAATTGTGTGTTTTTGGTCTTTTCATACTTTGCGTAACATGAACATGTGTTTCTTTTGAAAATCTGAGCTGTGTTCAATAGTTAAGTTTTGTGGCTGAATAGAGGCCTACTGCCCATTCTGAGATGCACTTTGGTCTATCTCCTCAGGGAAAGCTCAGATTTGAAAAAATTGACTGTTTTTTGGGCTTCTCAGACCATGGGGTACATGAATATATGTTTGTTTTGCATACCTGAGCTGTGTGTCAAAAGTTAAGTTTTCTGGCTGAATTGAGCCCTACTGCCCATTCTGAGATGCACTTTGGTCTATCTCCTCAGGGAAAGCTCAGATTTGAAAAAATTGACTGTTTTTTGGGCTTCTCAGACTGTGAGGTACATGAATATATGTTTGTTTTGCATACCTGAGCTGTGTGTCAAAAGTTAAGTTTTCTGGCTGAATTGAGCCCTACTGCCCATTCTGAGATGCACTTTGGTCTATCTCCTCAGGGAAAGCTCAGATTTGAAAAAATTGACTGTTTTTTGGGCTTCTCAGACTGTGAGGTACATGAATATACGTTTGTTTTGCATACCTGAGCTGTGTGTCAAAAGTTAAGTTTTCTGGCTGAATTGAGCCCAACTGCCCATTCTGAGATGCACTTTGTTCTATCTCCTCAGTGACAGCTCAGATTTGAAAAAATTGACTGTTTTTTGGGCTTCTCAGACTGTGGGGTGCATGAATATACGTTTGTTTTGCATACCTGAGCTGTTTGCCAACAGTTAAGTTTTCTGGTTGAATTGAGTCCTACTGCCTATTCTGAGATACAGATCCTCAGGTAAAGTTCAGATTTGAGAATTGTGTGTTTTTGGTCTTTTCATACTTTGCGTAACATGAACCTGTGTTTCTTTTGAAAATCTGAGCTGTGTGTCAATAGTTAAGTTTTGTGGCTGAATAGAGGCCTACTGCCCATTCTGAGATGCACTTTGGTCTATCTCCTCAGGGAAAGCTCAGATTTGAAAAAATTGACTGTTTTTTGGGCTTCTCAGACCGTGGGGTACATGAATATATGTTTGTTTTGCATATCTGAGCTGTGTGTCAAAAGTTAAGTTTTCTGGCTGAATTGAGCCCTACTGCCCATTCTGAGATGCACTTTGGTCTATCTCCTCAGGGAAAGCTCAGATTTGAAAAAATTGACTGTTTTTTGGGCTTCTCAGACTGTGAGGTACATGAATATACGTTTGTTTTGCATACCTGAGCTGTGTGTCAAAAGTTAAGTTTTCTGGCTGAATTGAGCCCAACTGCCCATTCTGAGATGCACTTTGTTCTATCTCCTCAGTGACAGCTCAGATTTGAAAAAATTGACTGTTTTTTGGGCTTCTCAGACTGTGGGGTGCATGAATATACGTTTGTTTTGCATACCTGAGCTGTTTGCCAACAGTTAAGTTTTCTGGTTGAATTGAGTCCTACTGCCTATTCTGAGATACAGATCCTCAGGTAAAGTACAGATTTGAGAATTGTGTGTTTTTGGTCTTTTCATACTTTGCGTAACATGAACATGTGTTTCTTTTGAAAATCAGAGCTTGGGTCAAAAGTTAAGTTTTCTGGCTGAATTCAGCCCTACTGCCCTTTCTGAGATACAGATCCTCAGGTAAAGTACAGACTTGAGAAGTGTGTGTTTTTGGTCTTTTCATACTTTGCGTAACATGAACATGTGTTTCTTTTGCATATCTGAGCTCTGTGTCAAAAGATAAGTTTTCTGGTTGAATTGAGTCCTACTGCCCATTCTGAGATGCACTTTGGTCTATCTCCTCAGCGAAAGCTCAGATTTGAAAACATTGACTGTTTTTTGGGATTTTCAGACTGTGGGGTGCATGAATATACGTTTGTTTTGCATATCTGAGCTCTGTGTCAAAAGATAAGTTTTCTGGTTGAATTGAGTCCTCCTGCCTATTCTGAGATACAGATCCTCAGGTAAAGTTCAGATTTGAGAATTGTGTGTTTTTGGTGTTTTCATACTTTGTGTAACATGAACCTGTGTTTCTTTTGCATATCTGAGCTTTGTGTCAAAAGTTAAGTTTTCTGGCTGAATTGAGGCCTACTGCCTATTCTGAGATGCACTTTGGTCTATCTCCTCAGGGAAAGCTCAGATTTGAAACAATTGACTGTTTTTTGGGCTTCTCAGACTGTGGGGTACATGAATATAGGTTTGTTTTGCATATCTGAGCTCTGTGTCAAAAGTTAAGTTTTCTGGCTGAATTGAGTCCTACTGCCTATTCTGAGATGCACTTTGGTCTATCTCCTCAGGGAAAGCTCAGATTTGAAACAATTGACTGTTTTTTGGGCTTCTCAGACTGTGTTTTTGGTGTTTTCAGACTGTGGGGTACATGAATATAAATTTCCTTTGCATATCTGAGCTGTGTGTCAAAAATAATGTTTTCTAGCTGAATTGACCCCTACTGCCTATTTTGAGATGCACTTTGGGCTATCTCCTCAGGGAAAGCTCAGATTTGAAACAATTGACTGTTTTTTGGGCTTCTCAGACTGTGGGGTACATGAATATATGTTTGTTTTGCATATCTGAGCTGTGGGTCAAAAGTTAAATTTTCTGGTTGAATTGATTCCTACTGCCTATTCTGAGATACAGATCCTCAGGTAAAGTTCAGATTTGAGAATTGTGTGTTTTTGCTGTTTTCATACTTTTCGTAACATGAACATGTGTTTCTTTTGAAAATCTGAGCTGTGTTCAATAGTTAAGTTTTGTGGCTGAATAGAGGCCTACTGCCCATTCTGAGATGCACTTTGGTCTATCTCCTCAGGGAAAGCTCAGATTTGAAAAAATTGACTGTTTTTTGGGCTTCTCAGACTGTGGGGTACATGAATATGGGTTTGTTTTGCATACCTGAGCTGTGTGTCAATAGTTAAGTTTTCTGGCTGAATAGAGGCCTACTGCCCATTCTGAGATGCACTTTGGTCTATCTCCTCAGGGAAAGCTCAGATTTGAAAAAATTGACTGTTTTTTGGGCTCTTCAGACTGTGTGGTACATGAACATATGTTTGTTTTGCATACCTGAGCTGTGTGTCAAAGGTTTTCTGGCTGAATTGAGCCCTACTGCCCATACTGAGATGCACTTTGTTCTATCTCCTCAGGGAAAGCTCAGATTTGAAAAAATTGACTGTTTTTTGGGCTTCTCAGACCGTGGGGTACATGAATATATGTTTGTTTTGCATATCTGAGCTGTGTGTCAAAAGTTAAGTTTTCTGGTTGAATTGAGTCCTACTGCCTGTTCTGAGATACAGATCCTCAGGTGACGTTCAGACTTGAGAAGTGTGTGTTTTTGGTCTTTTCATACTTTGCGTAACATGAACATGTGTTTCTTTTGCATATCTGAGCTGTATGTCAAAAGTTAAGTTTTCTGGCTAAATTGAGCCCTACTGCCCATTCTGAGATGCAGTTTGTTCTATCTCCTCAGGGAAAGCTCAGATTTGAAAACATTGACTGTTTTTTGGGATTTTCAGACTGTGGGGTGCATGAATATGCGTTTGTTTTGCATATCTGAGCTCTGTGTCAAAAGATAAGTTTTCTGGTTGAATTGAGTCCTACTGCCCATTCTGAGATGCACTTTGGTCTATCTCCTCAGCGAAAGCTCAGATTTGAAAACATTGACTGTTTTTTGGGATTTTCAGACTGTGGGGTGCATGAATATACGTTTGTTTTGCATATCTGAGCTCTGTGTCAAAAGATAAGTTTTCTGGTTGAATTGAGTCCTCCTGCCTATTCTGAGATACAGATCCTCAGGTAAAGTTCAGATTTGAGAATTGTGTGTTTTTGGTGTTTTCATACTTTGTGTAACATGAACCTGTGTTTCTTTTGCATATCTGAGCTGTGTGTCAAAAGTTAAGTTTTCTGGCTGAATTGAGGCCTACTGGCCATTCTGAGATGCACTTTGGTCTATCTCCTCACGGAAAGCTCAGATTTGAAAAAATTGACTGTTTTTTGGGCTTCTCAGACTGTGGGGTACATGAATATATGTTTGTTTTGCATATCTGAGCTCTGTGTCAAAAGTTAAGTTTTCTGGCTGAATTGAGTCCTACTGCCTATTCTGAGATGCACTTTGGTCTATCTCCTCAGGGAAAGCTCAGATTTGAAACAATTGACTGTTTTTTGGGCTTCTCAGACTGTGTTTTTGGTGTTTTCAGACTGTGGGGTACATGAATATAAATTTCCTTTGCATATCTGAGCTGTGTGTCAAAAATAATGTTTTATAGCTAAATTGACCCCTACTGCCTATTTTGAGATGCACTTTGGGCTATCTCCTCAGGGAAAGCTCAGATTTGAAACAATTGACTGTTTTTTGGGCTTCTCAGACTGTGGGGTACATGAATATATGTTTGTTTTGCATATCTGAGCTGTGGGTCAAAAGTTAAATTTTCTGGTTGAATTGATTCCTACTGCCTATTCTGAGATACAGATCCTCAGGTAAAGTTCAGATTTGAGAATTGTGTGTTTTTGCTGTTTTCATACTTTTCGTAACATGAACATGTGTTTCTTATGAAAATCTGAGCTTGGGTTAAAAGTTAAGTTTTGTGGCTGAATTGAGCCCTACTGCCCATTCTGAGATGCACTTTGGTCTATCTCCTCAGGGAAAGCTCAGATTTGAAAACATTGACTGTTTTTTGGGATTTTCAGACTGTGGGGTGCATGAATATACGTTTGTTTTGCATATCTGAGCTCTGTGTCAAAAGATAAGTTTTCTGGTTGAATTGAGTCCTACTGCCCATTCTGAGATGCACTTTGGTCTATCTCCTCAGCGAAAGCTCAGATTTGAAAACATTGACTGTTTTTTGGGATTTTCAGACTGTGGGGTGCATGAATATACGTTTGTTTTGCATATCTGAGCTCTGTGTCAAAAGATAAGTTTTCTGGTTGAATTGAGTCCTCCTGCCTATTCTGAGATACAGATCCTCAGGTAAAGTTCAGATTTGAGAATTGTGTGTTTTTGGTGTTTTCATACTTTGTGTAACATGAACCTGTGTTTCTTTTGCATATCTGAGCTTTGTGTCAAAAGTTAAGTTTTCTGGCTGAATTGAGGCCTACTGGCCATTCTGAGATGCACTTTGGTCTATCTCCTCACGGAAAGCTCAGATTTGAAAAAATTGACTGTTTTTTGGGCTTCTCAGACTGTGGGGTACATGAATATATGTTTGTTTTGCATATCTGAGCTCTGTGTCAAAAGTTAAGTTTTCTGGCTGAATTGAGTCCTACTGCCTATTCTGAGATGCACTTTGGTCTATCTCCTCAGGGAAAGCTCAGATTTGAAACAATTGACTGTTTTTTGGGCTTCTCAGACTGTGTTTTTGGTGTTTTCAGACTGTGGGGTACATGAATATAAATTTCCTTTGCATATCTGAGCTGTGTGTCAAAAATAATGTTTTCTAGCTGAATTGACCCCTACTGCCTATTTTGAGATGCACTTTGGGCTATCTCCTCAGGGAAAGCTCAGATTTGAAACAATTGACTGTTTTTTGGGCTTCTCAGACTGTGGGGTACATGAATATATGTTTGTTTTGCATATCTGAGCTGTGGGTCAAAAGTTAAATTTTCTGGTTGAATTGATTCCTACTGCCTATTCTGAGATACAGATCCTCAGGTAAAGTTCAGATTTGAGAATTGTGTGTTTTTGCTGTTTTCATACTTTTCGTAACATGAACATGTGTTTCTTTTGAAAATCTGAGCTGTGTTCAATAGTTAAGTTTTGTGGCTGAATAGAGGCCTACTGCCCATTCTGAGATGCACTTTGGTCTATCTCCTCAGGGAAAGCTCAGATTTGAAAAAATTGACTGTTTTTTGGGCTTCTCAGACTGTGGGGTACATGAATATGGGTTTGTTTTGCATACCTGAGCTGTGTGTCAATAGTTAAGTTTTCTGGCTGAATAGAGGCCTACTGCCCATTCTGAGATGCACTTTGGTCTATCTCCTCAGGGAAAGCTCAGATTTGAAAAAATTGACTGTTTTTTGGGCTCTTCAGACTGTGTGGTACATGAACATATGTTTGTTTTGCATACCTGAGCTGTGTGTCAAAGGTTTTCTGGCTGAATTGAGCCCTACTGCCCATACTGAGATGCACTTTGTTCTATCTCCTCAGGGAAAGCTCAGATTTGAAAAAATTGACTGTTTTTTGGGCTTCTCAGACCGTGGGGTACATGAATATATGTTTGTTTTGCATATCTGAGCTGTGTGTCAAAAGTTAAGTTTTCTGGTTGAATTGAGTCCTACTGCCTGTTCTGAGATACAGATCCTCAGGTGACGTTCAGACTTGTGAAGTGTGTGTTTTTGGTCTTTTCATACTTTGCGTAACATGAACATGTGTTTCTTTTGCATATCTGAGCTGTATGTCAAAAGTTAAGTTTTCTGGCTAAATTGAGCCCTACTGCCCATTCTGAGATGCAGTTTGTTCTATCTCCTCAGGGAAAGCTCAGATTTGAAAACATTGACTGTTTTTTGGGATTTTCAGACTGTGGGGTGCATGAATATGCGTTTGTTTTGCATATCTGAGCTCTGTGTCAAAAGATAAGTTTTCTGGTTGAATTGAGTCCTACTGCCCATTCTGAGATGCACTTTGGTCTATCTCCTCAGCGAAAGCTCAGATTTGAAAACATTGACTGTTTTTTGGGATTTTCAGACTGTGGGGTGCATGAATATACGTTTGTTTTGCATATCTGAGCTCTGTGTCAAAAGATAAGTTTTCTGGTTGAATTGAGTCCTCCTGCCTATTCTGAGATACAGATCCTCAGGTAAAGTTCAGATTTGAGAATTGTGTGTTTTTGGTGTTTTCATACTTTGTGTAACATGAACCTGTGTTTCTTTTGCATATCTGAGCTGTGTTTCAAAAGTTAAGTTTTCTGGCTGAATTGAGGCCTACTGGCCATTCTGAGATGCACTTTGGTCTATCTCCTCACGGAAAGCTCAGATTTGAAAAAATTGACTGTTTTTTGGGCTTCTCAGACTGTGGGGTACATGAATATATGTTTGTTTTGCATATCTGAGCTCTGTGTCAAAAGTTAAGTTTTCTGGCTGAATTGAGTCCTACTGCCTATTCTGAGATGCACTTTGGTCTATCTCCTCAGGGAAAGCTCAGATTTGAAACAATTGACTGTTTTTTGGGCTTCTCAGACTGTGTTTTTGGTGTTTTCAGACTGTGGGGTACATGAATATAAATTTCCTTTGCATATCTGAGCTGTGTGTCAAAAATAATGTTTTATAGCTAAATTGACCCCTACTGCCTATTTTGAGATGCACTTTGGGCTATCTCCTCAGGGAAAGCTCAGATTTGAAACAATTGACTGTTTTTTGGGCTTCTCAGACTGTGGGGTACATGAATATATGTTTGTTTTGCATATCTGAGCTGTGGGTCAAAAGTTAAATTTTCTGGTTGAATTGATTCCTACTGCCTATTCTGAGATACAGATCCTCAGGTAAAGTTCAGATTTGAGAATTGTGTGTTTTTGCTGTTTTCATACTTTTCGTAACATGAACATGTGTTTCTTATGAAAATCTGAGCTTGGGTTAAAAGTTAAGTTTTGTGGCTGAATTGAGCCCTACTGCCCATTCTGAGATGCACTTTGGTCTATCTCCTCAGGGAAAGCTCAGATTTGAAAAAATTGACTGTTTTTTGGGCTTCTCAGACTGTGAGGTACATGAATATACGTTTGTTTTGCATATCTGAGCTCTTTGTCAAAAGTTAAGTTTTCTGGCTGAATTGAGTCCTACTGCCTATTCTGAGATGCACTTTGGTCTATCTCCTCAGGGAACACTCAGATTTGAGAATTGTGTTTTTTTGGTGTTTTTAGACTGTGGGGTACATGAATATAAATTTCCTTTGCATATCTGAGCTGTGTGTCAAAAATAATGTTTTCCTGCTGAACTGACCCCTACTGCCCATTTTGAGATGCACTTTGGTCTATCTCCTCAGGGAAAGCTCAGATTTGAAAAAATTGACTGTTTTTTGGGCTTCTCAGACTGTAGGGTACATGAATATAGGTTTGTTTTTCATATCTGAGCTGTGTGTCAAAAGTTAAGTTTTCTGGCTGAATTGAGTCCTACTGCCCATTCTGAGATGCACTTTGGTCTATCTCCTCAGGGAAAGCTCAGATTTGAAAAAATTGACTGTTTTGGGGGATTTTCAGACTGTGGGGTACATGAATATAGGTTTGTTTTGCATATCTGAGCTGTGTGTCAAAAGTTAAATTTTCTGGTTGAATTGATTCCTACTGCCTATTCTGAGATACAGATCCTCAGGTACAGTAGAGATTTGAGAATTGTGTGTTTTTGCTCTTTTCATACTTTTCGTAACATGAACATGTCTTTCTTTTGAAAATCTGAGCTTGGGTCAAAAGTTAAGTTTTCTGGCTGAATTGAGCCCTACTGCCCATTCTGAGATGCACTTTGTTCTATCTCCTCAGGGAAAGCTCAGATTTGAAAAAATTGACTGTTTTTTGGGCTTCTCAGACTGTGGGGTACATGAATATAGGTTTGTTTTGCATACCTGAGCTGTGTGTCAATAGTTAAGTTTTCTGGCTGAATAGAGGCCTACTACCCATTCTGAGATGCACTTTGGTCTATCTCCTCAGGGAAAGCTCAGATTTGAAAAAATTGACTGTTTTTTGGGCTCTTCAGACTGTGTGGTACATGAACATATGTTTGTTTTGCATACCTGAGCTGTGTGTCAAAGGTTTTCTGGCTGAATTGAGCCCTACTGCCCATTCTGAGATGCACTTTGTTCTATCTCCTCAGGGAAAGCTCAGATTTGAAAAAATTGACTGTTTTTTGGGCTTCTCAGACCGTGGGGTGCATGAATATACGTTTGTTTTGCATATCTGAGCTCTGTGTCAAAAGATAAGTTTTCTGGTTGAATTGAGTCCTCCTGCCTATTCTGAGATACAGATCCTCAGGTAAAGTTCAGACTTGAGAAGTGTGTGTTTTTGGTCTTTTCATACTTTGCGTAACATGAACATGTGTTTCTTTTGCATATCTGAGCTGTATGTCAAAAGTTAAGTTTTCTGGCTAAATTGAGCCCTACTGCCCATTCTGAGATGCAGTTTGTTCTATCTCCTCAGGGAAAGCTCAGATTTGAAAAAATTGACTGTTTTTTGGGCTTCTCAGACTGTGGGGTACATGAACCTGTGTTTCTTTTGCATATCTGAGCTGTGTGTCAAAAGTTAAGTTTTCTGGCTGAATTGAGTCCTACTGCCCATTCTGAGATGCACTTTGGTCTATCTCCTCAGCGAAAGCTCAGATTTGAAAACATTGACTGTTTTTTTGGATTTTCAGACTGTGGGGTGCATGAATATACGTTTGTTTTGCATATCTGAGCTCTGTGTCAAAAGATAAGTTTTCTGGTTGAATTGAGTCCTACTGCCTATTCTGAGATACAGATCCTCAGGTAAAGTTCAGATTTGAGAATTGTGTGTTTTTGGTGTTTTCATACTTTGTGTAACATGAACCTGTGTTTCTTTTGCATACCTGAGCTGTGTGTCAAAAGTTAAGTTTTCTGGCTGAATTGAGCCCTACTGCCCATTCTGAGATGCACTTTGGTCTATCTCCTCAGGGAAAGCTCAGATTTGAAAAAATTGACTGTTTTTTGGGCTTCTCAGACTGTGAGGTACATGAATATACGTTTGTTTTGCATACCTGAGCTGTGTGTCAAAAGTTAAGTTTTCTGGCTGAATTGAACCCTACTGCCCATTCTGAGATGCACTTTGTTCTATCTCCTCAGTGACAGCTCCGATTTGAAAAAATTGACTGTTTTTTGGGCTTCTCAGACTGTGGGGTGCATGAATATACGTTTGTTTTGCATACCTGAGCTGTTTGCCAACAGTTAAGTTTTCTGGTTGAATTGAGTCCTACTGCCTATTCTGAGATACAGATCCTCAGGTAAAGTTCAGATTTGAGAATTGTGTGTTTTTGGTCTTTTCATACTTTGCGTAACATGAACATGTCTTTCTTTTGAAAATCTGAGCTTGGGTCAAAAGTTAAGTTTTCTGGCTGAATTGAGCCCTACTGCCCATTCTGAGATGCACTTTGTTCTATCTCCTCAGGGAAAGCTCAGATTTGAAAAAATTGACTGTTTTTTGGGCTTCTCAGGCTGTGGGGTACATGAATATAGGTTTGTTTTGCATACCTGAGCTGTGTGTCAATAGTTAAGTTTTCTGGCTGAATAGAGGCCTACTACCCATTCTGAGATGCACTTTGGTCTATCTCCTCAGGGAAAGCTCAGATTTGAAAAAATTGACTGTTTTTTGGGCTCTTCAGACTGTGTGGTACATGAACATATGTTTGTTTTGCATACCTGAGCTGTGTGTCAAAGGTTTTCTGGCTGAATTGAGTCCTACTGCCTATTCTAAGATACAGATCCTCAGGTAAAGTTCAGATTTGAGAATTGTGTGTTTTTGGTCTTTTCATACTTTGCGTAACATGAACATGTGTTTCTTTTGAAAATCAGAGCTTGGGTCAAAAGTTAAGTTTTCTGGCTGAATTCAGCCCTACTGCCCTTTCTGAGATACAGATCCTCAGGTAAAGTTCAGATTTGAGAATTGTGTGTTTTTGGTCTTTTCATACTTTGCGTAACATGAACATGTGTTTCTTTTGAAAATCTGAGCTTGGGTCAAAAGTTAAATTTCCTGGCTAAATTGAGCCCTACTGCCCATTCTGAGATGCACTTTGTTCTATCTCCTCAGGGAAAGCTCAGA
The DNA here is from genome assembly GCF_059756535.1 of Pantherophis guttatus. Lineage (NCBI taxonomy): Eukaryota > Metazoa > Chordata > Lepidosauria > Squamata > Colubridae > Pantherophis > Pantherophis guttatus. Next base: position 16,106,156 of record NC_142080.1, on the reverse strand, counting down.
TTTGAAAAAATTGACTGTTTTTTGGGCTTCTCAGACCGTGGGGTACATGAATATATGTTTGTTTTGCATATCTGAGCTGTGTGTCAAAAGTTAAGTTTTCTGGTTGAATTGACTCCTACTGCCTATTCTGAGATACAGATCCTCAGGTGACGTTCAGACTTGAGAAGTGTGTGTTTTTGGTCTTTTCATACTTTGCGTAACATGAACATGTGTTTCTTTTGCATATCTGAGCTGTATGTCAAAAGTTAAGTTTTCTGGCTAAATTGACCCCTACTGCCCATTCTGAGATGCAGTTTGTTCTATCTCCTCAGGGAAAGCTCAGATTTGAAAAAATTGACTGTTTTTTCAGCTTCTCAGACTGTGGGGTACATGAATATATGTTTGTTTTGCATATCTGAGCTGTGTGTCAAAAGTTAAGTTTTCTGGTTGAATTGACTCCTACTGCCTATTCTGAGATACAGATCCTCAGGTGACGTTCAGACTTGAGAAGTGTGTGTTTTTGGTCTTTTCATACTTTGCGTAACATGAACATGTGTTTCTTTTGCATATCTGAGCTGTATGTCAAAAGTTAAGTTTTCTGGCTAAATTGACCCCTACTGCCCATTCTGAGATGCAGTTTGTTCTATCTCCTCAGGGAAAGCTCAGATTTGAAAAAATTGACTGTTTTTTGAGCTTCTCAGACTGTGGGGTACATGAATATATGTTTGTTTTGCATATCTGAGCTCTGTGTCAAAAGTTAAGTTTTCTGGCTGAATTCAGTCCTACTGCCTATTCTGAAATGCACTTTGGTCTATCTCCTCAGGGAACGCTCAGATTTGAGAATTTTGTGTTTTGGGGATTTTCAGACTGTTGGGTGCATGAATATACTTTTGTTTTGCATATCTGAGCTGTGTGTCAAAAGTTAAGTTTTCTGGCTGAATTGAGGCCTACTGCCCATTCTGAGATGCACTTTGGTATATCTCCTGAGGGAACGCTCAGATTTGAGAATTGTGTGTTTTTGGTGTTTTCAGACTGTGGGGTACATGAATATAAATTTCCTTTGCATATCTGAGCTGTGTGTCAAAAATATTGTTTTCTAGCTGAATTGACCCCTACTGCCCATTTTGAGATGCACTTTGGTCTATCTCCTCAGGGAAAGCTCAGATTTGAAAAAATTGACTGTTTTTTGGGCTTCTCAGACTGTGGGGTACATGAATATATGTTTGTTTTACATACCTGAGCTGTTTCCCAACAGTTAAGTTTTCTGGTTGAATTGAGTCCTACTGCCTATTCTGAGATACAGATCCTCAGGTAAAGTACAGATTTGAGAATTGTGTGTTTTTGGTCTTTTCATACTTTGCGTAACGTGAACATGTGTTTCTTTTGAAAATCTGAGCTTGGGTCAAAAGTTAAGTATTCTGGCTGAATTCAGCCCTACCGCCCTTTCTGAGATACAGATCCTCAGGTAAAGTTCAGATTTGAGAATTGTGTGTTTTTGGTCTTTTCATACTTTGCGTAACATGAACATGTCTTTCTTTTGAAAATCTGAGCTGTGTTCAATAGTTAAGTTTTGTGGCTGAATAGAGGCCTACTGCCCATTCTGAGATGCACTTTGGTCTATCTCCTCAGGGAAAGCTCAGATTTGAAAAAAATGACTGTTTTTTGGGCTTCTCAGACCGTGGGGTACATGAATATATGTTTGTTTTGCATATCTGAGCTGTGTGTCAAAAGTTAAGTTTTCTGGCTGAATTGAGCCCTACTGCCCATTCTGAGATGCACTTTGGTCTATCTCCTCAGGGAAAGCTCAGATTTGAAAAAATTGACTGTTTTTTGGGCTTCTCAGACTTTGAGGTACATGAATATACGTTTGTTTTGCATACCTGAGCTGTGTGTCAAAAGTTAAGTTTTCTGGCTGAATTGAGCCCTACTGCCCATTCTGAGATACAGATCCTCAGGGAAAGTTCAGATTTGAGAATTGTGTGTTTTTGGTCTTTTCATACTTTGCGTAACATGAACATGTGTTTCTTTTGAAAATCTGAGCTGTGTTCAATAGTTAAGTTTTGTGGCTGAATAGAGGCCTACTGCCCATTCTGAGATGCACTTTGGTCTATCTCCTCAGGGAAAGCTCAGATTTGAAAAAATTGACTGTTTTTTGGGCTTCTCAGACTGTGGGGTACATGAATGTAGGTTTGTTTTGCATACCTGAGCTGTGTGTCAATAGTTAAGTTTTCTGGCTGAATAGAGGCCTACTGCCCATTCTGAGATGCACTTTGGTCTATCTCCTCAGGGAAAGCTCAGATTTGAAAAAATTGACTGTTTTTGGGCTCTTCAGACTGTGTGGTACATGAACATATGTTTCTTTTGCATACCAGAGCTCTGTGTCAAAGGTTTTCTGGCTGAATTGAGCCCTACTGCCCATACTGAGATGCACTTTGTTCTATCTCCTCAGGGAAAGCTCAGATTTGAAAAAATTGACTGTTTTTTGGGCTTCTCAGACTGTGGGGTACATGAATATATGTTTGTTTTGCATATCTGAGCTGTGTGTCAAAAGTTAAGTTTTCTGGCTGAATTGAGCCCTACTGCCCATTCTGAGATGCACTTTGTTCTATCTCCTCAGTGACAGCTCAGATTTGAAAAAATTGACTGTTTTTTGGGCTTCTCAGACTGTGGGGTGCATGAATATACGTTTGTTTTGCATACCTGAGCTGTTTGCCAACAGTTAAGTTTTCTGGTTGAATTGAGTCCTACTGCCTATTCTGAGATACAGATCCTCAGGTAAAGTACAGATTTGAGAATTGTGTGTTTTTGGTCTTTTCATACTTTGCGTAACATGAACATGTGTTTCTTTTGAAAATCTGAGCTTGGGTCAAAAGTTAAGTTTTCTGGCTGAATTCAGCCCTACTGCCCTTTCTGAGATACAGATCCTCAGGTAAAGTTCAGATTTGAGAATTGTGTGTTTTTGGTCTTTTCATACTTTGCGTAACATGAACATGTCTTTCTTTTGAAAATCTGAGCTGTGTTCAATAGTTAAGTTTTGTGGCTGAATAGAGGCCTACTGCCCATTCTGAGATGCACTTTGGTCTATCTCCTCAGGGAAAGCTCAGATTTGAAAAAATTGACTGTTTTTTGGGCTTCTCAGACTGTGGGGTACATGAATATAGGTTTGTTTTGCATACCTGAGCTGTGTGTCAATAGTTAAGTTTTCTGGCTGAATAGAGGCCTACTGCCCATTCTGAGATGCACTTTGGTCTATCTCCTCAGGGAAAGCTCAGATTTGAAAAAATTGACTGTTTTTTGGGCTCTTCAGACTGTGTGGTACATGAACATATGTTTGTTTTGCATACCAGAGCTCTGTGTCAAAGGTTTTCTGGCTGAATTGAGCCCTACTGCCCATACTGAGATGCACTTTGTTCTATCTCCTCAGGGAAAGCTCAGATTTGAAAAAATTGACTGTTTTTTGGGCTTCTCAGACCGTGGGGTACATGAATATATGTTTGTTTTGCATATCTGAGCTGTGTGTCAAAAGTTAAGTTTTCTGGCTGAATTGAGCCCTACTGCCCATTCTGAGATGCACTTTGGTCTATCTCCTCAGGGAAAGCTCAGATTTGAAAAAATTGACTGTTTTTTGGGCTTCTCAGACTGTGAGGTACATGAATAAACGTTTGTTTTGCATACCTGAGCTGTGTGTCAAAAGTTAAGTTTTCTGGCTGAATTGAGCCCTACTGCCCATTCTGAGATACAGATCCTCAGGGAAAGTTCAGATTTGAGAATTGTGTGTTTTTGGTCTTTTCATACTTTGCGTAACATGAACATGTGTTTCTTTTGAAAATGTGAGCTTGGGTCAAAAGTTAAGTTTTCTGGCTGAATTGAGTCCTACTGCCTATTGTGAGATACAGATCCTCAGGAAAAGTTCAGATTTCAGAATTGTGTGTTTTTGGTCTTTTCATACTTTGCGTAACATGAACATGTGTTTCTTTTGAAAATCTGAGCTGTGTTCAATAGTTAAGTTTTGTGGCTGAATAGAGGCCTACTGCCCATTCTGAGATGCACTTTGGTCTATCTCCTCAGGGAAAGCTCAGATTTGAAAAAATTGACTGTTTTTTGGGCTTCTCAGACTGTGGGGTGAAGGAATATACGTTTGTTTTGCATACCTGAGCTGTGTGTCAAAAGTTAAGTTTTCTGGTTGAATTGAGTCCTACTGCCTATTCTGAGATACAGATCCTCAGGGAAAGTTCAGATTTGAGAATTGTGTGTTTTTGGTCTTTTCATACTTTGCGTAACATGAACATGTGTTTCTTTAGAAAATGTGAGCTGTGTGTCAAAAGTTAAGTTTTCTGGTTGAATTGAGTCCTACTGCCTATTCTGAGATACAGATCCTCAGGGAAAGTTCAGATTTGAGAATTGTGTGTTTTTGGTCTTTTCATACTTTGCGTAACATGAACATGTGTTTCTTTAGAAAATCTGAGCTGTGTTCAATAGTTAAGTTTTGTGGCTGAATAGAGGCCTACTGCCCATTCTGAGATGCACTTTGGTCTATCTCCTCAGGGAAAGCTAATATTTGAAAAAATTTACTGTTTTTTGGGCTTCTCAGACTGTGGGGTACATGAATATAGGTTTGTTTTGCATACCTGAGCTGTGTGTCAATAGTAAAGTTTTCTGGCTGAATAGAGGCCTACTGCCCATTCTGAGATGCACCTTGGTCTATCTCCTCAGGGAAAGCTCAGATTTGAAAAAATTGACTGTTTTTTGGGCTCTTCAGACTGTGTGGTACATGAACATATGTTTGTTTTGCATACCTGAGCTGTGTGTCAAAGGTTTTCTGGCTGAATTGAGCCCTACTGCCCATACTGAGATGCACTTTGTTCTGTCTCCTCAGGAAAAGTTCAGATTTCAGAATTGTGTGTTTTTGGTCTTTTCATACTTTGCGTAACATGAACATGTGTTTCTTTTGAAAATCTGAGCTGTGTTCAATAGTTAAGTTTTGTGGCTGAATAGAGGCCTACTGCCCATTCTGAGATGCACTTTGGTCTATCGCCTCAGGGAAAGCTCAGATTTGAAAAAATTGACTGTTTTTTGGGCTTCTCAGACTGTGGGGTGCATGAATATACGTTTGTTTTGCATACCTGAGCTGTTTGCCAACAGTTAAGTTTTCTGGTTGAATTGAGTCCTACTGCCTATTCTGAGATACAGATCCTCAGGGAAAGTTCAGATTTGAGAATTGTGTGTTTTTGGTCTTTTAATACTTTGCGTAACATGAACATGTGTTTCTTTAGAAAATGTGAGCTGTGTGTCAAAAGTTAAGTTTTCTGGTTGAATTGAGTCCTACTGCCTATTCTGAGATACAGATCCTCAGGGAAAGTTCAGATTTGAGAATTGTGTGTTTTTGGTCTTTTCATACTTTGCGTAACATGAACATGTGTCTCTTTAGAAAATCTGAGCTGTGTTCAATAGTTAAGTTTTGTGGCTGAATAGAGGCCTACTGCCCATTCTGAGATGCACTTTGGTCTATCTCCTCAGGGAAAGCTAATATTTGAAAAAATTTACTGTTTTTTGGGCTTCTCAGACTGTGGGGTACATGAATATAGGTTTGTTTTGCATACCTGAGCTGTGTGTCAATAGTAAAGTTTTCTGGCTGAATAGAGGCCTACTGCCCATTCTGAGATGCACCTTGGTCTATCTCCTCAGGGAAAGCTCAGATTTGAAAAAATTGACTGTTTTTTGGGCTCTTCAGACTGTGTGGTACATGAACATATGTTTGTTTTGCATACCTGAGCTGTGTGTCAAAGGTTTTCTGGCTGAATTGAGCCCTACTGCCCATACTGAGATGCACTTTGTTCTATCTCCTCAGGAAAAGTTCAGATTTCAGAATTGTGTGTTTTTGGTCTTTTCATACTTTGCGTAACATGAACATGTGTTTCTTTTGAAAATCTGAGCTGTGTTCAATAGTTAAGTTTTGTGGCTGAATAGAGGCCTACTGCCCATTCTGAGATGCACTTTGGTCTATCTCCTCAGGGAAAGCTCAGATTTGAAAAAATTGACTGTTTTTTGGGCTTCTCAGACTGTGGGGTACATGAATATAGGTTTGTTTTGCATACCTGAGCTGTGTGTCAATAGTTAAGTTTTCTGGCTGAATTGAGTCCTACTGCCTATTGTGAGATACAGATCCTCAGGAAAAGTTCAGATTTGAGAATTGTGTGTTTTTGGTCTTTTCATACTTTGCGTAACATGAACATGTGTTTCTTTTGAAAATCTGAGCTGTGTTCAATAGTTAAGTTTTGTGGCTGAATAGAGGCCTACTGCCCATTCTGAGATGCACTTTGGTCTATCTCCTCAGGGAAAGCTCAGATTTGAAAAAATTTTCTGTTTTTTGGGCTCTTCAGACTGTGGGGTACATGAATATAGGTTTGTTTTACATACCTGAGCTGTGTGTCAAAGGTTTTCTGGCTGAATTGAGCCCTACTGCCCATTCTGAGATGCACTTTGGTCTATCTCCTCAGGGAAAGCTCAGATTTGAAAAAATTGACTGTTTTTTGGGCTCTTCAGACTGTGGGGTACATGAATATATGTTTGTTTTACATACCTGAGCTGTGTGTCAAAGGTTTTCTGGCTGAATTGAGCCCTACTGCCCATTCTGAGATGCACTTTGGTCTATCTCCTCAGGGAAAGCTCAGATTTGAAAAAATTGACTGTTTTTTGGGCTTCTCAGACTGTGGGGTGAAGGAATATACGTTTGTTTTGCATACCTGAGGTGTGTGTCAAAAGTTAAGTTTTCTGGTTGAATTGAGTCCTACTGCCTATTCTGAGATACAGATCCTCAGGGAAAGTTCAGATTTGAGAATTGTGTGTTTTTGGTCTTTTCATACTTTGCGTAACATGAACATGTGTTTCTTTTGAAAATGTGAGCTTGGGTCAAAAGTTAAGTTTTCTGGCTGAATTGAGTCCTACTGCCTATTGTGAGATACAGATCCTCAGGAAAAGTTCAGATTTCAGAATTGTGTGTTTTTGGTCTTTTCATACTTTGCGTAACATGAACATGTGTTTCTTTTGAAAATATGAGCTGTGTTCAATAGTTAAGTTTTGTGGCTGAATAGAGGCCTACTGCCCATTCTGAGATGCACTTTGGTCTATCTCCTCAGGGAAAGCTCAGATTTGAAAAAATTGACTGTTTTTTGGGCTCTTCAGACTGTGTGGTACATGAACATATGTTTGTTTTGCATACCAGAGCTCTGTGTCAAAGGTTTTCTGGCTGAATTGAGCCCTACTGCCCATACTGAGATGCACTTTGTTCTATCTCCTCAGGGAAAGCTCAGATTTGAAAAAATTGACTGTTTTTTGGGCTTCTCAGACCGTGGGGTACATGAATATATGTTTGTTTTGCATATCTGAGCTGTGTGTCAAAAGTTAAGTTTTCTGGCTGAATTGAGCCCTACTGCCCATTCTGAGATGCACTTTGGTCTATCTCCTCAGGGAAAGCTCAGATTTGAAAAAATTGACTGTTTTTTGGGCTTCTCAGACTGTGAGGTACATGAATAAACGTTTGTTTTGCATACCTGAGCTGTGTGTCAAAAGTTAAGTTTTCTGGCTGAATTGAGCCCTACTGCCCATTCTGAGATACAGATCCTCAGGGAAAGTTCAGATTTGAGAATTGTGTGTTTTTGGTCTTTTCATACTTTGCGTAACATGAACATGTGTTTCTTTTGAAAATGTGAGCTTGGGTCAAAAGTTAAGTTTTCTGGCTGAATTGAGTCCTACTGCCTATTGTGAGATACAGATCCTCAGGAAAAGTTCAGATTTCAGAATTGTGTGTTTTTGGTCTTTTCATACTTTGCGTAACATGAACATGTGTTTCTTTTGAAAATCTGAGCTGTGTTCAATAGTTAAGTTTTGTGGCTGAATAGAGGCCTACTGCCCATTCTGAGATGCACTTTGGTCTACCTCCTCAGGGAAAGCTCAGATTTGAAAAAATTGACTGTTTTTTGGGCTCTTCAGACTGTGTGGTACATGAACATATGTTTGTTTTGCATACCAGAGCTCTGTGTCAAAGGTTTTCTGGCTGAATTGAGCCCTACTGCCCATACTGAGATGCACTTTGTTCTATCTCCTCAGGGAAAGCTCAGATTTGAAAAAATTGACTGTTTTTTGGGCTTCTCAGACCGTGGGGTACATGAATATATGTTTGTTTTGCATATCTGAGCTGTGTGTCAAAAGTTAAGTTTTCTGGCTGAATTGAGCCCTACTGCCCATTCTGAGATGCACTTTGGTCTATCTCCTCAGGGAAAGCTCAGATTTGAAAAAATTGACTGTTTTTTGGGCTTCTCAGACTGTGAGGTACATGAATAAACGTTTGTTTTGCATACCTGAGATTTGTGTCAAAGGTTTTCTGGCTGAATTGAGCCCTACTGCCCATTCTGAGATGCACTTTGGTCTATCTCCTCAGGGAAAGCTCAGATTTGAAAAAATTGACTATTTTTTGGGCTTCTCAGACTGTGGGGTGAAGGAATATACGTTTGTTTTGCATACCTGAGCTGTGTGTCAAAAGTTAAGTTTTCTGGTTGAATTGAGTCCTACTGCCTATTCTGAGATACAGATCCTCAGGGAAAGTTCAGATTTGAGAATTGTGTGTTTTTGGTCTTTTCATACTTTGCGTAACATGAACATGTGTTTCTTTTGCATATCTGAGCTTTATGTCAAAAGTTAAGTTTTCTGGCTGAATTGAGTCCTACTGCCTATTGTGAGATACAGATCCTCAGGAAAAGTTCAGATTTCAGAATTGTGTGTTTTTGGTCTTTTCATACTTTGCGTAACATGAACATGTGTTTCTTTTGAAAATCTGAGCTGTGTTCAATAGTTAAGTTTTGTGGCTGAATAGTGGCCTACTGCCCATTCTGAGATGCACTTTGGTCTATCTCCTCAGGGAAAGCTCAGATTTGAAAAAATTGACTGTTTTTTGGGCTTCTCAGACTGTGGGGTACATGAATATAGGTTTGTTTTGCATACCTGAGCTGTGTGTCAATAGTTAAGTTTTCTGGCTGAATAGAGGCCTACTGCCCATTCTGAGATGCACTTTGGTCTATCTCCTCAGGGAAAGCTCAGATTTGAAAAAATTGACTGTTTTTTGGGCTCTTCAGACTGTGTGGTACATGAACATATGTTTGTTTTGCATACCAGAGCTGTGTGTCAAAGGTTTTCTGGCTGAATTGAGCCCTACTGCCCATACTGAGATGCACTTTGTTCTATCTCCTCAGGGAAAGCTCAGATTTGAAAAAATTGACTGTTTTTTGGGCTTCTCAGACCGTGGGGTACATGAATATATGTTTTTTTTGCATATCTGAGCTGTGTGTCAAAAGTTAAGTTTTCTGGCTGAATTGAGCCCTACTGCCCATTCTGAGATGCACTTTGGTCTATCTCCTCAGGGAAAGCTCAGATTTGAAAAAATTGACTGTTTTTTGGGCTTCTCAGACTGTGAGGTACATGAATATACGTTTGTTTTGCATACCTGAGCTGTGTGTCAAAAGTTAAGTTTTCTGGCTGAATTGAGCCCTACTGCCCATTCTGAGATGCACTTTGGTCTATCTCCTCAGGGAAAGCTCAGATTTGAAAAAATTGACTGTTTTTTGGGCTTCTCAGACTGTGGGGTGCATGAATATACGTTTGTTTTGCATACCTGAGCTGTTTGCCAACAGTTAAGTTTTCTGGTTGAATTGAGTTCTACTGCCTATTCTGAGATACAGATCCTCAGGTAAAGTACAGATTTGAGAATTGTGTGTTTTTGGTCTTTTCATACTTTGCGTAACATGAACATGTGTTTCTTTTGAAAATGTGAGCTTGGGTCAAAAGTTAAGTTTTCTGGCTGAATTGAGTCCTACTGCCTATTGTGAGATACAGATCCTCAGGAAAAGTTCAGATTTCAGAATTGTGTGTTTTTGGTCTTTTCATACTTTGCGTAACATGAACATGTGTTTCTTTTGAAAATCTGAGCTGTGTTCAATAGTTAAGTTTTGTGGCTGAATAGAGGACTACTGCCCATTCCGAGATGCACTTTGGTCTATCTCCTCAGGGAAAGCTCAGATTTGAAAAAATTGACTGTTTTTTGGGCTTCTCAGACTGTGGGGTACATGAATATAGGTTTGTTTTGCATACCTGAGCTGTGTGTCAATAGTTAAGTTTTCTGGCTGAATAGAGGCCTACTGCCCATTCTGAGATGCACTTTGGTCTATCTCCTCAGGGAAAGCTCAGATTTGAAAAAATTGACTGTTTTTGGGCTCTTCAGACTGTGTGGTACATGAACATATGTTTGTTTTGCATACCAGAGCTGTGTGTCAAAGGTTTTCTGGCTGAATTGAGCCCTACTGCCCATACTGAGATGCACTTTGTTCTATCTCCTCAGGGAAAGCTCAGATTTGAAAAAATTGACTGTTTTTTGGGCTTCTCAGACCGTGGGGTACATGAATATATGTTTGTTTTGCATATCTGAGCTGTGTGTCAAAAGTTAAGTTTTCTGGCTGAATTGAGCCCTACTGCCCATTCTGAGATGCACTTTGGTCTATCTCCTCAGGGAAAGCTCAGATTTGAAAAAAATGACTGTTTTTTGGGCTTCTCAGACTGTGAGGTACATGAATATACGTTTGTTTTGCATACCTGAGCTGTGTGTCAAAAGTTAAGTTTTCTGGCTGAATTGAGCCCTACTGCCCATTCTGAGATGCACTTTGTTCTATCTCCTCAGTGACAGCTCAGATTTGAAAAAATTGACTGTTTTTGGGGCTTCTCAGACTGTGGGGTGAAGGAATATACGTTTGTTTTGCATACCTGAGCTGTTTGCCAACAGTTAAGTTTTCTGGTTGAATTGAGTCCTACTGCCTATTCTGAGATACAGATCCTCAGGTAAAGTACAGATTTGAGAATTGTGTGTTTTTGGTCTTTTCATACTTTGCGTAACATGAACATGTGTTTCTTTTGAAAATCTGAGCTTGGGTCAAAAGTTAAGTTTTCTGGCTGAATTCAGCCCTACTGCCCTTTCTGAGATACAGATCCTCAGGTAAAGTTCAGATTTGAGAATTGTGTGTTTTTGGTCTTTTCATACTTTGCGTAACATGAACATGTCTTTCTTTTGAAAATCTGAGCTGTGTTCAATAGTTAAGTTTTGTGGCTGAATAGAGGCCTACTGCCCATTCTGAGATGCACTTTGGTCTATCTCCTCAGGGAAAGCTCAGATTTGAAAAAATTGTCTGTTTTTTGGGCTCTTCAGACTGTGGGGTACATGAATATAGGTTTGTTTTGCATACCTGAGCTGTGTGTCAATAGTTAAGTTTTCTGGCTGAATAGAGGCCTACTGCCCATTCTGAGATGCACTTTGGTCTATCTCCTCAGGGAAAGCTCAGATTTGAAAAAATTGACTGTTTTTTGGCTCTTCAGACTGTGTGGTACATGAACATATGTTTGTTTTGCATACCAGAGCTGTGTGTCAAAGGTTTTCTGGCTGAATTGAGCCCTACTGCCCATTCTGAGATGCACTTTGGTCTATCTCCTCAGGGAAAGCTCAGATTTGAAAAAATTGACTGTTTTTGGGCTCTTCAGACTGTGTGGTACATGAACATATGTTTGTTTTGCATACCAGAGCTGTGTGTCAAAGGTTTTCTGGCTGAATAGAGGCCTACTGCCCATTCTGAGATGCACTTTGGTCTATCTCCTCAGGGAAAGCTCAGATTTGAAAAAATTGACTGTTTTTTGGGCTTCTCAGACTGTGGGGTGAAGGAATATACGTTTGTTTTGCATACCTGAGCTGTGTGTCAAAAGTTAAGTTTTCTGGTTGAATTGAGTCCTACTGCCTATTCTGAGATACAGATCCTCAGGGAAAGTTCAGATTTGAGAATTGTGTGTTTTTGGTCTTTTCATACTTTGCGTAACATGAACATGTGTTTCTTTAGAAAATGTGAGCTGTGTGTCAAAAGTTAAGTTTTCTGGTTGAATTGAGTCCTACTGCCTATTCTGAGATACAGATCCTCAGGGAAAGTTCAGATTTGAGAATTGTGTGTTTTTGGTCTTTTCATACTTTGCGTAACATGAACATGTGTTTCTTTAGAAAATCTGAGCTGTGTTCAATAGTTAAGTTTTGTGGCTGAATAGAGGCCTACTGCCCATTCTGAGATGCACTTTGGTCTATCTCCTCAGGGAAAGCTCAGATTTGAAAAAATTGACTGTTTTTTGGGCTTCTCAGACTGTGGGGTACATGAATATAGGTTTGTTTTGCATACCTGAGCTGTGTGTCAATAGTTAAGTTTTCTGGCTGAATAGAGGCCTACTGCCCATTCTGAGATGCACTTTGGTCTATCTCCTCAGGGAAAGCTCAGATTTGAAAAAATTGACTGTTTTTTGGGCTCTTCAGACTGTGTGGTACATGAACATATGTTTGTTTTGCATACCTGAGCTGTGTGTCAAAGGTTTTCTGGCTGAATTGAGCCCTACTGCCCATACTGAGATGCACTTTGTTCTATCTCCTCAGGGAAAGCTCAGATTTGAAAAAATTGACTGTTTTTTGGGCTTCTCAGACCGTGGGGTACATGAATATATGTTTGTTTTGCATATCTGAGCTGTGTGTCAAAAGTTAAGTTTTCTGGCTGAATTGAGCCCTACTGCCCATTCTGAGATGCACTTTGGTCTATCTCCTCAGGGAAAGCTCAGATTTGAAAAAATTGACTGTTTTTTGGGCTTCTCAGACTGTGGGGTGAAGGAATATACGTTTGTTTTGCATACCTGAGCTGTGTGTCAAAAGTTAAGTTTTCTGGTTGAATTGAGTCCTACTGCCTATTCTGAGATACAGATCCTCAGGGAAAGTTCAGATTTCAGAATTGTGTGTTTTTGGTCTTTTCATACTTTGCGTAACATGAACATGTGTTTCTTTTGAAAATCTGAGCTGTGTTCAATAGTTAAGTTTTGTGGCTGAATAGAGGCCTACTGCCCATTCTGAGATGCACTTTGGTCTATCTCCTCAGGGAAAGCTCAGATTTGAAAAAATTGACTGTTTTTTGGGCTTCTCAGACTGTGGGGTACATGAATATAGGTTTGTTTTGCATACCTGAGCTGTGTGTCAATAGTTAAGTTTTCTGGTTGAATTGAGTCCTACTGCCTATTGTGAGATACAGATCCTCAGGAAAAGTTCAGATTTCAGAATTGTGTGTTTTTGGTCTTTTCATACTTTGCGTAACATGAACATGTGTTTCTTTTGAAAATCTGAGCTGTGTTCAATAGTTAAGTTTTGTGGCTGAATAGAGGCCTACTGCCCATTCTGAGATGCACTTTGGTCTATCTCCTCAGGGAAAGCTCAGATTTGAAAAAATTGACTGTTTTTTGGGCTTCTCAGACTGTGGGGTACATGAATATAGGTTTGTTTTGCATACCTGAGCTGTGTGTCAATAGTTAAGTTTTCTGGCTGAATAGAGGCCTACTGCCCATTCTGAGATGCACTTTGGTCTATCTCCTCAGGGAAAGCTCAGATTTGAAAAAATTGACTGTTTTTTGGGCTCTTCAGACTGTGTGGTACATGAACATATGTTTGTTTTGCATACCAGAGCTGTGTGTCAAAGGTTTTCTGGCTGAATTGAGCCCTACTGCCCATACTGAGATGCACTTTGTTCTATCTCCTCAGGGAAAGCTCAGATTTGAAAAAATTGACTGTTTTTTGGGCTTCTCAGACCGTGGGGTACATGAATATATGTTTTTTTTGCATATCTGAGCTGTGTGTCAAAAGTTAAGTTTTCTGGCTGAATTGAGCCCTACTGCCCATTCTGAGATGCACTTTGGTCTATCTCCTCAGGGAAAGCTCAGATTTGAAAAAATTGACTGTTTTTTGGGCTTCTCAGACTGTGAGGTACATGAATATACGTTTGTTTTGCATACCTGAGCTGTGTGTCAAAAGTTAAGTTTTCTGGCTGAATTGAGCCCTACTGCCCATTCTGAGATGCACTTTGTTCTATCTCCTCAGTGACAGCTCAGATTTGAAAAAATTGACTGTTTTTTGGGCTTCTCAGACTGTGGGGTGCATGAATATACGTTTGTTTTGCATACCTGAGCTGTTTGCCAACAGTTAAGTTTTCTGGTTGAATTGAGTTCTACTGCCTATTCTGAGATACAGATCCTCAGGTAAAGTACAGATTTGAGAATTGTGTGTTTTTGGTCTTTTCATACTTTGCGTAACATGAACATGTGTTTCTTTTGAAAATGTGAGCTTGGGTCAAAAGTTAAGTTTTCTGGCTGAATTGAGTCCTACTGCCTATTGTGAGATACAGATCCTCAGGAAAAGTTCAGATTTCAGAATTGTGTGTTTTTGGTCTTTTCATACTTTGCGTAACATGAACATGTGTTTCTTTTGAAAATCTGAGCTGTGTTCAATAGTTAAGTTTTGTGGCTGAATAGAGGACTACTGCCCATTCCGAGATGCACTTTGGTCTATCTCCTCAGGGAAAGCTCAGATTTGAAAAAATTGACTGTTTTTTGGGCTTCTCAGACTGTGGGGTACATGAATATAGGTTTGTTTTGCATACCTGAGCTGTGTGTCAATAGTTAAGTTTTCTGGCTGAATAGAGGCCTACTGCCCATTCTGAGATGCACTTTGGTCTATCTCCTCAGGGAAAGCTCAGATTTGAAAAAATTGACTGTTTTTGGGCTCTTCAGACTGTGTGGTACATGAACATATGTTTGTTTTGCATACCAGAGCTGTGTGTCAAAGGTTTTCTGGCTGAATTGAGCCCTACTGCCCATACTGAGATGCACTTTGTTCTATCTCCTCAGGGAAAGCTCAGATTTGAAAAAATTGACTGTTTTTTGGGCTTCTCAGACCGTGGGGTACATGAATATATGTTTGTTTTGCATATCTGAGCTGTGTGTCAAAAGTTAAGTTTTCTGGCTGAATTGAGCCCTACTGCCCATTCTGAGATGCACTTTGGTCTATCTCCTCAGGGAAAGCTCAGATTTGAAAAAAATGACTGTTTTTTGGGCTTCTCAGACTGTGAGGTACATGAATATACGTTTGTTTTGCATACCTGAGCTGTGTGTCAAAAGTTAAGTTTTCTGGCTGAATTGAGCCCTACTGCCCATTCTGAGATGCACTTTGTTCTATTTCCTCAGTGACAGCTCAGATTTGAAAAAATTGACTGTTTTTGGGGCTTCTCAGACTGTGGGGTGAAGGAATATACGTTTGTTTTGCATACCTGAGCTGTTTGCCAACAGTTAAGTTTTCTGGTTGAATTGAGTCCTACTGCCTATTCTGAGATACAGATCCTCAGGTAAAGTACAGATTTGAGAATTGTGTGTTTTTGGTCTTTTCATACTTTGCGTAACATGAACATGTGTTTCTTTTGAAAATCTGAGCTTGGGTCAAAAGTTAAGTTTTCTGGCTGAATTCAGCCCTACTGCCCTTTCTGAGATACAGATCCTCAGGTAAAGTTCAGATTTGAGAATTGTGTGTTTTTGGTCTTTTCATACTTTGCGTAACATGAACATGTCTTTCTTTTGAAAATCTGAGCTGTGTTCAATAGTTAAGTTTTGTGGCTGAATAGAGGCCTACTGCCCATTCTGAGATGCACTTTGGTCTATCTCCTCAGGGAAAGCTCAGATTTGAAAAAATTGTCTGTTTTTTGGGCTCTTCAGACTGTGGGGTACATGAATATAGGTTTGTTTTGCATACCTGAGCTGTGTGTCAATAGTTAAGTTTTCTGGCTGAATAGAGGCCTACTGCCCATTCTGAGATGCACTTTGGTCTATCTCCTCAGGGAAAGCTCAGATTTGAAAAAATTGACTGTTTTTGGGCTCTTCAGACTGTGTGGTACATGAACATATGTTTGTTTTGCATACCAGAGCTGTGTGTCAAAGGTTTTCTGGCTGAATTGAGCCCTACTGCCCATTCTGAGATGCACTTTGGTCTATCTCCTCAGGGAAAGCTCAGATTTGAAAAAATTGACTGTTTTTGGGCTCTTCAGACTGTGTGGTACATGAACATATGTTTGTTTTGCATACCAGAGCTGTGTGTCAAAGGTTTTCTGGCTGAATAGAGGCCTACTGCCCATTCTGAGATGCACTTTGGTCTATCTCCTCAGGGAAAGCTCAGATTTGAAAAAATTGACTGTTTTTTGGGCTTCTCAGACTGTGGGGTGAAGGAATATACGTTTGTTTTGCATACCTGAGCTGTGTGTCAAAAGTTAAGTTTTCTGGTTGAATTGAGTCCTACTGCCTATTCTGAGATACAGATCCTCAGGGAAAGTTCAGATTTGAGAATTGTGTGTTTTTGGTCTTTTCATACTTTGCGTAACATGAACATGTGTTTCTTTAGAAAATGTGAGCTGTGTGTCAAAAGTTAAGTTTTCTGGTTGAATTGAGTCCTACTGCCTATTCTGAGATACAGATCCTCAGGGAAAGTTCAGATTTGAGAATTGTGTGTTTTTGGTCTTTTCATACTTTGCGTAACATGAACATGTGTTTCTTTAGAAAATCTGAGCTGTGTTCAATAGTTAAGTTTTGTGGCTGAATAGAGGCCTACTGCCCATTCTGAGATGCACTTTGGTCTATCTCCTCAGGGAAAGCTCAGATTTGAAAAAATTGACTGTTTTTTGGGCTTCTCAGACTGTGGGGTACATGAATATAGGTTTGTTTTGCATACCTGAGCTGTGTGTCAATAGTTAAGTTTTCTGGCTGAATAGAGGCCTACTGCCCATTCTGAGATGCACTTTGGTCTATCTCCTCAGGGAAAGCTCAGATTTGAAAAAATTGACTGTTTTTTGGGCTCTTCAGACTGTGTGGTACATGAACATATGTTTGTTTTGCATACCTGAGCTGTGTGTCAAAGGTTTTCTGGCTGAATTGAGCCCTACTGCCCATACTGAGATGCACTTTGGTCTATCTCCTCAGGGAAAGCTCAGATTTGAAAAAATTGACTGTTTTTTGGGCTTCTCAGACCGTGGGGTACATGAATATATGTTTGTTTTGCATATCTGAGCTGTGTGTCAAAAGTTAAGTTTTCTGGCTGAATTGAGCCCTACTGCCCATTCTGAGATGCACTTTGGTCTATCTCCTCAGGGAAAGCTCAGATTTGAAAAAATTGACTGTTTTTTGGGCTTCTCAGACTGTGGGGTGAAGGAATATACGTTTGTTTTGCATACCTGAGCTGTGTGTCAAAAGTTAAGTTTTCTGGTTGAATTGAGTCCTACTGCCTATTCTGAGATACAGATCCTCAGGGAAAGTTCAGATTTGAGAATTGTGTGTTTTTGGTCTTTTCATACTTTGCGTAACATGAACATGTGTTTCTTTAGAAAATCTGAGCTGTGTTCAATAGTTAAGTTTTGTGGCTGAATAGAGGCCTACTGCCCATTCTGAGATGCACTTTGGTCTATCTCCTCAGGGAAAGCTCAGATTTGAAAAAATTGACTGTTTTTTGGGCTCTTCAGACTGTGTGGTACATGAACATATGTTTGTTTTGCATACCTGAGCTGTGTGTCAAAGGTTTTCTGGCTGAATTGAGCCCTACTGCCCATACTGAGATGCACTTTGTTCTATCTCCTCAGGGAAAGCTCAGATTTGAAAAAATTGACTGTTTTTTGGGCTTCTCAGACCATGGGGTACATGAATATATGTTTGTTTTGCATATCTGAGCTGTGTGTCAAAAGTTAAGTTTTCTGGCTGAATTGAGCCCTACTGCCCATTCTGAGATGCACTTTGGTCTATCTCCTCAGGGAAAGCTCAGATTTGAAAAAATTGACTGTTTTTTGGGCTTCTCAGACTGTGGGGTGAAGGAATATACGTTTGTTTTGCATACCTGAGCTGTGTGTCAAAAGTTAAGTTTTCTGGTTGAATTGAGTCCTACTGCCTATTCTGAGATACAGATCCTCAGGGAAAGTTCAGATTTCAGAATTGTGTGTTTTTGGTCTTTTCATACTTTGCGTAACATGAACATGTGTTTCTTTTGAAAATGTGAGCTTGGGTCAAAAGTTAAGTTTTCTGGCTGAATTGAGTCCTACTGCCTATTGTGAGATACAGATCCTCAGGAAAAGTTCAGATTTCAGAATTTTGTGTTTTTGGTCTTTTCATACTTTGCGTAACATGAACATGTGTTTCTTTTGAAAATCTGAGCTGTGTTCAATAGTTAAGTTTTGTGGCTGAATAGAGGACTACTGCCCATTCCGAGATGCACTTTGGTCTATCTCCTCAGGGAAAGCTCAGATTTGAAAAAATTGACTGTTTTTTGGGCTTCTCAGACTGTGGGGTACATGAATATAGGTTTGTTTTGCATACCTGAGCTGTGTGTCAATAGTTAAGTTTTCCGGGTGAATAGAGGCCTACTGCCCATTCTGAGATGCACTTTGGTCTATCTCCTCAGGGAAAGCTCAGATTTGAAAAAATTGACTGTTTTTGGGCTCTTCAGACTGTGTGGTACATGAACATATGTTTGTTTTGCATACCAGAGCTGTGTGTCAAAGGTTTTCTGGCTGAATTGAGCCCTACTGCCCATACTGAGATGCACTTTGTTCTATCTCCTCAGGGAAAGCTCAGATTTGAAAAAATTGACTGTTTTTTGGGCTTCTCAGACCGTGGGGTACATGAATATATGTTTGTTTTGCATATCTGAGCTGTGTGTCAAAAGTTAAGTTTTCTGGCTGAATTGAGCCCTACTGCCCATTCTGAGATGCACTTTGGTCTATCTCCTCAGGGAAAGCTCAGATTTGAAAAAAATGACTGTTTTTTGGGCTTCTCAGACTGTGAGGTACATGAATATACGTTTGTTTTGCATACCTGAGCTGTGTGTCAAAAGTTAAGTTTTCTGGCTGAATTGAGCCCTACTGCCCATTCTGAGATGCACTTTGTTCTATCTCCTCAGTGACAGCTCAGATTTGAAAAAATTGACTGTTTTTGGGGCTTCTCAGACTGTGGGGTGCATGAATATACGTTTGTTTTGCATACCTGAGCTGTTTGCCAACAGTTAAGTTTTCTGGTTGAATTGAGTCCTACTGCCTATTCTGAGATACAGATCCTCAGGTAAAGTACAGATTTGAGAATTGTGTGTTTTTGGTCTTTTCATACTTTGCGTAACATGAACATGTGTTTCTTTTGAAAATCTGAGCTTGGGTCAAAAGTTAAGTTTTCTGGCTGAATTCAGCCCTACTGCCCTTTCTGAGATACAGATCCTCAGGTAAAGTTCAGATTTGAGAATTGTGTGTTTTTGGTCTTTTCATACTTTGCGTAACATGAACATGTCTTTCTTTTGAAAATCTGAGCTGTGTTCAATAGTTAAGTTTTGTGGCTGAATAGAGGCCTACTGCCCATTCTGAGATGCACTTTGGTCTATCTCCTCAGGGAAAGCTCAGATTTGAAAAAATTGTCTGTTTTTTGGGCTCTTCAGACTGTGGGGTACATGAATATAGGTTTGTTTTGCATACCTGAGCTGTGTGTCAATAGTTAAGTTTTCTGGCTGAATAGAGGCCTACTGCCCATTCTGAGATGCACTTTGGTCTATCTCCTCAGGGAAAGCTCAGATTTGAAAAAATTGACTGTTTTTGGGCTCTTCAGACTGTGTGGTACATGAACATATGTTTGTTTTGCATACCAGAGCTGTGTGTCAAAGGTTTTCTGGCTGAATTGAGCCCTACTGCCCATTCTGAGATGCACTTTGGTCTATCTCCTCAGGGAAAGCTCAGATTTGAAAAAAATGACTGTTTTTGGGCTCTTCAGACTGTGTGGTACATGAACATATGTTTGTTTTGCATACCAGAGCTGTGTGTCAAAGGTTTTCTGGCTGAATAGAGGCCTACTGCCCATTCTGAGATGCACTTTGGTCTATCTCCTCAGGGAAAGCTCAGATTTGAAAAAATTGACTGTTTTTTGGGCTTCTCAGACTGTGGGGTGAAGGAATATACGTTTGTTTTGCATACCTGAGCTGTGTGTCAAAAGTTAAGTTTTCTGGTTGAATTGAGTCCTACTGCCTATTCTGAGATACAGATCCTCAGGGAAAGTTCAGATTTGAGAATTGTGTGTTTTTGGTCTTTTCATACTTTGCGTAACATGAACATGTGTTTCTTTAGAAAATGTGAGCTGTGTGTCAAAAGTTAAGTTTTCTGGTTGAATTGAGTCCTACTGCCTATTCTGAGATACAGATCCTCAGGGAAAGTTCAGATTTGAGAATTGTGTGTTTTTGGTCTTTTCATACTTTGCGTAACATGAACATGTGTTTCTTTAGAAAATCTGAGCTGTGTTCAATAGTTAAGTTTTGTGGCTGAATAGAGGCCTACTGCCCATTCTGAGATGCACTTTGGTCTATCTCCTCAGGGAAAGCTCAGATTTGAAAAAATTGACTGTTTTTTGGGCTTCTCAGACTGTGGGGTACATGAATATAGGTTTGTTTTGCATACCTGAGCTGTGTGTCAATAGTTAAGTTTTCTGGCTGAATAGAGGCCTACTGCCCATTCTGAGATGCACTTTGGTCTATCTCCTCAGGGAAAGCTCAGATTTGAAAAAATTGACTGTTTTTTGGGCTCTTCAGACTGTGTGGTACATGAACATATGTTTGTTTTGCATACCTGAGCTGTGTGTCAAAGGTTTTCTGGCTGAATTGAGCCCTACTGCCCATACTGAGATGCACTTTGTTCTATCTCCTCAGGGAAAGCTCAGATTTGAAAAAATTGACTGTTTTTTGGGCTTCTCAGACCGTGGGGTACATGAATATATGTTTGTTTTGCATATCTGAGCTGTGTGTCAAAAGTTAAGTTTTCTGGCTGAATTGAGCCCTACTGCCCATTCTGAGATGCACTTTGGTCTATCTCCTCAGGGAAAGCTCAGATTTGAAAAAATTGACAGTTTTTTGGGCTTCTCAGACTGTGAGGTACATGAATATACGTTTGTTTTGCATACCTGAGCTGTGTGTCAAAAGTTAAGTTTTCTGGCTGAATTGAGTCCTACTGCCTATTCTGAGATACAGATCCTCAGGAAAAGTTCAGATTTCAGAATTGTGTGTTTTTGGTCTTTTCATACTTTGCGTAACATGAACATGTGTTTCTTTTGAAAATCTGAGCTGTGTTAAATAGTTAAGTTTTGTGGCTGAATAGAGGCCTACTGCCCATTCTGAGATGCACTTTGGTCTATCTCCTCAGGGAAAGCTCAGATTTGAAAAAATTGACTGTTTTTTGGGCTTCTCAGACTGTGGGGTACATGAATATAGGTTTGTTTTGCATACCTGAGCTGTGTGTCAATAGTTAAGTTTTCTGGCTGAATTGAGTCCTACTGCCTATTGTGAGATAGAGATCCTCAGGAAAAGTTCAGATTTGAGAATTGTGTGTTTTTGGTCTTTTCATACTTTGTGTAACATGAACATGTGTTTCTTTTGAAAATCTGAGCTGTGTTCAATAGTTAAGTTTTGTGGCTGAATAGAGGCCTACTGCCCATTCTGAGATGCACTTTGGTCTATCTCCTCAGGGAAAGCTCAGATTTGAAAAAATTGTCTGTTTTTTGGGCTCTTCAGACTGTGGGGTACATGAATATAGGTTTGTTTTACATACCTGAGCTGTGTGTCAAAGGTTTTCTGGCTGAATTGAGCCCTACTGCCCATTCTGAGATGCACTTTGGTCTATCTCCTCAGGGAAAGCTCAGATTTGAAAAAATTGACTGTTTTTTGGGCTCTTCAGACTGTGTGGTACATGAACATATGTTTGTTTTGCATACCAGAGCTGTGTGTCAAAGGTTTTCTGGCTGAATTGAGCCCTACTGCCCATACTGAGATGCACTTTGTTCTATCTCCTCAGGGAAAGCTCAGATTTGAAAAAATTGACTGTTTTTTGGGCTTCTCAGACCGTGGGGTACATGAATATATGTTTGTTTTGCATATCTGAGCTGTGTGTCAAAAGTTAAGTTTTCTGGCTGAATTGAGCCCTACTGCCCATTCTGAGATGCACTTTCGTCTATCTCCTCAGGGAAAGCTCAGATTTGAAAAAATTGACTGTTTTTTGGGCTTCTCAGACCGTGGGGTACATGAATATATGTTTGTTTTGCATATCTGAGCTGTGTGTCAAAAGTTAAGTTTTCTGGCTGAATTGAGCCCTACTGCCCATTCTGAGATGCAATTTGGTCTATCTCCTCAGTGACAGCTCAGATTTGAAAAAATTGACTGTTTTTTGGGCTTCTCAGACTGTGGGGTGCATGAATATACGTTTGTTTTGCATACCTGAGCTGTTTGCCAACAGTTAAGTTTTCTGGTTGAATTGAGTCCTACTGCCTATTCTGAGATACAGATCCTCAGGTAAAGTACAGATTTGAGAATTGTGTGTTTTTGGTCTTTTCATACTTTGCGTAACATGAACATGTGTTTCTTTTGAAAATGTGAGCTTGGGTCAAAAGTTAAGTTTTCTGGCTGAATTGAGTCCTACTGCCTATTGTGAGATACAGATCCTCAGGAAAAGTTCAGATTTCAGAATTGTGTGTTTTTGGTCTTTTCATACTTTGCGTAACATGAACATGTGTTTCTTTTGAAAATCTGAGCTGTGTTCAATAGTTAAGTTTTGTGGCTGAATAGAGGACTACTGCCCATTCTGAGATGCACTTTGGTCTATCTCCTCAGGGAAAGCTCAGATTTGAAAAAATTGACTGTTTTTTGGGCTTCTCAGACTGTGGGGTACATGAATATAGGTTTGTTTTGCATACCTTAGCTGTGTGTCAATAGTTAAGTTTTCTGGCTGCATAGAGGCCTACTGCCCATTCTGAGATGCACTTTGGTCTATCTCCTCAGGGAAAGCTCAGATTTGAAAAAATTGACTGTTTTTGGGCTCTTCAGACTGTGTGGTACATGAACATATGTTTGTTTTGCATACCAGAGCTGTGTGTCAAAGGTTTTCTGGCTGAATTGAGCCCTACTGCCCATACTGAGATGCACTTTGTTCTATCTCCTCAGGGAAAGCTCAGATTTGAAAAAATTGACTGTTTTTTGGGCTTCTCAGACCGAGGGGTACATGAATATATGTTTGTTTTGCATATCTGAGCTGTGTGTCAAAAGTTAAGTTTTCTGGCTGAATTGAGCCCTACTGCCCATTCTGAGATGCACTTTGGTCTATCTCCTCAGGGAAAGCTCAGATTTGAAAAAAATGACTGTTTTTTGGGCTTCTCAGACTGTGAGGTACATGAATATACGTTTGTTTTGCATACCTGAGATGTGTGTCAAAAGTTAAGTTTTCTGGCTGAATTGAGCCCTACTGCCCATTCTGAGATGCACTTTGTTCTATCTCCTCAGTGACAGCTCAGATTTGAAAAAATTGACTCTTTTTGGGGCTTCTCAGACTGTGGGGTGCATGAATATACGTTTGTTTTGCATACCTGAGCTGTTTGCCAACAGTTAAGTTTTCTGGTTGAATTGAGTCCTACTGCCTATTCTGAGATACAGATCCTCAGGTAAAGTACAGATTTGAGAATTGTGTGTTTTTGGTCTTTTCATACTTTGCGTAACATGAACATGTGTTTCTTTTGAAAATCTGAGCTTGGGTCAAAAGTTAAGTTTTCTGGCTGAATTCAGCCCTACTGCCCTTTCTGAGATACAGATCCTCAGGTAAAGTTCAGATTTGAGAATTGTGTGTTTTTGGTCTTTTCATACTTTGCGTAACATGAACATGTCTTTCTTTTGAAAATCTGAGCTGTGTTCAATAGTAAAGTTTTGTGGCTGAATAGAGGCCTACTGCCCATTCTGAGATGCACTTTGGTCTATCTCCTCAGGGAAAGCTCAGATTTGAAAAAATTGTCTGTTTTTTGGGCTCTTCAGACTGTGGGGTACATGAATATAGGTTTGTTTTACATACCTGAGCTGTGTGTCAAAGGTTTTCTGGCTGAATTGAGCCCTACTGCCCATTCTGAGATGCACTTTGGTCTATCTCCTCAGGGAAAGCTCAGATTTGAAAAAATTGACAGTTTTTTGGGCTTCTCAGACTGTGAGGTACATGAATATACGTTTGTTTTGCATACCTGAGCTGTGTGTCAAAAGTTAAGTTTTCTGGCTGAATTGAGTCCTACTGCCTATTGTGAGATACAGATCCTCAGGAAAAGTTCAGATTTGAGAATTGTGTGTTGTTGGTCTTTTCATACTTTGCGTAACATGAACATGTGTTTCTTTTGAAAATCTGAGCTGTGTTCAATAGTTAAGTTTTGTGGCTGAATAGAGGCCTACTGCCCATTCTGAGATGCACTTTGGTCTATCTCCTCAGGGAAAGCTCAGATTTGAAAAAATTGACTGTTTTTTGGGCTTCTCAGACTGTGGGGTACATGAATATAGGTTTGTTTTGCATACCTGAGCTGTGTGTCAATAGTTAAGTTTTCTGGCTGAATTGAGTCCTACTGCCTATTGTGAGATAGAGATCCTCAGGAAAAGTTCAGATTTGAGAATTGTGTGTTTTTGGTCTTTTCATACTTTGTGTAACATGAACATGTGTTTCTTTTGAAAATCTGAGCTGTGTTCAATAGTTAAGTTTTGTGGCTGAATAGAGGCCTACTGCCCATTCTGAGATGCACTTTGGTCTATCTCCTCAGGGAAAGCTCAGATTTGAAAAAATTGTCTGTTTTTTGGGCTCTTCAGACTGTGGGGTACATGAATATAGGTTTGTTTTACATACCTGAGCTGTGTGTCAAAGGTTTTCTGGCTGAATTGAGCCCTACTGCCCATTCTGAGATGCACTTTGGTCTATCTCCTCAGGGAAAGCTCAGATTTGAAAAAATTGACTGTTTTTTGGGCTCTTCAGACTGTGTGGTACATGAACATATGTTTGTTTTGCATACCAGAGCTGTGTGTCAAAGGTTTTCTGGCTGAATTGAGCCCTACTGCCCATACTGAGATGCACTTTGTTCTATCTCCTCAGGGAAAGCTCAGATTTGAAAAAATTGACTGTTTTTTGGGCTTCTCAGACCGTGGGGTACATGAATATATGTTTGTTTTGCATATCTGAGCTGTGTGTCAAAAGTTAAGTTTTCTGGCTGAATTGAGCCCTACTGCCCATTCTGAGATGCACTTTCGTCTATCTCCTCAGGGAAAGCTCAGATTTGAAAAAATTGACTGTTTTTTGGGCTTCTCAGACCGTGGGGTACATGAATATATGTTTGTTTTGCATATCTGAGCTGTGTGTCAAAAGTTAAGTTTTCTGGCTGAATTGAGCCCTACTGCCCATTCTGAGATGCACTTTGGTCTATCTCCTCAGTGACAGCTCAGATTTGAAAAAATTGACTGTTTTTTGGGCTTCTCAGACTGTGGGGTGCATGAATATACGTTTGTTTTGCATACCTGAGCTGTTTGCCAACAGTTAAGTTTTCTGGTTGAATTGAGTCCTACTGCCTATTCTGAGATACAGATCCTCAGGTAAAGTTCAGACTTGAGAAGTGTGTGTTTTTGGTCTTTTCATACTTTGCGTAACATGAACATGTGTTTCTTTTGAAAATGTGAGCTTGGGTCAAAAGTTAAGTTTTCTGGCTGAATTGAGTCCTACTGCCTATTGTGAGATACAGATCCTCAGGAAAAGTTCAGATTTCAGAATTGTGTGTTTTTGGTCTTTTCATACTTTGCGTAACATGAACATGTGTTTCTTTTGAAAATCTGAGCTGTGTTCAATAGTTAAGTTTTGTGGCTGAATAGAGGACTACTGCCCATTCTGAGATGCACTTTGGTCTATCTCCTCAGGGAAAGCTCAGATTTGAAAAAATTGACTGTTTTTTGGGCTTCTCAGACTGTGGGGTACATGAATATAGGTTTGTTTTGCATACCTTAGCTGTGTGTCAATAGTTAAGTTTTCTGGCTGCATAGAGGCCTACTGCCCATTCTGAGATGCACTTTGGTCTATCTCCTCAGGGAAAGCTCAGATTTGAAAAAATTGACTGTTTTTGGGCTCTTCAGACTGTGTGGTACATGAACATATGTTTGTTTTGCATACCAGAGCTGTGTGTCAAAGGTTTTCTGGCTGAATTGAGCCCTACTGCCCATACTGAGATGCACTTTGTTCTATCTCCTCAGGGAAAGCTCAGATTTGAAAAAATTGACTGTTTTTTGGGCTTCTCAGACCGAGGGGTACATGAATATATGTTTGTTTTGCATATCTGAGCTGTGTGTCAAAAGTTAAGTTTTCTGGCTGAATTGAGCCCTACTGCCCATTCTGAGATGCACTTTGGTCTATCTCCTCAGGGAAAGCTCAGATTTGAAAAAAATGACTGTTTTTTGGGCTTCTCAGACTGTGAGGTACATGAATATACGTTTGTTTTGCATACCTGAGATGTGTGTCAAAAGTTAAGTTTTCTGGCTGAATTGAGCCCTACTGCCCATTCTGAGATGCACTTTGTTCTATCTCCTCAGTGACAGCTCAGATTTGAAAAAATTGACTGTTTTTGGGGCTTCTCAGACTGTGGGGTGCATGAATATACGTTTGTTTTGCATACCTGAGCTGTTTGCCAACAGTTAAGTTTTCTGGTTGAATTGAGTCCTACTGCCTATTCTGAGATACAGATCCTCAGGTAAAGTACAGATTTGAGAATTGTGTGTTTTTGGTCTTTTCATACTTTGCGTAACATGAACATGTGTTTCTTTTGAAAATCTGAGCTTGGGTCAAAAGTTAAGTTTTCTGGCTGAATTCAGCCCTACTGCCCATTCTGAGATACAGATCCTCAGGTAAAGTTCAGATTTGAGAATTGTGTGTTTTTGGTCTTTTCATACTTTGCGTAACATGAACATGTCTTTCTTTTGAAAATCTGAGCTGTGTTCAATAGTAAAGTTTTGTGGCTGAATAGAGGCCTACTGCCCATTCTGAGATGCACTTTGGTCTATCTCCTCAGGGAAAGCTCAGATTTGAAAAAATTGTCTGTTTTTTGGGCTCTTCAGACTGTGGGGTACATGAATATAGGTTTGTTTTACATACCTGAGCTGTGTGTCAAAGGTTTTCTGGCTGAATTGAGCCCTACTGCCCATTCTGAGATGCACTTTGGTCTATCTCCTCAGGGAAAGCTCAGATTTGAAAAAATTGACAGTTTTTTGGGCTTCTCAGACTGTGAGGTACATGAATATACGTTTGTTTTGCATACCTGAGCTGTGTGTCAAAAGTTAAGTTTTCTGGCTGAATTGAGTCCTACTGCCTATTGTGAGATACAGATCCTCAGGAAAAGTTCAGATTTGAGAATGGTGTGTTTTTGGTCTTTTCATACTTTGCGTAACATGAACATGTGTTTCTTTTGAAAATCTGAGCTGTGTTCAATAGTTAAGTTTTGTGGCTGAATAGAGGCCTACTGCCCATTCTGAGATGCACTTTGGTCTATCTCCTCATGGAAAGCTCAGATTTGAAAACATTGACTGTTTTTTGGGCTTCTCAGACTGTGGGGTACATGAATATAGGTTTGTTTTGCATACCTGAGCTGTGTGTCAATAGTTAAGTTTTCTGGCTGAATTGAGTCCTACTGCCTATTGTGAGATAGAGATCCTCAGGAAAAGTTCAGATTTGAGAATTGTGTGTTTTTGGTCTTTTCATACTTTGTGTAACATGAACATGTGTTTCTTTTGAAAATCTGAGCTGTGTTCAATAGTTAAGTTTTGTGGCTGAATAGAGGCCTACTGCCCATTCTGAGATGCACTTTGGTCTATCTCCTCAGGGAAAGCTCAGATTTGAAAAAATTGTCTGTTTTTTGGGCTCTTCAGACTGTGGGGTACATGAATATAGGTTTGTTTTACATACCTGAGCTGTGTGTCAAAGGTTTTCTGGCTGAATTGAGCCCTACTGCCCATTCTGAGATGCACTTTGGTCTATCTCCTCAGGGAAAGCTCAGATTTGAAAAAATTGACTGTTTTTTGGGCTCTTCAGACTGTGTGGTACATGAACATATGTTTGTTTTGCATACCAGAGCTGTGTGTCAAAGGTTTTCTGGCTGAATTGAGCCCTACTGCCCATACTGAGATGCACTTTGTTCTATCTCCTCAGGGAAAGCTCAGATTTGAAAAAATTGACTGTTTTTTGGGCTTCTCAGACCGTGGGGTACATGAATATATGTTTGTTTTGCATATCTGAGCTGTGTGTCAAAAGTTAAGTTTTCTGGCTGAATTGAGCCCTACTGCCCATTCTGAGATGCACTTTCGTCTATCTCCTCAGGGAAAGCTCAGATTTGAAAAAATTGACTGTTTTTTGGGCTTCTCAGACCGTGGGGTACATGAATATACGTTTGTTTTGCATATCTGAGCTGTGTGTCAAAAGTTAAGTTTTCTGGCTGAATTGAGCCCTACTGCCCATTCTGAGATGCACTTTGATCTATCTCCTCAGTGACAGCTCAGATTTGAAAAAATTGACTGTTTTTTGGGCTTCTCAGACTGTGGGGTGCATGAATATACGTTTGTTTTGCATACCTGAGCTGTTTGCCAACAGTTAAGTTTTCTGGTTGAATTGAGTCCTACTGCCTATTCTGAGATACAGATCCTCAGGTAAAGTACAGATTTGAGAATTGTGTGTTTTTGGTCTTTTCATACTTTGCGTAACATGAACATGTGTTTCTTTTGAAAATGTGAGCTTGGGTCAAAAGTTAAGTTTTCTGGCTGAATTGAGTCCTACTGCCTATTGTGAGATACAGATCCTCAGGAAAAGTTCAGATTTCAGAATTGTGTGTTTTTGGTCTTTTCATACTTTGCGTAACATGAACATGTGTTTCTTTTGAAAATCTGAGCTGTGTTCAATAGTTAAGTTTTGTGGCTGAATAGAGGACTACTGCCCATTCTGAGATGCACTTTGGTCTATCTCCTCAGGGAAAGCTCAGATTTGAAAAAATTGACTGTTTTTTGGGCTTCTCAGACTGTGGGGTACATTAATATAGGTTTGTTTTGCATACCTTAGCTGTGTGTCAATAGTTAAGTTTTCTGGCTGCATAGAGGCCTACTGCCCATTCTGAGATGCACTTTGGTCTATCTCCTCAGGGAAAGCTCAGATTTGAAAAAATTGACTGTTTTTGGGCTCTTCAGACTGTGTGGTACATGAACATATGTTTGTTTTGCATACCAGAGCTGTGTGTCAAAGGTTTTCTGGCTGAATTGAGCCCTACTGCCCATACTGAGATGCACTTTGTTCTATCTCCTCAGGGAAAGCTCAGATTTGAAAAAATTGACTGTTTTTTGGGCTTCTCAGACCGAGGGGTACATGAATATATGTTTGTTTTGCATATCTGAGCTGTGTGTCAAAAGTTAAGTTTTCTGGCTGAATTGAGCCCTACTGCCCATTCTGAGATGCACTTTGGTCTATCTCCTCAGGGAAAGCTCAGATTTGAAAAAAATGACTGTTTTTTGGGCTTCTCAGACTGTGAGGTACATGAATATACGTTTGTTTTGCATACCTGAGCTGTGTGTCAAAAGTTAAGTTTTCTGGCTGAATTGAGCCCTACTGCCCATTCTGAGATGCACTTTGTTCTATCTCCTCAGTGACAGCTCAGATTTGAAAAAATTGACTGTTTTTGGGGCTTCTCAGACTGTGGGGTGCATGAATATACGTTTGTTTTGCATACCTGAGCTGTTTGCCAACAGTTAAGTTTTCTGGTTGAATTGAGTCCTACTGCCTATTCTGAGATACAGATCCTCAGGTAAAGTACAGATTTGAGAATTGTGTGTTTTTGGTCTTTTCATACTTTGCGTAACATGAACATGTGTTTCTTTTGAAAATCTGAGCTTGGGTCAAAAGTTAAGTTTTCTGGCTGAATTCAGCCCTACTGCCCTTTCTGAGATACAGATCCTCAGGTAAAGTTCAGATTTGAGAATTGTGTGTTTTTGGTCTTTTCATACTTTGCGTAACATGAACATGTCTTTCTTTTGAAAATCTGAGCTGTGTTCAATAGTTAAGTTTTGTGGCTGAATAGAGGCCTACTGCCCATTCTGAGATGCACTTTGGTCTATCTCCTCAGGGAAAGCTCAGATTTGAAAAAATTGTCTGTTTTTTGGGCTCTTCAGACTGTGGGGTACATGAATATAGGTTTGTTTTATATACCTGAGCTGTGTGTCAAAGGTTTTCTGGCTGAATTGAGCCCTACTGCCCATTCTGAGATGCACTTTGGTCTATCTCCTCAGGGAAAGCTCAGATTTGAAAAAATTGACTGTTTTTTGGGCTCTTCAGACTGTGGGGTACATGAATATATGTTTGTTTTACATACCTGAGCTGTGTGTCAAAGGTTTTCTGGCTGAATTGAGCCCTACTGCCCATTCTGAGATCCACTTTGGTCTATCTCCTCAGGGAAAGCTCAGATTTGAAAAAATTGACTGTTTTTTGGGCTTCTCAGACTGTGGGGTGAAGGAATATACGTTTCTTTTGCATATCTGAGCTGTTTGTCAAAAGTTAAGTTTTCTGGCTGAATTGAGCCCTACTGCCCATTCTGAGATGCACTTTGGTCTATCTCCTCAGGGAAAGCTCAGATTTGAAAAAATTGACTGTTTTTTGGGCTTCTCAGACTGTGAGGTACATGAATATACGTTTGTTTTGCATACCTGAGCTGTGTGTAAAAAGTTAAGTTTTGTGGCTGAATTGAGCCCTACTGCCCATTCTGAGATGCACTTTGTTCTATCTCCTCAGTGACAGCTCAGATTTGAAAAAATTGACTGTTTTTTGGGCTTCTCAGACTGTGGGGTGCATGAATATACGTTTGTTTTGCATACCTGAGCTGTTTGCCAACAGTTAAGTTTTCTGGTTGAATTGAGTCCTACTGCCTATTCTGAGATACAGATCCTCAGGTAAAGTTCAGACTTGAGAAGTGTGTGTTTTTGGTCTTTTCATACTTTGCGTAACATGAACATGTGTTTCTTTTGCATATCTGAGCTGTGTGTCAAAAGTTAAGTTTTCTGGCTGAATTGAGTCCTACTGCCTATTGTGAGATACAGATCCTCAGGAAAAGTTCAGATTTCAGAATTGTGTGTTTTTGGTCTTTTCATACTTTGCGTAACATGAACATGTGTTTCTTTTGAAAATCTGAGCTGTGTTCAATAGTTAAGTTTTGTGGCTGAATAGAGGACTACTGCCCATTCTGAGATGCACTTTGGTCTATCTCCTCAGGGAAAGCTCAGATTTGAAAAAATTGACTGTTTTTTGGGCTTCTCAGACTGTGGGGTACATGAATATAGGTTTGTTTTGCATACCTTAGCTGTGTGTCAATAGTTAAGTTTTCTGGCTGCATAGAGGCCTACTGCCCATTCTGAGATGCACTTTGGTCTATCTCCTCAGGGAAAGCTCAGATTTGAAAAAATTGACTGTTTTTGGGCTCTTCAGACTGTGTGGTACATGAACATATGTTTGTTTTGCATACCAGAGCTGTGTGTCAAAGGTTTTCTGGCTGAATTGAGCCCTACTGCCCATACTGAGATGCACTTTGTTCTATCTCCTCAGGGAAAGCTCAGATTTGAAAAAATTGACTGTTTTTTGGGCTTCTCAGACCGAGGGGTACATGAATATATGTTTGTTTTGCATATCTGAGCTGTGTGTCAAAAGTTAAGTTTTCTGGCTGAATTGAGCCCTACTGCCCATTCTGAGATGCACTTTGGTCTATCTCCTCAGGGAAAGCTCAGATTTGAAAAAAATGACTGTTTTTTGGGCTTCTCAGACTGTGAGGTACATGAATATACGTTTGTTTTGCATACCTGAGATGTGTGTCAAAAGTTAAGTTTTCTGGCTGAATTGAGCCCTACTGCCCATTCTGAGATGCACTTTGTTCTATCTCCTCAGTGACAGCTCAGATTTGAAAAAATTGACTGTTTTTGGGGCTTCTCAGACTGTGGGGTGCATGAATATACGTTTGTTTTGCATACCTGAGCTGTTTGCCAACAGTTAAGTTTTCTGGTTGAATTGAGTCCTACTGCCTATTCTGAGATACAGATCCTCAGGTAAAGTACAGATTTGAGAATTGTGTGTTTTTGGTCTTTTCATACTTTGCGTAACATGAACATGTGTTTCTTTTGAAAATCTGAGCTTGGGTCAAAAGTTAAGTTTTCTGGCTGAATTCAGCCCTACTGCCCTTTCTGAGATACAGATCCTCAGGTAAAGTTCAGATTTGAGAATTGTGTGTTTTTGGTCTTTTCATACTTTGCGTAACATGAACATGTCTTTCTTTTGAAAATCTGAGCTGTGTTCAATAGTAAAGTTTTGTGGCTGAATAGAGGCCTACTGCCCATTCTGAGATGCACTTTGGTCTATCTCCTCAGGGAAAGCTCAGATTTGAAAAAATTGTCTGTTTTTTGGGCTCTTCAGACTGTGGGGTACATGAATATAGGTTTGTTTTACATACCTGAGCTGTGTGTCAAAGGTTTTCTGGCTGAATTGAGCCCTACTGCCCATTCTGAGATGCACTTTGGTCTATCTCCTCAGGGAAAGCTCAGATTTGAAAAAATTGACAGTTTTTTGGGCTTCTCAGACTGTGAGGTACATGAATATACGTTTGTTTTGCATACCTGAGCTGTGTGTCAAAAGTTAAGTTTTCTGGCTGAATTGAGTCCTACTGCCTATTGTGAGATACAGATCCTCAGGAAAAGTTCAGATTTGAGAATGGTGTGTTTTTGGTCTTTTCATACTTTGCGTAACATGAACATGTGTTTCTTTTGAAAATCTGAGCTGTGTTCAATAGTTAAGTTTTGTGGCTGAATAGAGGCCTACTGCCCATTCTGAGATGCACTTTGGTCTATCTCCTCAGGGAAAGCTCAGATTTGAAAAAATTGACTGTTTTTTGGGCTTCTCAGACTGTGGGGTACATGAATATAGGTTTGTTTTGCATACCTGAGCTGTGTTTCAATAGTTAAGTTTTCTGGCTGAATTGAGTCCTACTGCCTATTGTGAGATAGAGATCCTCAGGAAAAGTTCAGATTTGAGAATTGTGTGTTTTTGGTCTTTTCATACTTTGTGTAACATGAACATGTGTTTCTTTTGAAAATCTGAGCTGTGTTCAATAGTTAAGTTTTGTGGCTGAATAGAGGCCTACTGCCCATTCTGAGATGCACTTTGGTCTATCTCCTCAGGGAAAGCTCAGATTTGAAAAAATTGTCTGTTTTTTGGGCTCTTCAGACTGTGGGGTACATGAATATAGGTTTGTTTTACATACCTGAGCTGTGTGTCAAAGGTTTTCTGGCTGAATTGAGCCCTACTGCCCATTCTGAGATGCACTTTGGTCTATCTCCTCAGGGAAAGCTCAGATTTGAAAAAATTGACTGTTTTTTGGGCTCTTCAGACTGTGTGGTACATGAACATATGTTTGTTTTGCATACCAGAGCTGTGTGTCAAAGGTTTTCTGGCTGAATTGAGCCCTACTGCCCATACTGAGATGCACTTTGTTCTATCTCCTCAGGGAAAGCTCAGATTTGAAAAAATTGACTGTTTTTTGGGCTTCTCAGACCGTGGGGTACATGAATATATGTTTGTTTTGCATATCTGAGCTGTGTGTCAAAAGTTAAGTTTTCTGGCTGAATTGAGCCCTACTGCCCATTCTGAGATGCACTTTCGTCTATCTCCTCAGGGAAAGCTCAGATTTGAAAAAATTGACTGTTTTTTGGGCTTCTCAGACCGTGGGGTACATGAATATACGTTTGTTTTGCATATCTGAGCTGTGTGTCAAAAGTTAAGTTTTCTGGCTGAATTGAGCCCTACTGCCCATTCTGAGATGCACTTTGATCTATCTCCTCAGTGACAGCTCAGATTTGAAAAAATTGACTGTTTTTTGGGCTTCTCAGACTGTGGGGTGCATGAATATACGTTTGTTTTGCATACCTGAGCTGTTTGCCAACAGTTAAGTTTTCTGGTTGAATTGAGTCCTACTGCCTATTCTGAGATACAGATCCTCAGGTAAAGTACAGATTTGAGAATTGTGTGTTTTTGGTCTTTTCATACTTTGCGTAACATGAACATGTGTTTCTTTTGAAAATGTGAGCTTGGGTCAAAAGTTAAGTTTTCTGGCTGAATTGAGTCCTACTGCCTATTGTGAGATACAGATCCTCAGGAAAAGTTCAGATTTCAGAATTGTGTGTTTTTGGTCTTTTCATACTTTGCGTAACATGAACATGTGTTTCTTTTGAAAATCTGAGCTGTGTTCAATAGTTAAGTTTTGTGGCTGAATAGAGGACTACTGCCCATTCTGAGATGCACTTTGGTCTATCTCCTCAGGGAAAGCTCAGATTTGAAAAATTGACTGTTTTTTGGGCTTCTCAGACTGTGGGGTACATTAATATAGGTTTGTTTTGCATACCTTAGCTGTGTGTCAATAGTTAAGTTTTCTGGCTGCATAGAGGCCTACTGCCCATTCTGAGATGCACTTTGGTCTATCTCCTCAGGGAAAGCTCAGATTTGAAAAAATTGACTGTTTTTGGGCTCTTCAGACTGTGTGGTACATGAACATATGTTTGTTTTGCATACCAGAGCTGTGTGTCAAAGGTTTTCTGGCTGAATTGAGCCCTACTGCCCATACTGAGATGCACTTTGTTCTATCTCCTCAGGGAAAGCTCAGATTTGAAAAAATTGACTGTTTTTTGGGCTTCTCAGACCGAGGGGTACATGAATATATGTTTGTTTTGCATATCTGAGCTGTGTGTCAAAAGTTAAGTTTTCTGGCTGAATTGAGCCCTACTGCCCATTCTGAGATGCACTTTGGTCTATCTCCTCAGGGAAAGCTCAGATTTGAAAAAAATGACTGTTTTTTGGGCTTCTCAGACTGTGAGGTACATGAATATACGTTTGTTTTGCATACCTGAGCTGTGTGTCAAAAGTTAAGTTTTCTGGCTGAATTGAGCCCTACTGCCCATTCTGAGATGCACTTTGTTCTATCTCCTCAGTGACAGCTCAGATTTGAAAAAATTGACTGTTTTTGGGGCTTCTCAGACTGTGGGGTGCATGAATATACGTTTGTTTTGCATACCTGAGCTGTTTGCCAACAGTTAAGTTTTCTGGTTGAATTGAGTCCTACTGCCTATTCTGAGATACAGATCCTCAGGTAAAGTACAGATTTGAGAATTGTGTGTTTTTGGTCTTTTCATACTTTGCGTAACATGAACATGTGTTTCTTTTGAAAATCTGAGCTTGGGTCAAAAGTTAAGTTTTCTGGCTGAATTCAGCCCTACTGCCCTTTCTGAGATACAGATCCTCAGGTAAAGTTCAGATTTGAGAATTGTGTGTTTTTGGTCTTTTCATACTTTGCGTAACATGAACATGTCTTTCTTTTGAAAATCTGAGCTGTGTTCAATAGTTAAGTTTTGTGGCTGAATAGAGGCCTACTGCCCATTCTGAGATGCACTTTGGTCTATCTCCTCAGGGAAAGCTCAGATTTGAAAAAATTGTCTGTTTTTTGGGCTCTTCAGACTGTGGGGTACATGAATATAGGTTTGTTTTATATACCTGAGCTGTGTGTCAAAGGTTTTCTGGCTGAATTGAGCCCTACTGCCCATTCTGAGATGCACTTTGGTCTATCTCCTCAGGGAAAGCTCAGATTTGAAAAAATTGACTGTTTTTTGGGCTCTTCAGACTGTGGGGTACATGAATATATGTTTGTTTTACATACCTGAGCTGTGTGTCAAAGGTTTTCTGGCTGAATTGAGCCCTACTGCCCATTCTGAGATCCACTTTGGTCTATCTCCTCAGGGAAAGCTCAGATTTGAAAAAATTGACTGTTTTTTGGGCTTCTCAGACTGTGGGGTGAAGGAATATACGTTTCTTTTGCATATCTGAGCTGTTTGTCAAAAGTTAAGTTTTCTGGCTGAATTGAGCCCTACTGCCCATTCTGAGATGCACTTTGGTCTATCTCCTCAGGGAAAGCTCAGATTTGAAAAAATTGACTGTTTTTTGGGCTTCTCAGACTGTGAGGTACATGAATATACGTTTGTTTTGCATACCTGAGCTGTGTGTAAAAAGTTAAGTTTTGTGGCTGAATTGAGCCCTACTGCCCATTCTGAGATGCACTTTGTTCTATCTCCTCAGTGACAGCTCAGATTTGAAAAAATTGACTGTTTTTTGGGCTTCTCAGACTGTGGGGTGCATGAATATACGTTTGTTTTGCATACCTGAGCTGTTTGCCAACAGTTAAGTTTTCTGGTTGAATTGAGTCCAACTGCCTATTCTGAGATACAGATCCTCAGGTAAAGTTCAGATTTGAGAATTGTGTGTTTTTGGTCTTTTCATACTTTGCGTAACATGAACATGTGTTTCTTTTGCATATCTGAGCTGTGTGTCAAAAGTTAAGTTTTCTGGCTGAATTGAGTCCTACTGCCCATTCTGAGATACAGATCCTCAGGTAAAGTTCAGACTTGAGAAGAGTGTGTTTTTGGTCTTTTCATACTTTGCGTAACATGAACATGTGTTTCTTTTGAAAATCTGAGCTTGGGTCAAAAGTTAAGTTTTCTGGCTGAATTGAGCCCTACTGCCCATTCTGAGATGCACTTTGGTCTATCTCCTCAGGGAAAGCTCAGATTTGAAAAAATTGACTGTTTTTTGGGATTTTCAGACTGTGGGGTGCATGAATATATGTTTGCTTTGAATAATTGAGCTGTGTGTCAAAAGTTAAATTTTCTGGTTGAATTGATTCCTACTGCCTATTCTGAGATACAGATCCTCAGGTAAAGTTCAGACTTGAGAAGTGTGTGTTTTTGGTCTTTTCATACCTTGCGTAACATGAACATGTGTTTCTTTTGCATATTTGAGCTGTATGTCAAAAGTTAAGTTTTCTGGCTGAATTGAGCCCTACTGCCCATTCTGAGATGCACTTTGTTCTATCTCCTCAGGGAAAGCTCAGATTTGAAAAAATTGACTGTTTTTTGGGCTTGTCAGACTGTGGGGTACATGAATATAGGTTTGTTTTGCATATCTGAGCTGTGTATCAAAAGTTAAATTTTCTGGTTGAATTGATTCCTACTGCCTATTCTGAGATACAGATCCTCAGGTAAAGTTCAGACTTGAGAAGTGTGTGTTTTTGGTCTTTTCATACCTTGCGTAACATGAACATGTGTTTCTTTTGCATATCTGAGCTGTGTGTCAAAAGTTAAGTTTTCTGGCTGAATTGAGCCCTACTGCCCATTCTGAGATACACTTTGTTCTATCTCCTCAGGGAAAGCTCAGATTTGAAAAAATTGACTGTTTTTTGGGCTTCTCAGACTGTGGGGTACATGAATATAGGTTTGTTTTGCATATCTGAGCTGTGTATCAAAGTTAAGTTTTCTGGCTGAATTGAGTCCTACTGCCCATTCTGAGATGCACTTTGGTCTATCTCCTCAGGGAAAGCTCAGATTTGAAAAAATTGACTTTTTTGGGCTTCTCAGACTGTGGGGTACATGAATATAGGTTTGTTTTGTATATCTGAGCTCTGTGTCAAAAGTTAAGTTTTCTGGCTGAATTGATTCCTACTGCCTATTCTGAGATACAGATCCTCAGGTAAAGTTCAGACTTGAGAAGTGTGTGTTTTTGGTCTTTTCATACATTGCGTAACATGAACATGTGTTTCTTTTGCATATCTGAGCTGTGTGTCAAAAGTTAAATTTTCTGGTTGAATTGAGTCCTACTGCCTATTCTGAGATACAGATCCTCAGGTACAGTAGAGATTTGAGAATTGTGTGTTTTTGCTGTTTTCATAGTTTTCGTAACATGAACATGTGTTTCTTTTGAAAATCTGAGCTTGGGTCAAAAGTTAAGTTTTCTGGCTGAATTGAGGCCAACTGGCCATTCTGAGATGCACTTTGGTCTATCTCCTCAGGGAAAGCTCAGATTTGAAAAAAATGACAGTTTTTTGGGCTTCTCAGACTGTGGGGTACATGAATATAGGTTTGTTTTGCATATCTGAGCTGTGTATCAAAGTTAAGTTTTCTGGCTGAATTGATTCCTACTGCCTATTCTGAGATACAGATCCTCAGGTAAAGTTCAGATTTGAGAATTGTGTGTTTTTGGTCTTTTCATACCTTGCGTAACATGAACGTGTTTCTTTTGCATATCTGAGCTGTATGTCAAAAGTTAAGTTTTCTGGCTGAATTGAGCCCTACTGCCCATTCTGAGATGCAGTTTGTTCTACCTCCTCAGGGAAAGCTCAGATTTGAAAAAATTGACTGTTTTTTGGGCTTCTCAGACTTTGGGGTACATGAATATATGTTTGTTTTGCATATCTGAGCTCTGTGTCAAAAGTTAAGTTTTCTGGCTGAATTCAGTCCTACTGCCTATTCTGAAATGCACTTTGGTCTATCTCCTCAGGGAACGCTCAGATTTGAGAATTGTGTGTTTTGGGGATTTTCAGACTGTTGGGTGCATGAATATACTTTTGTTTTGCATATCTGAGCTGTGTGTCAAAAGTTAAGTTTTCTGCCTGAATTGAGGCCTACTTCCCATTTTGAGATGCACTTTGGTCTATCTCCTCAGGGAAAGCTCAGATTTGAAACAATTGACTGTTTTTTGGGCTTCTCAGACTGTGGGGTACATGAATATAAATTTCCTTTGCATATCTGAGCTGTGTGTCAAAAATAATGTTTTCTAGCTGAATTGACCCCTACTGCCCATTTTGAGATGCACTTTGGTCTATCTCCTCAGGGAAAGCTCAGATTTGAAAAAATTGACTGTTTTTTGGGCTTCTCAGACTGTGGGGTACATGAATATAGGTTTGTTTTGCATATCTGTGCTGTGTATCAAAAGTTAAATTTACTGGTTGAATTGATTCCTACTGCCTATTCTGAGATACAGATCCTCAGGTACAGTAGAGATTTGAGAATTGTGTGTTTTTGCTGTTTTCATACTTTTCGTAACATGAACATGTGTTTCTTTTGAAAATCTGAGCTTGGGTCAAAAGTTAAGTTTTCTGGCTGAATTGAGGCCTACTGGCCATTCTGAGATGCACTTTGGTCTATCTCCTCAGGGAAAGCTCAGATTTGAAAAAAATGACAGTTTTTTGGGCTTCTCAGACTGTGGGGTACATGAATATAGGTTTGTTTTGCATATCTGAGCTGTGTATCAAAGTTAAGTTTTCTGGCTGAATTGAGGCCTACTGCCCATTCTGAGATGCACTTTGGTCTATCTCCTCAGGGAAAGCTCAGATTTGAAAAAATTGACTGTTTTTTGTGATTTTCAGACTGTGGGGTACATGAATATATGTTTGCTTTGAATAATTGAGCTGTGTGTCAAAAGTTAAATTTTCTGGTTGAATTGATTCCTACTGCCTATTCTGAGATACAGATCCTCAGGTAAAGTTCAGACTTGAGAAGTGTGTGTTTTTGGTCTTTTCATACCTTGCGTAACATGAACATGTGTTTCTTTTGCATATCTGAGCTGTGTGTCAAAAGTTAAGTTTTCTGGCTGAATTCAGTCCTACTGCCTATTCTGAGATACAGATCCTCAGGTAAAGTTCAGACTTGAGAAGTGTGTGTTTTTGGTCTTTTCATACCTTGCGTAACATGAACATGTGTTTCTTTTGCATATCTGAGCTGTATGTCAAAAGTTAAGTTTTCTGGCTGAATTGAGTCCTACTGCCCATTCTGAGATACACTTTGTTCTATCTCCTCAGGGAAAGCTCAGATTTGAAAAAATTGACTGTTTTTTGGGCTTCTCAGACTGTGGGGTACATGAATATAGGTTTGTTTTGCATATCTGAGCTGTGTATCAAAGTTAAGTTTTCTGGCTGAATTGAGTCCTACTGCCCATTCTGAGATGCACTTTGGTCTATCTCCTCAGGGAAAGCTCAGATTTGAAAAAATTGACTTTTTTTGGCTTCTCAGACTGTGGGGTACATGAATATATGTTTGTTTTGCAGATCTGAGCTGTGTGTCAAAAGTTAAGTTTTCTGGCTGAATTGAGTCCTACTGCCTATTCTGAGATACAGATCCTCAGGTAAAGTTCAGACTTGAGAAGTGTGTGTTTTTTGTCTTTTCATACCTTGCGTAACATGAACATGTGTTTCTTTTGCATATCTGAGCTGTGTGTCAAAATTTAAGTTTTCTGGCTGAATTGAGTCCTACTGCCCATTCTGAGATGCACTTTGTTCTAGCTCCTCAGGGAAAGCTCAGATTTGAAAAAATTGACTGTTTTTTGGGCTTCTCAGACTGTGGGGTACATGAATATAGGTTTGTTTTGCATATCTGAGCTGTGTATCAAAAGTTAAATTTTCTGGTTGAATTGATTCCTACTGCCTATTCTGAGATACAGATCCTCAGGTACAGTAGAGATTTGAGAATTGTGTGTTTTTGCTGTTTTCATACTTTTCGTAACATGAACATGTGTTTCTTTTGAAAATCTGAGCTTGGGTCAAAAGTTAAGTTTTCTTGCTGAATTGAGGCCTACTGGCCATTCTGAGATGCACTCAGGGAAAGCTCAGATTTGAAAAAAATGACAGTTTTTTGGGCTTCTCAGACTGTGGGGTACATGAATATAGGTTTGTTTTGGTTATCTGAGCTGTGTGTCAAAAGTTAAGTTTTCTGGCTGAATTGAGTCCTACTGCCTATTCTGAGATGCACTTTGGTCTATCTCCTCAGGGAACGTTCAGATTTCAGAACTGTGTGTTTTTTGGTGTTTTCAGACTGTGGGGTACATGAATATAAATTTCCTTTGCATATCTGAGCTGTGTGTCAAAAGTTAAATTTTCTGGTTGAATTGATTCCTACTGCCTATTCTGAGATACAGATCCTCAGGTAAAGTTCAGACTTGAGAAGTGTGTGTTTTTAGTCTTTTCATACCTTGCGTAACATGAACATGTGTTTCTTTTGCATATCTGAGCTGTATGTCAAAAGTTAAGTTTTCTGGCTGAATTGAGCCCTACTGCCCATTCTGAGATGCAGTTTGTTCTATCTCCTCAGGGAAAGCTCAGATTTGAAAAAATTGACTGTTTTTTGGGCTTCTCAGACTGTGGGGTACATGAATATAGGTTTGTTTTGCATATCTGAGCTCTGTGTCAAAAGTTAAGTTTTCTGGCTGAATTCAGTCCTACTGCCTATTCTGAAATGCACTTTGGTCTATCTCCTCAGGGAACGCTCAGATTTGAGAATTGTGTGTTTTGGGGATTTTCAGACTGTTGGGTGCATGAATATACTTTTGTTTTGCATATCTGAGCTGTGTGGCAAAAGTTAAGTTTTCTGGCTGAATTGAGGCCTCCTGCCCATTCTGAGATGCACTTTGGTCTATCTCCTCAGGGAACGCTCAGATTTGAGAATTGTGTGTTTTTGGTCTTTTCAGACTGTGGGGTACATGAATATAAATTTCCTTTGCATATCTGAGCTGTGTGTCAAAAATAATGTTTTCTAGCTGAATTGACCCCTACTGCCCATTTTGAGATGCACTTTGGTCTATCTCCTCAGGGAAAGCTCAGATTTGAAACAATTGACTGTTTTTTGGGCTTCTCAGACTGTAGGGTACATGAATATAGGTTTGTTTTGCATATCTGAGCTGTGTGTCAAAAGTTAAATTTTCTGGTTGAATTGAGTCCTACTGCCTATTCTGAGATACAGATCCTCAGGTACAGTAGAGATTTGAGAATTGTGTGTTTTTGCTGTTTTCATACTTTTCGTAACATGAACATGTGTTTCTTTTGAAAATCTGAGCTTGGGTCAAAAGTTAAGTTTTCTGGCTGAATTGAGGCCTACTGCCCATTCTGAGATGCACTTTGGTCTATCTCCTCAGGGAAAGCTCAGATTTGAAAAAAATGACAGTTTTTTGGGCTTCTCAGACTGTGGGGTACATGAATATAGGTTTGTTTTGCATATCTGAGCTGTGTATCAAAGTTAAGTTTTCTGGCTGAATTGAGGCCTACTGCCCATTCTGAGATGCACTTTGGTCTATCTCCTCAGGGAAAGCTCAGATTTGAAAAAATTGACTGTTTTTTGTGATTTTCAGACTGTGGGGTACATGAATATATGTTTGCTTTGAATAATTGAGCTGTGTGTCAAAAGTTAAATTTTCTGGTTGAATTGATTCCTACTGCCTATTCTGAGATACAGATCCTCAGGTAAAGTTCAGACTTGAGAAGTGTGTGTTTTTGGTCTTTTCATACCTTGCGTAACATGAACATGTGTTTCTTTTGCATATCTGAGCTGTGTGTCAAAAGTTAAGTTTTCTGGCTGAATTCAGTCCTACTGCCTATTCTGAGATACAGATCCTCAGGTAAAGTTCAGACTTGAGAAGTGTGTGTTTTTGGTCTTTTCATACCTTGCGTAACATGAACATGTGTTTCTTTTGCATATCTGAGCTGTATGTCAAAAGTTAAGTTTTCTGGCTGAATTGAGTCCTACTGCCCATTCTGAGATACACTTTGTTCTATCTCCTCAGGGAAAGCTCAGATTTGAAAAAATTGACTGTTTTTTGGGCTTCTCAGACTGTGGGGTACATGAATATAGGTTTGTTTTGCATATCTGAGCTGTGTATCAAAGTTAAGTTTTCTGGCTGAATTGAGTCCTACTGCCCATTCTGAGATGCACTTTGGTCTATCTCCTCAGGGAAAGCTCAGATTTGAAAAAATTGACTTTTTTTGGCTTCTCAGACTGTGGGGTACATGAATATATGTTTGTTTTGCAGATCTGAGCTGTGTGTCAAAAGTTAAGTTTTCTGGCTGAATTGAGTCCTACTGCCTATTCTGAGATACAGATCCTCAGGTAAAGTTCAGACTTGAGAAGTGTGTGTTTTTGGTCTTTTCATACCTTGCGTAACATGAACATGTGTTTCTTTTGCATATCTGAGCTGTGTGTCAAAATTTAAGTTTTCTGGCTGAATTGAGTCCTACTGCCCATTCTGAGATGCACTTTGTTCTAGCTCCTCAGGGAAAGCTC
The DNA here is from genome assembly GCF_059756535.1 of Pantherophis guttatus. NCBI lineage: Eukaryota > Metazoa > Chordata > Lepidosauria > Squamata > Colubridae > Pantherophis > Pantherophis guttatus. The sequence goes on along the minus strand of NC_142080.1, from coordinate 16,063,447 downwards.
AGATTTGAAAAAATTGACTGTTTTTTGGGCTTCTCAGACTGTGGGGTACATGAATATAGGTTTGTTTTGCATATCTGAGCTGTGTATCAAAAGTTAAATTTTCTGGTTGAATTGATTCCTACTGCCTATTCTGAGATACAGATCCTCAGGTACAGTAGAGATTTGAGAATTGTGTGTTTTTGCTGTTTTCATACTTTTCGTAACATGAACATGTGTTTCTTTTGAAAATCTGAGCTTGGGTCAAAAGTTAAGTTTTCTTGCTGAATTGAGGCCTACTGGCCATTCTGAGATGCACTCAGGGAAAGCTCAGATTTGAAAAAAATGACAGTTTTTTGGGCTTCTCAGACTGTGGGGTACATGAATATAGGTTTGTTTTGGTTATCTGAGCTGTGTGTCAAAAGTTAAGTTTTCTGGCTGAATTGAGTCCTACTGCCTATTCTGAGATGCACTTTGGTCTATCTCCTCAGGGAACGTTCAGATTTCAGAACTGTGTGTTTTTTGGTGTTTTCAGACTATGGGGTACATGAATATAAATTTCCTTTGCATATCTGAGCTGTGTGTCAAAAGTTAAATTTTCTGGTTGAATTGATTCCTACTGCCTATTCTGAGATACAGATCCTCAGGTAAAGTTCAGACTTGAGAAGTGTGTGTTTTTAGTCTTTTCATACCTTGCGTAACATGAACATGTGTTTCTTTTGCATATCTGAGCTGTATGTCAAAAGTTAAGTTTTCTGGCTGAATTGAGCCCTACTGCCCATTCTGAGATGCAGTTTGTTCTATCTCCTCAGGGAAAGCTCAGATTTGAAAAAATTGACTGTTTTTTGGGCTTCTCAGACTGTGGGGTACATGAATATAGGTTTGTTTTGCATATCTGAGCTCTGTGTCAAAAGTTAAGTTTTCTGGCTGAATTCAGTCCTACTGCCTATTCTGAAATGCACTTTGGTCTATCTCCTCAGGGAACGCTCAGATTTGAGAATTGTGTGTTTTGGGGATTTTCAGACTGTTGGGTGCATGAATATACTTTTGTTTTGCATATCTGAGCTGTGTGGCAAAAGTTAAGTTTTCTGGCTGAATTGAGGCCTCCTGCCCATTCTGAGATGCACTTTGGTCTATCTCCTCAGGGAACGCTCAGATTTGAGAATTGTGTGTTTTTGGTCTTTTCAGACTGTGGGGTACATGAATATAAATTTCCTTTGCATATCTGAGCTGTGTGTCAAAAATAATGTTTTCTAGCTGAATTGACCCCTACTGCCCATTTTGAGATGCACTTTGGTCTATCTCCTCAGGGAAAGCTCAGATTTGAAACAATTGACTGTTTTTTGGGCTTCTCAGACTGTAGGGTACATGAATATAGGTTTGTTTTGCATATCTGAGCTGTGTGTCAAAAGTTAAATTTTCTGGTTGAATTGAGTCCTACTGCCTATTCTGAGATACAGATCCTCAGGTACAGTAGAGATTTGAGAATTGTGTGTTTTTGCTGTTTTCATACTTTTCGTAACATGAACATGTGTTTCTTTTGAAAATCTGAGCTTGGGTCAAAAGTTAAGTTTTCTGGCTGAATTGAGGCCTACTGGCCATTCTGAGATGCACTTTGGTCTATCTCCTCAGGGAAAGCTCAGATTTGAAAAAAATGACAGTTTTTTGGGCTTCTCAGACTGTGGGGTACATGAATATAGGTTTGTTTTGCATATCTGAGCTGTGTATCAAAGTTAAGTTTTCTGGCTGAATTGAGGCCTACTGCCCATTCTGAGATGCACTTTGGTCTATCTCCTCAGGGAAAGCTCAGATTTGAAAAAATTGACTGTTTTTTGTGATTTTCAGACTGTGGGGTACATGAATATATGTTTGCTTTGAATAATTGAGCTGTGTGTCAAAAGTTAAATTTTCTGGTTGAATTGATTCCTACTGCCTATTCTGAGATACAGATCCTCAGGTAAAGTTCAGACTTGAGAAGTGTGTGTTTTTGGTCTTTTCATAACTTGCGTAACATGAACATGTGTTTCTTTTGCATATCTGAGCTGTATGTCAAAAGTTAAGTTTTCTGGCTGAATTGAGCCCTACTGCCCATTCTGAGATGCAGTTTGTTCTATCTCCTCAGGGAAAGCTCAGATTTGAAAAAATTGACTGTTTTTTGGGCTTCTCAGACTGTGGGGTACATGAATATAGGTTTGTTTTGCATATCTGAGCTGTGTGTCAAAAGTTAAGTTTTCTGGCTGAATTGAGGCCTACTTCCCATTTTGAGATGCACTTTGGTCTATCTCCTCAGGGAAAGCTGAGATTTGAAACAATTGACTGTTTTTTGGGCTTCTCAGACTGTAGGGTACATGAATATAGGTTTGTTTTGCATATCTGAGCTGTGTGTCCAAAGTTAAATTTTCTGGTTGAATTGAGTCCTACTGCCTATTCTGAGATACAGATCCTCAGGTAAAGTAGAGATTTGAGAATTGTGTGTTTTTGGTCTTTTCATACTTTGCGTAACATGAACATGTGTTTCTTTTGCATATCTGAGCTGTGTGTCAAAAGTTAAGTTTTCTGGCTGAATTGAGTCCTACTGCCCATTCTGAGATACAGATCCTCAGGTAAAGTTCAGACTTGAGAAGAGTGTGTTTTTGGTCTTTTCATACCTTGCGGAACATGAACATGTGTTTCTTTTGCATATCTGAGCTGTGTGTCAAAAGTTAAGTTTTCTGGCTGAATTGAGCCCTACTGCCCATTCTGAGATGCACTTTGTTCTATCTCCTCAGGGAAAGCTCAGATTTGAAAAAATTGACTGTTTTTTGGGCTTCTCAGACTGTGGGGTACATGAATATAGGTTTGTTTTGCATATCTGAGCTGTGTATCAAAGTTAAGTTTTCTGGCTGAATTGAGGCCTACTGCCCATTCTGAGATGCACTTTGGTCTATCTCCTCAGGGAAAGCTCAGATTTGAAAAAATTGACTGTTTTTTGGGATTTTCAGACTGTGGGGTGCATGAATATATGTTTGCTTTGAATAATTGAGCTGTGGGTCAAAAGTTAAATTTTCTGGTTGAATTGATTCCTACTGCCTATTCTGACATACAGATCCTCAGGTAAAGTTCAGACTTGAGAAGTGTGTGTTTTTGGTCTTTTCATACCTTGCGTAACATGAACATGTGTTTCTTTTGCATATCTGAGCTGTATGTCAAAAGTTAAGTTTTCTGGCTGAATTGAGCCCTACTGCCCATTCTGAGATGCACTTTGTTCTATCTCCTCAGGGAAAGCTCAGATTTGAAAAAATTGACTGTTTTTTGGGCTTCTCAGACTGTGGGGTACATGAATATAGGTTTGTTTTGCATATCTGAGCTGTGTATCAAAGTTAAGTTTTCTGGCTGAATTGAGGCCTACTGCCCATTCTGAGATGCACTTTGGTCTATCTCCTCAGGGAAAGCTCAGATTTGAAAAAATTGACTGTTTTTTGGGATTTTCAGACTGTGGGGTGCATGAATATATGTTTGCTTTGAATAATTGAGCTGTGGGTCAAAAGTTAAATTTTCTGGTTGAATTGATTCCTACTGCCTATTCTGAGATACAGATCCTCAGGTAAAGTTCAGACTTGAGAAGTGTGTGTTTTTGGTCTTTTCATACCTTGCGTAACATGAACATGTGTTTCTTTTGCATATCTGAGCTGTATGTCAAAAGTTAAGTTTTCTGGCTGAATTGAGCCCTACTGCCCATTCTGAGATGCACTTTGTTCTATCTCCTCAGGGAAAGCTCAGATTTGAAAAAATTGACTGTTTTTTGGGCTTCTCAGACTGTGGGGTACATGAATATAGGTTTGTTTTGCATATCTGAGCTGTGTATCAAAGTTAAGTTTTCTGGCTGAATTGAGGCCTACTGCCCATTCTGAGATGCACTTTGGTCTATCTCCTCAGGGAAAGCTCAGATTTGAAAAAATTGACTTTTTTGGGCTTCTCAGACTGTGGGGTACATGAATATATGTTTGTTTTGCATATCTGAGCTCTGTGTCAAAAGTTAAGTTTTCTGGCTGAATTGATTCCTACTGCCTATTCTGAGATACAGATCCTCAGGTAAAGTTCAGACTTGAGAAGTGTGTGTTTTTGGTCTTTTCATACATTGCGTAACATGAACATGTGTTTCTTTTGCATATCTGAGCTGTGTGTCAAAAGTTAAGTTTTCTGGCTGAATTGAGTCCTACTGCCCATTCTGAGATGCACTTTGTTCTATCTCCTCAGGGAAAGCTCAGATTTTAAAAAATTGACTGTTTTTTGGGCTTCTCAGACTGTGGGGTACATGAATATAGGTTTGTTTTGCATATCTGAGCTGTGTATCAAAGTTAAGTTTTCTGCCTGAATTGAGGCCTACTGCCCATTCTGAGATGCACTTTGGTCTATCTCCTCAGGGAAAGCTCAGATTTGAAAAAATTGACTGTTTTTTGGGATTTTCAGACTGTGGGGTACATGAATATATGTTTGCTTTGAATAATTGAGCTGTGTGTCAAAAGTTAAATTTTCTGGTTGAATTGATTCCTACTGCCTATTCTGAGATACAGATCCTCAGGTAAAGTTCAGACTTGAGAAGTGTGTGTTTTTGGTCTTTTCATACCTTGCGTAACATGAACATGTGTTTCTTTTGCATATCTGAGCTGTATGTCAAAAGTTAAGTTTTCTGGCTGAATTGAGCCCTACTGCCCATTCTGAGATGCAGTTTGTTCTATCTCCTCAGGGAAAGCTCAGATTTGAAAAAATTGACTGTTTTTTGGGCTTCTCAGACTGTGGGGTACATGAATATATGTTTGTTTTGCATATCTGAGCTCTGTGTCAAAAGTTAAGTTTTCTGGCTGAATTCAGTCCTACTGCCTATTCTGAAATGCACTTTGGTCTATCTCCTCAGGGAACGCTCAGATTTGAGAATTGTGTGTTTTGGGGATTTTCAGACTGTTGGGTGCATGAATATACTTTTGTTTTGCATATCTGAGCTGTGTGTCAAAAGGTAAGTTTTCTGGCTGAATTGAGGCCTACTGCCCATTCTGAGATGCACTTTGGTCTATCTCCTCAGGGAAAGCTCAGATTTGAAACAATTGACTGTTTTTTGGGCTTCTCAGACTGTGGGGTACATGAATATAAATTTCCTTTGCATATCTGAGCTGTGTGTCAAAAATAACGTTTTCTAGCTGAATTGACCCCTACTGCCCATTTTGAGATGCACTTTGGTCTATCTCCTCAGGGAAAGCTCAGATTTGAAAAAATTGACTGTTTTTTGGGCTTCTCAGACTGTGGGGCACATGAATATAGGTTTGTTTTGCGTATCTGAGCTGTGTATCAAAGTTAAATTTTCTGGTTGAATTGATTCCTACTGCCAATTCTGAGATACAGATCCTCAGGTACAGTAGAGATTTGAGAATTGTGTGTTTTTGCTGTTTTCATACTTTTCGTAACATTAACATGTATTTCTTTTGAAAATCTGAGCTTGGGTCAAAAGTTAAGTTTTCTGGCTGAATTGAGGCCTACTGCCTATTCTGAGATACAGATCCTCAGGTAAAGTTCAGACTTGAGAAGTGTGTGTTTTTGGTCTTTTCATACCTTGCGTAACATGAACATGTGTTTCTTTTGCATATCTGAGCTGTATGTCAAAAGTTAAGTTTTCTGGCTGAATTGAGCCCTACTGCCCATTCTGAGATGCACTTTGTTCTATCTCCTCAGGGAACGCTCAGATTTGAGAATTGTGTGTTTTGGGGATTTTCAGACTGTTGGGTGCGTGAATATACTTTTGTTTTTCATATCTGAGCTGTGTGTCAAAAGTTAAGTTTTCTGGCTGAATTGAGGCCTACTGGCCATTCTGAGATGCACTTTGGTCTATCTCCTCAGGGAAAGCTCAGATTTGAAAAAAATGACAGTTTTTTGGGCTTCTCAGACTGTGGGGTACATGAATATAGGTTTGTTTTGCATATCTGAGCTGTGTATCAAAGTTAAGTTTTCTGGCTGAATTGAGGCCTACTGCCCATTCTGAGATGCACTTTGGTCTATCTCCTCAGGGAAAGCTCAGATTTGAAAAAATTGACTGTTTTTTGGGATTTTCAGACTGTGGGGTACATGAATATATGTTTGCTTTGAATAATTGAGCTGTGTGTCAAAAGTTAAATTTTCTGGTTGAATTGATTCCTACTGCCTATTCTGAGATACAGATCCTCAGGTAAAGTTCAGACTTGGGAAGTGTGTGTTTTTGGTCTTTTCATACCTTGCGTAACATGAACATGTGTTTCTTTTGCATATCTGAGCTGTATGTCAAAAGTTAAGTTTTCTGGCTGAATTGAGCCCTACTGCCCATTCTGAGATGCAGTTTGTTCTATCTCCTCAGGGAAAGCTCAGATTTGAAAAAATTGACTGTTTTTTGGGCTTTTCAGACTGTGGGGTACATGAATATATGTTTGTTTTGCATATCTGAGCTCTGTGTCAAAAGTTAAGTTTTCTGGCTGAATTCAGTCCTACTGCCTATTCTGAAATGCACTTTGGTCTATCTCCTCAGGGAACGCTTTTATTTGAGAATTGTGTGTTTTGGGGATTTTCAGACTGTTGGGTGCATGAATATACTTTTGTTTTGCATATCTGAGCTGTGTGTCAAAAGTTAAGTTTTCTGGCTGAATTGAGGCCTACTTCCCATTTTGAGATGCACTTTGGTCTATCTCCTCAGGGAAAGCTCAGATTTGAAACAATTGACTGTTTTTTGGGCTTCTCAGACTGTAGGGTACATGAATATAGGTTTGTTTTGCATATCTGAGCTGTGTGTCCAAAGTTAAATTTTCTGGTTGAATTGAGTCCTACTGCCCATTCTGAGATACAGATCCTCAGGTAAAGTTCAGACTTGAGAAGTGTGTGTTTTTGGTCTTTTCATACCTTGAGTAACATGAACATGTGTTTCTTTTGCATATCTGAGCTGTGTGTCAAAAGTTAAGTTTTCTGGCTGAATTGAGTCCTACTGCCCATTCTGAGATGCACTTTGTTCTATCTCCTCAGGGAAAGCTCAGATTTGAAAAAATTGACTGTTTTTTGGGCTTCTCAGACTGTGGGGTACATGAATATAGGTTTGTTTTGCATATCTGAGCTGTGTATCAAAGTTAAGTTTTCTGGCTGAATTGAGGCCTACTGCCCATTCTGAGATGCACTTTGGTCTATCTCCTCAGGGAAAGCTCAGATTTGAAAAAATTGACTGTTTTTTGGGATTTTCAGACTGTGGGGTACATGAATATATGTTTGCTTTGAATAATTGAGCTGTGTGTCAAAAGTTAAATTTTCTGGTTGAATTGATTCCTACTGCCTATTCTGAGATACAGATCCTCAGGTAAAGTTCAGACTTGGGAAGTGTGTGTTTTTGGTCTTTTCATACCTTGCGTAACATGAACATGTGTTTCTTTTGCATATCTGAGCTGTATGTCAAAAGTTAAGTTTTCTGGCTGAATTGAGCCCTACTGCCCATTCTGAGATGCAGTTTGTTCTATCTCCTCAGGGAAAGCTCAGATTTGAAAAAATTGACTGTTTTTTGGGCTTTTCAGACTGTGGGGTACATGAATATATGTTTGTTTTGCATATCTGAGCTCTGTGTCAAAAGTTAAGTTTTCTGGCTGAATTCAGTCCTACTGCCTATTCTGAAATGCACTTTGGTCTATCTCCTCAGGGAACGCTTTTATTTGAGAATTGTGTGTTTTGGGGATTTTCAGACTGTTGGGTGCATGAATATACTTTTGTTTTGCATATCTGAGCTGTGTGTCAAAAGTTAAGTTTTCTGGCTGAATTGAGGCCTACTTCCCATTTTGAGATGCACTTTGGTCTATCTCCTCAGGGAAAGCTCAGATTTGAAACAATTGACTGTTTTTTGGGCTTCTCAGACTGTAGGGTACATGAATATAGGTTTGTTTTGCATATCTGAGCTGTGTGTCCAAAGTTAAATTTTCTGGTTGAATTGAGTCCTACTGCCCATTCTGAGATACAGATCCTCAGGTAAAGTTCAGACTTGAGAAGTGTGTGTTTTTGGTCTTTTCATACCTTGAGTAACATGAACATGTGTTTCTTTTGCATATCTGAGCTGTGTGTCAAAAGTTAAGTTTTCTGGCTGAATTGAGTCCTACTGCCCATTCTGAGATGCACTTTGTTCTATCTCCTCAGGGAAAGCTCAGATTTGAAAAAATTGACTGTTTTTTGGGCTTCTCAGACTGTGGGGTACATGAATATAGGTTTGTTTTGCATATCTGAGCTGTGTATCAAAGTTAAGTTTTCTGGCTGAATTGAGGCCTACTGCCCATTCTGAGATGCACTTTGTTCTATCTCCTCAGGGAAAGCTCAGATTTGAAAAAATTGACTGTTTTTTGGGATTTTCAGACTGTGGGGTGCATGAATATATGTTTGCTTTGAATAATTGAGCTGTGTGTCAAAAGTTAAATTTTCTGGTTGAATTGATTCCTACTGCCTATTCTGAGATACAGATCCTCAGGTAAAGTTCAGACTTGAGAAGTGTGTGTTTTTGGTCTTTTCATACCTTGGGTAACATGAACATGTGTTTCTTTTGCATATCTGAGCTGTGTGTCAAAAGTTAAGTTTTCTGGCTGAATTGAGTCCTACTGCCCATTCTGAGATGCACTTTGTTCTAGCTCCTCAGGGAAAGCTCAGATTTGAAAAAATTGACTGTTTTTTGGGCTTCTCAGACTGTGGGGTACATGAATATAGGTTTGTTTTGCATATCTGAGCTGTGTATCAAAAGTTAAATTTTCTGGTTGAATTGATTCCTACTGCCTATTCTGAGATACAGATTCTCAGGTAAAGTTCAGATTTGAGAATTGTGTGTTTTTGCTGTTTTCATACTTTTCGTAACATGAACATGTGTTTCTTATGAAAATCTGAGCTTGGGTCAAAAATTAAGTTTTGTGGCTGAATTGAGCCCTACTGCCCATTCTGAGATGCACTTTGTTCTATCTCCTCAGGGAAAGCTCAGATTTGAAAAAATTGACTGTTTTTTGGGATTTTCAGACTGTGGGGTACATGAATATAGGTTTGTTGTGCTTATCTGAGCTGTGTGTCAAAAGTTAAGTTTTCTGGCTGAATTGAGTCCTACTGCCTATTCTGAGATGCACTTTGGTCTATCTCTTCAGGGAACACTCAGATTTGAGAATTGTGTGTTTTTGGTCTTTTCAGACTGTGGGGTACATGAATATAAATTTCCTTTGCATATCTGAGCTGTGTGTCAAAAATAATGTTTTCTAGCTGAATTGACCCCTACTGCCCATTTTGAGATGCACTTTGGTCTATCTTCTCAGGGAAAGCTCAGATTTGAAACAATTGACTGTTTTTTGGGCTTCTCAGACTGTAGGGTACATGAATATAGGTTTGTTTTGCATATCTGAGCTGTTTGTCAAAAGTTAAATTTTCTGGTTGAATTGAGTCCTACTGCCTATTCTGAGATACAGATCCTCAGGTAAAGTAGAGATTTGAGAATTGTGTGTTTTTGGTGTTTTCATACTTTGCGTAACATGAACATGTGTTTCTTTTGCATATCTGAGCTGTGTGTCAAAAGTTAAGTTTTCTGGCTGAATTGAGTCCTACTGCCCATTCTGAGATGCACTTTGTTCTAGCTCCTCAGGGAAAGCTCAGATTTGAAAAAATTGACTGTTTTTTGGGCTTCTCAGACTGTGGGGTACATGAATATAGGTTTGTTTTGCATATCTGAGCTGTGTATCAAAAGTTAAATTTTCTGGTTGAATTGATTCCTACTGCCTATTCTGAGATACAGATCCTCAGGTACAGTAGAGATTTGAGAATTGTGTGTTTTTGCTGTTTTCATACTTTTCGTAACATGAACATGTGTTTCTTTTGAAAATCTGAGCTTGGGTCAAAAGTTAAGTTTTCTTGCTGAATTGAGGCCTACTGGCCATTCTGAGATGCACTCAGGGAAAGCTCAGATTTGAAAAAAATGACAGTTTTTTGGGCTTCTCAGACTGTGGGGTACATGAATATAGGTTTGTTTTGGTTATCTGAGCTGTGTGTCAAAAGTTAAGTTTTCTGGCTGAATTGAGTCCTACTGCCTATTCTGAGATGCACTTTGGTCTATCTCCTCAGGGAAAGCTCAGATTTGAAAAAATTGACTGTTTTTTGGGCTTCTCAGACTGTGGGGTACATGAATATATGTTTGTTTTTCATATCTGAGCTGTATGTCAAAAGTTAAATTTTCTGGTTGAATTGATTCCTACTGCCTATTCTGAGATACAGATCCTCAGGTAAAGTTCAGATTTGAGAATTGTGTGTTTTTGGTCTTTTCATACCTTGGGTAACATGAACATGTGTTTCTTTTGCATATCTGAGCTGTGTGTTAAAAGTTAAGTTTTCTGGCTGAATTGAGTCCTACTGCCCATTCTGAGATGCACTTTGTTCTAGCTCCTCAGGGAAAGCTCAGATTTGAAAAAATTGACTGTTTTTTGGGCTTCTCAGACTGTGGGGTACATGAATATAGGTTTGTTTTGCATATCTGAGCTGTGTATCAAAAGTTAAATTTTCTGGTTGAATTGATTCCTACTGCCTATTCTGAGATACAGATCCTCAGGTAAAGTTCAGATTTGAGAATTGTGTGTTTTTGGTCTTTTCATACCTTGGGTAACATGAACATGTGTTTCTTTTGCATATCTGAGCTGTGTGTTAAAAGTTAAGTTTTCTGGCTGAATTGAGTCCTACTGCCCATTCTGAGATGCACTTTGTTCTAGCTCCTCAGGGAAAGCTCAGATTTGAAAAAATTGACTGTTTTTTGGGCTTCTCAGACTGTGGGGTACATGAATATAGGTTTGTTTTGCATATCTGAGCTGTGTATCAAAAGTTAAATTTTCTGGTTGAATTGATTCCTACTGCCTATTCTGAGATACAGATCCTCAGGTAAAGTTCAGATTTGAGAATTGTGTGTTTTTGCTGTTTTCATACTTTTCGTAACATGAACATGTGTTTCTTTTGAAAATCTGAGCTTGGGTCAAAAGTTAAGTTTTGTGGCTGAATTGAGCCCTACTGCCCATTCTGAGATGCACTTTGTTCTATCTCCTCAGGGAAAGCTCAGATTTGAAAAAATTGACTGTTTTTTGGGATTTTCAGACTGTGGGGTACATGAATATAGGTTTGTTTTGCTTATCTGAGCTGTGTGTCAAAAGTTAAGTTTTCTGGCTGAATTGAGTCCTACTGCCTATTCTGAGATGCACTTTGTTCTATCTCTTCAGGGAACGCTCAGATTTGAGAATTGTGTGTTTTTGGTCTTTTCAGACTGTGGGGTACATGAATATAAATTTCCTTTGCATATCTGAGCTGTGTGTCAAAAATAATGTTTTCTAGCTGAATTGACCCCTACTGCCCATTTTGAGATGCACTTTGGTCTATCTCCTCAGGGAAAGCTCAGATTTGAAACAATTGACTGTTTTTTGGGCTTCTCAGACTGTAGGGTACATGAATATAGGTTTGTTTTGCATATCTGAGCTGTGTGTCAAAAGTTAAATTTTCTGGTTGAATTGAGTCCTACTGCCTATTCTGAGATACAGATCCTCAGGTAAAGTAGAGATTTGAGAATTGTGTGTTTTTGGTGTTTTCATACTTTGCGTAACATGAACATGTGTTTCTTTTGCATATCTGAGCTGTGTGTCAAAAGTTAAGTTTTCTGGCTGAATTGAGTCCTACTGCCCATTCTGAGATGCACTTTGTTCTAGCTCCTCAGGGAAAGCTCAGATTTGAAAAAATTGACTGTTTTTTGGGCTTCTCAGACTGTGGGGTACATGAATATAGGTTTGTTTTGCATATCTGAGCTGTGTATCAAAAGTTAAATTTTCTGGTTGAATTGATTCCTACTGCCTATTCTGAGATACAGATCCTCAGGTACAGTAGAGATTTGAGAATTGTGTGTTTTTGCTGTTTTCATACTTTTCGTAACATGAACATGTGTTTCTTTTGAAAATCTGAGCTTGGGTCAAAAGTTAAGTTTTCTTGCTGAATTGAGGCCTACTGGCCATTCTGAGATGCACTCAGGGAAAGCTCAGATTTGAAAAAAATGACAGTTTTTTGGGCTTCTCAGACTGTGGGGTACATGAATATAGGTTTGTTTTGGTTATCTGAGCTGTGTGTCAAAAGTTAAGTTTTCTGGCTGAATTGAGTCCTACTGCCTATTCTGAGATGCACTTTGGTCTATCTCCTCAGGGAAAGCTCAGATTTGAAAAAATTGACTGTTTTTTGGGCTTCTCAGACTGTGGGGTACATGAATATATGTTTGTTTTGCATATCTGAGCTGTGTGTCAAAAGTTAAATTTTCTGGTTGAATTGATTCCTACTGCCTATTCTGAGATACAGATCCTCAGGTAAAGTTCAGATTTGAGAATTGTGTGTTTTTGCTGTTTTCATACTTTTCGTAACATGAACATGTGTTTCTTATGAAAATCTGAGCTTGGGTCAAAAGTTAAGTTTTGTGGCTGAATTGAGTCCTACTGCCCATTCTGAGATGCACTTTGGTCTATCTCCTCAGGGAAAGCTCAGATTTGAAAAAAATGACAGTTTTTTGGGCTTCTCAGACTGTTGGGTACATGAATATAGGTTTGTTTTGCATATCTGAGCTGTGTATCAAAGTTAAGTTTTCTGGCTGAATTGAGTCCTACTGCCTATTCTGAGATGCACTTTGGTCTATCTCTTCAGGGAACGCTCAGATTTGAGAATTGTGTGTTTTTGGTCTTTTCAGACTGTGGGGTACATGAATATAAATTTCCTTTGCATATCTGAGCTGCGTGTCAAAAATAATGTTTTCTAGCTGAATTGACCCCTACTGCCCATTTTGAGATGCACTTTGGTCTATCTCCTCAGGGAAAGCTCAGATTTGAAACAATTGACTGTTTTTTGGGCTTCTCAGACTGTAGGGTACATGAATATAGGTTTGTTTTGCATATCTGAGCTGTGTGTCAAAAGTTAAATTTTCTGGTTGAATTGAGTCCTACTGCCTATTCTGAGATACAGATCCTCAGGTAAAGTAGAGATTTGAGAATTGTGTGTTTTTGGTGTTTTCATACTTTGCGTAACATGAACATGTGTTTCTTTTGCATATCTGAGCTGTGTGTCAAAAGTTAAGTTTTCTGGCTGAATTGAGTCCTACTGCCCATTCTGAGATGCACTTTGTTCTAGCTCCTCAGGGAAAGCTCAGATTTGAAAAAATTGACTGTTTTTTGGGCTTCTCAGACTGTGGGGTACATGAATATAGGTTTGTTTTGCATATCTGAGCTGTGTATCAAAAGTTAAATTTTCTGGTTGAATTGATTCCTACTGCCTATTCTGAGATACAGATCCTCAGGTACAATAGAGATTTGAGAATTGTGTGTTTTTGCTGTTTTCATACTTTTCGTAACATGAACATGTGTTTCTTTTGAAAATCTGAGCTTGGGTCAAAAGTTAAGTTTTCTTGCTGAATTGAGGCCTACTGGCCATTCTGAGATGCACTCAGGGAAAGCTCAGATTTGAAAAAAATGACAGTTTTTTGGGCTTCTCAGACTGTGGGGTACATGAATATAGGTTTGTTTTGGTTATCTGAGCTGTGTGTCAAAAGTTAAGTTTTCTGGCTGAATTGAGTCCTACTGCCTATTCTGAGATGCACTTTGGTCTATCTCCTCAGGGAACGTTCAGATTTGAGAACTGTGTGTTTTTTGGTGTTTTCAGACTGTGGGGTGCATGAATATACGTTTGTTTTGCATATCTGAGCTCTGTGTCAAAAGATAAGTTTTCTGGTTGAATTGAGTCCTACTGCATATTCTGAGATACAGATCCTCAGGTAAAGTTCAGATTTGAGAATTGTGTGTTTTTGGTGTTTTCATACTTTGTGTAACATGAACCTGTGTTTCTTTTGCATATCTGAGCTGTGTGTCAAAAGTTAAGTTTTCTCGCTGAATTGAGGCTTACTGGCCATTCTGAGATGCACTTTGGTCTATCTCCTCAGGTAAGGCTCAGATTTGAGAATTGTGTGTTTTTGGTGTTTTCAGACTGTGGGGTACATGAATATAAATTTCCTTTGCATATCTGAGCTGTGTGTCAAAAATAATGTTTTCTAGCTGAATTGACCCCTACTGCCCATTTTGAGATGCACTTTGGTCTATCTCCTCAGGGAAAGCTCAGATTTGAAAAAATTGACTGTTTTTTGGGCTTCTCAGACTGTGGGGTACATGAATATATGTTTGTTTTGCATATCTGAGCTGTGTGTCAAAAGTTAAATTTTCTGGTTGAATTGATTCCTACTGCCTATTCTGAGATACAGATCCTCAGGTAAAGTTCAGATTTGAGAATTGTGTGTTTTTGCTGTTTTCATACTTTTCGTAACATGAACATGTGTTTCTTATGAAAATCTGAGCTTGGGTCAAAAGTTAAGTTTTCTGGCTGAATTGAGTCCTACTGCCCATTCTGAGATGCACTTTGTTCTAGCTCCTCAGGGAAAGCTCAGATTTGAAAAAATTGACTGTTTTTTGGGCTTCTCAGACTGTGGGGTACATGAATATAGGTTTGTTTTGCATATCTGAGCTGTGTATCAAAAGTTAAATTTTCTGGTTGAATTGATTCCTACTGCCTATTCTGAGATACAGATCCTCAGGTACAATAGAGATTTGAGAATTGTGTGTTTTTGCTGTTTTCATACTTTTCGTAACATGAACATGTGTTTCTTTTGAAAATCTGAGCTTGGGTCAAAAGTTAAGTTTTCTTGCTGAATTGAGGCCTACTGGCCATTCTGAGATGCACTCAGGGAAAGCTCAGATTTGAAAAAAATGACAGTTTTTTGGGCTTCTCAGACTGTGGGGTACATGAATATAGGTTTGTTTTGGTTATCTGAGCTGTGTGTCAAAAGTTAAGTTTTCTGGCTGAATTGAGTCCTACTGCCTATTCTGAGATGCACTTTGGTCTATCTCCTCAGGGAACGTTCAGATTTGAGAACTGTGTGTTTTTTGGTGTTTTCAGACTGTGGGGTGCATGAATATACGTTTGTTTTGCATATCTGAGCTCTGTGTCAAAAGATAAGTTTTCTGGTTGAATTGAGTCCTACTGCATATTCTGAGATACAGATCCTCAGGTAAAGTTCAGATTTGAGAATTGTGTGTTTTTGGTGTTTTCATACTTTGTGTAACATGAACCTGTGTTTCTTTTGCATATCTGAGCTGTGTGTCAAAAGTTAAGTTTTCTCGCTGAATTGAGGCTTACTGGCCATTCTGAGATGCACTTTGGTCTATCTCCTCAGGTAAGGCTCAGATTTGAGAATTGTGTGTTTTTGGTGTTTTCAGACTGTGGGGTACATGAATATAAATTTCCTTTGCATATCTGAGCTGTGTGTCAAAAATAATGTTTTCTAGCTGAATTGACCCCTACTGCCCATTTTGAGATGCACTTTGGTCTATCTCCTCAGGGAAAGCTCAGATTTGAAAAAATTGACTGTTTTTTGGGCTTCTCAGACTGTGGGGTACATGAATATATGTTTGTTTTGCATATCTGAGCTGTGTGTCAAAAGTTAAATTTTCTGGTTGAATTGATTCCTACTGCCTATTCTGAGATACAGATCCTCAGGTAAAGTTCAGATTTGAGAATTGTGTGTTTTTGCTGTTTTCATACTTTTCGTAACATGAACATGTGTTTCTTATGAAAATCTGAGCTTGGGTCAAAAGTTAAGTTTTCTTGCTGAATTGAGGCCTACTGGCCATTCTGAGATGCACTTTGGTCTATCTCCTCAGGGAAAGCTCAGATTTGAAAAAATTGACTGTTTTTGGGGATTTTCAGACTGTGGGGTACATGAATATAGGTTTGTTTTGCTTATCTGAGCTGTGTATCAAAAGTTAAGTTTTCTGGCTGAATTGAGTCCTACTGCCTATTCTGAGATGCACTTTGGTCTATCTCTTCAGGGAACGCTCAGATTTGAGAATTGTGTGTTTTTGGTCTTTTAAGACTGTGGGGTACATGAATATAAATTTCCTTTGCATATCTGAGCTGCGTGTCAAAAATAATGTTTTCTAGCTGAATTGACCCCTACTGCCCATTTTGAGATGCACTTTGGTCTATCTCCTCAGGGAAAGCTCAGATTTGAAACAATTGACTGTTTTTTGGGCTTCTCAGACTGTAGGGTACATGAATATAGGTTTGTTTTGCATATCTGAGCTGTGTGTCAAAAGTTAAATTTTCTGGTTGAATTGAGTCCTACTGCCTATTCTGAGATACAGATCCTCAGGTAAAGTAGAGATTTGAGAATTGTGTGTTTTTGGTGTTTTCATACTTTGCGTAACATGAACATGTGTTTCTTTTGCATATCTGAGCTGTGTGTCAAAAGTTAAGTTTTCTGGCTGAATTGAGGCCTACTGGCCATTCTGAGATGCACTCAGGGAAAGCTCAGATTTGAAAAAAATGACAGTTTTTTGGGCTTCTCAGACTGTGGGGTACATGAATATAGGTTTGTTTTGCATATCTGAGCTGTGTATCAAAGTTAAGTTTTCTGCCTGAATTGAGGCCTACTGCCCATTCTGAGATGCACTTTGGTCTATCTCCTCAGGGAAAGCTCAGATTTGAAAAAATTGACTGTTTTTTGGGATTTTCAGACTGTGGGGTACATGAATATATGTTTGCTTTGAATAATTGAGCTGTGTGTCAAAAGTTAAATTTTCTGGTTGAATTGATTCCTACTGCCTATTCTGAGATACAGATCCTCAGGTAAAGTTCAGACTTGAGAAGTGTGTGTTTTTGGTCTTTTCATACCTTGCGTAACATGAACATGTGTTTCTTTTGCATATCTGAGCTGTATGTCAAAAGTTAAGTTTTCTGGCTGAATTGAGCCCTACTGCCCATTCTGAGATGCAGTTTGTTCTATCTCCTCAGGGAAAGCTCAGATTTGAAAAAATTGACTGTTTTTTGGGCTTCTCAGACTGTGGGGTACATGAATATATGTTTGTTTTGCATATCTGAGCTCTGTGTCAAAAGTTAAGTTTTCTGGCTGAATTCAGTCCTACTGCCTATTCTGAAATGCACTTTGGTCTATCTCCTCAGGGAACGCTCAGATTTGAGAATTGTGTGTTTTGGGGATTTTCAGACTGTTGGGTGCATGAATATACTTTTGTTTTGCATATCTGAGCTGTGTGTCAAAAGGTAAGTTTTCTGGCTGAATTGAGGCCTACTGCCCATTCTGAGATGCACTTTGGTCTATCTCCTCAGGGAAAGCTCAGATTTGAAACAATTGACTGTTTTTTGGGCTTCTCAGACTGTGGGGTACATGAATATAAATTTCCTTTGCATATCTGAGCTGTGTGTCAAAAATAACGTTTTCTAGCTGAATTGACCCCTACTGCCCATTTTGAGATGCACTTTGGTCTATCTCCTCAGGGAAAGCTCAGATTTGAAAAAATTGACTGTTTTTTGGGCTTCTCAGACTGTGGGGCACATGAATATAGGTTTGTTTTGCGTATCTGAGCTGTGTATCAAAGTTAAATTTTCTGGTTGAATTGATTCCTACTGCCAATTCTGAGATACAGATCCTCAGGTACAGTAGAGATTTGAGAATTGTGTGTTTTTGCTGTTTTCATACTTTTCGTAACATTAACATGTATTTCTTTTGAAAATCTGAGCTTGGGTCAAAAGTTAAGTTTTCTGGCTGAATTGAGGCCTACTGCCTATTCTGAGATACAGATCCTCAGGTAAAGTTCAGACTTGAGAAGTGTGTGTTTTTGGTCTTTTCATACCTTGCGTAACATGAACATGTGTTTCTTTTGCATATCTGAGCTGTATGTCAAAAGTTAAGTTTTCTGGCTGAATTGAGCCCTACTGCCCATTCTGAGATGCACTTTGTTCTATCTCCTCAGGGAACGCTCAGATTTGAGAATTGTGTGTTTTGGGGATTTTCAGACTGTTGGGTGCGTGAATATACTTTTGTTTTTCATATCTGAGCTGTGTGTCAAAAGTTAAGTTTTCTGGCTGAATTGAGGCCTACTGGCCATTCTGAGATGCACTTTGGTCTATCTCCTCAGGGAAAGCTCAGATTTGAAAAAAATGACAGTTTTTTGGGCTTCTCAGACTGTGGGGTACATGAATATAGGTTTGTTTTGCATATCTGAGCTGTGTATCAAAGTTAAGTTTTCTGGCTGAATTGAGGCCTACTGCCCATTCTGAGATGCACTTTGGTCTATCTCCTCAGGGAAAGCTCAGATTTGAAAAAATTGACTGTTTTTTGGGATTTTCAGACTGTGGGGTACATGAATATATGTTTGCTTTGAATAATTGAGCTGTGTGTCAAAAGTTAAATTTTCTGGTTGAATTGATTCCTACTGCCTATTCTGAGATACAGATCCTCAGGTAAAGTTCAGACTTGGGAAGTGTGTGTTTTTGGTCTTTTCATACCTTGCGTAACATGAACATGTGTTTCTTTTGCATATCTGAGCTGTATGTCAAAAGTTAAGTTTTCTGGCTGAATTGAGCCCTACTGCCCATTCTGAGATGCAGTTTGTTCTATCTCCTCAGGGAAAGCTCAGATTTGAAAAAATTGACTGTTTTTTGGGCTTTTCAGACTGTGGGGTACATGAATATATGTTTGTTTTGCATATCTGAGCTCTGTGTCAAAAGTTAAGTTTTCTGGCTGAATTCAGTCCTACTGCCTATTCTGAAATGCACTTTGGTCTATCTCCTCAGGGAACGCTTTTATTTGAGAATTGTGTGTTTTGGGGATTTTCAGACTGTTGGGTGCATGAATATACTTTTGTTTTGCATATCTGAGCTGTGTGTCAAAAGTTAAGTTTTCTGGCTGAATTGAGGCCTACTTCCCATTTTGAGATGCACTTTGGTCTATCTCCTCAGGGAAAGCTCAGATTTGAAACAATTGACTGTTTTTTGGGCTTCTCAGACTGTAGGGTACATGAATATAGGTTTGTTTTGCATATCTGAGCTGTGTGTCCAAAGTTAAATTTTCTGGTTGAATTGAGTCCTACTGCCCATTCTGAGATACAGATCCTCAGGTAAAGTTCAGACTTGAGAAGTGTGTGTTTTTGGTCTTTTCATACCTTGAGTAACATGAACATGTGTTTCTTTTGCATATCTGAGCTGTGTGTCAAAAGTTAAGTTTTCTGGCTGAATTGAGTCCTACTGCCCATTCTGAGATGCACTTTGTTCTATCTCCTCAGGGAAAGCTCAGATTTGAAAAAATTGACTGTTTTTTGGGCTTCTCAGACTGTGGGGTACATGAATATAGGTTTGTTTTGCATATCTGAGCTGTGTATCAAAGTTAAGTTTTCTGGCTGAATTGAGGCCTACTGCCCATTCTGAGATGCACTTTGGTCTATCTCCTCAGGGAAAGCTCAGATTTGAAAAAATTGACTGTTTTTTGGGATTTTCAGACTGTGGGGTACATGAATATATGTTTGCTTTGAATAATTGAGCTGTGTGTCAAAAGTTAAATTTTCTGGTTGAATTGATTCCTACTGCCTATTCTGAGATACAGATCCTCAGGTAAAGTTCAGACTTGGGAAGTGTGTGTTTTTGGTCTTTTCATACCTTGCGTAACATGAACATGTGTTTCTTTTGCATATCTGAGCTGTATGTCAAAAGTTAAGTTTTCTGGCTGAATTGAGCCCTACTGCCCATTCTGAGATGCAGTTTGTTCTATCTCCTCAGGGAAAGCTCAGATTTGAAAAAATTGACTGTTTTTTGGGCTTTTCAGACTGTGGGGTACATGAATATATGTTTGTTTTGCATATCTGAGCTCTGTGTCAAAAGTTAAGTTTTCTGGCTGAATTCAGTCCTACTGCCTATTCTGAAATGCACTTTGGTCTATCTCCTCAGGGAACGCTTTTATTTGAGAATTGTGTGTTTTGGGGATTTTCAGACTGTTGGGTGCATGAATATACTTTTGTTTTGCATATCTGAGCTGTGTGTCAAAAGTTAAGTTTTCTGGCTGAATTGAGGCCTACTTCCCATTTTGAGATGCACTTTGGTCTATCTCCTCAGGGAAAGCTCAGATTTGAAACAATTGACTGTTTTTTGGGCTTCTCAGACTGTAGGGTACATGAATATAGGTTTGTTTTGCATATCTGAGCTGTGTGTCCAAAGTTAAATTTTCTGGTTGAATTGAGTCCTACTGCCCATTCTGAGATACAGATCCTCAGGTAAAGTTCAGACTTGAGAAGTGTGTGTTTTTGGTCTTTTCATACCTTGAGTAACATGAACATGTGTTTCTTTTGCATATCTGAGCTGTGTGTCAAAAGTTAAGTTTTCTGGCTGAATTGAGTCCTACTGCCCATTCTGAGATGCACTTTGTTCTATCTCCTCAGGGAAAGCTCAGATTTGAAAAAATTGACTGTTTTTTGGGCTTCTCAGACTGTGGGGTACATGAATATAGGTTTGTTTTGCATATCTGAGCTGTGTATCAAAGTTAAGTTTTCTGGCTGAATTGAGGCCTACTGCCCATTCTGAGATGCACTTTGTTCTATCTCCTCAGGGAAAGCTCAGATTTGAAAAAATTGACTGTTTTTTGGGATTTTCAGACTGTGGGGTGCATGAATATATGTTTGCTTTGAATAATTGAGCTGTGTGTCAAAAGTTAAATTTTCTGGTTGAATTGATTCCTACTGCCTATTCTGAGATACAGATCCTCAGGTAAAGTTCAGACTTGAGAAGTGTGTGTTTTTGGTCTTTTCATACCTTGGGTAACATGAACATGTGTTTCTTTTGCATATCTGAGCTGTGTGTCAAAAGTTAAGTTTTCTGGCTGAATTGAGTCCTACTGCCCATTCTGAGATGCACTTTGTTCTAGCTCCTCAGGGAAAGCTCAGATTTGAAAAAATTGACTGTTTTTTGGGCTTCTCAGACTGTGGGGTACATGAATATAGGTTTGTTTTGCATATCTGAGCTGTGTATCAAAAGTTAAATTTTCTGGTTGAATTGATTCCTACTGCCTATTCTGAGATACAGATTCTCAGGTAAAGTTCAGATTTGAGAATTGTGTGTTTTTGCTGTTTTCATACTTTTCGTAACATGAACATGTGTTTCTTATGAAAATCTGAGCTTGGGTCAAAAATTAAGTTTTGTGGCTGAATTGAGCCCTACTGCCCATTCTGAGATGCACTTTGTTCTATCTCCTCAGGGAAAGCTCAGATTTGAAAAAATTGACTGTTTTTTGGGATTTTCAGACTGTGGGGTACATGAATATAGGTTTGTTGTGCTTATCTGAGCTGTGTGTCAAAAGTTAAGTTTTCTGGCTGAATTGAGTCCTACTGCCTATTCTGAGATGCACTTTGGTCTATCTCTTCAGGGAACGCTCAGATTTGAGAATTGTGTGTTTTTGGTCTTTTCAGACTGTGGGGTACATGAATATAAATTTCCTTTGCATATCTGAGCTGTGTGTCAAAAATAATGTTTTCTAGCTGAATTGACCCCTACTGCCCATTTTGAGATGCACTTTGGTCTATCTTCTCAGGGAAAGCTCAGATTTGAAACAATTGACTGTTTTTTGGGCTTCTCAGACTGTAGGGTACATGAATATAGGTTTGTTTTGCATATCTGAGCTGTTTGTCAAAAGTTAAATTTTCTGGTTGAATTGAGTCCTACTGCCTATTCTGAGATACAGATCCTCAGGTAAAGTAGAGATTTGAGAATTGTGTGTTTTTGGTGTTTTCATACTTTGCGTAACATGAACATGTGTTTCTTTTGCATATCTGAGCTGTGTGTCAAAAGTTAAGTTTTCTGGCTGAATTGAGTCCTACTGCCCATTCTGAGATGCACTTTGTTCTAGCTCCTCAGGGAAAGCTCAGATTTGAAAAAATTGACTGTTTTTTGGGCTTCTCAGACTGTGGGGTACATGAATATAGGTTTGTTTTGCATATCTGAGCTGTGTATCAAAAGTTAAATTTTCTGGTTGAATTGATTCCTACTGCCTATTCTGAGATACAGATCCTCAGGTACAGTAGAGATTTGAGAATTGTGTGTTTTTGCTGTTTTCATACTTTTCGTAACATGAACATGTGTTTCTTTTGAAAATCTGAGCTTGGGTCAAAAGTTAAGTTTTCTTGCTGAATTGAGGCCTACTGGCCATTCTGAGATGCACTCAGGGAAAGCTCAGATTTGAAAAAAATGACAGTTTTTTGGGCTTCTCAGACTGTGGGGTACATGAATATAGGTTTGTTTTGGTTATCTGAGCTGTGTGTCAAAAGTTAAGTTTTCTGGCTGAATTGAGTCCTACTGCCTATTCTGAGATGCACTTTGGTCTATCTCCTCAGGGAAAGCTCAGATTTGAAAAAATTGACTGTTTTTTGGGCTTCTCAGACTGTGGGGTACATGAATATATGTTTGTTTTTCATATCTGAGCTGTATGTCAAAAGTTAAATTTTCTGGTTGAATTGATTCCTACTGCCTATTCTGAGATACAGATCCTCAGGTAAAGTTCAGATTTGAGAATTGTGTGTTTTTGGTCTTTTCATACCTTGGGTAACATGAACATGTGTTTCTTTTGCATATCTGAGCTGTGTGTTAAAAGTTAAGTTTTCTGGCTGAATTTAGTCCTACTGGCCATTCTGAGATGCACTTTGGTCTATCTCCTCAGGGATAGCTCAGATTTGAAAAAAATGACAGTTTTTTGGGCTTCTCAGACTGTGGGGTACATGAATATAGGTTTGTTTTGCATATCTGAGCTGTGTATCAAAGTTAAGTTTTCTGGCTGAATTGAGGCCTACTGCCCATTCTGAGATGCACTTTGGTCTATCTCCTCAGGGAAAGCTCAGATTTGAAAAAATTGACTGTTTTTTGGGATTTTCAGACTGTGGGGTACATGAATATATGTTTGCTTTGAATAATTGAGCTGTGTGTCAAAAGTTAAATTTTCTGGTTGAATTGATTCCTACTGCCTATTCTGAGATACAGATCCTCAGGTAAAGTTCAGACTTGGGAAGTGTGTGTTTTTGGTCTTTTCATACCTTGCGTAACATGAACATGTGTTTCTTTTGCATATCTGAGCTGTATGTCAAAAGTTAAGTTTTCTGGCTGAATTGAGCCCTACTGCCCATTCTGAGATGCAGTTTGTTCTATCTCCTCAGGGAAAGCTCAGATTTGAAAAAATTGACTGTTTTTTGGGCTTTTCAGACTGTGGGGTACATGAATATATGTTTGTTTTGCATATCTGAGCTCTGTGTCAAAAGTTAAGTTTTCTGGCTGAATTCAGTCCTACTGCCTATTCTGAAATGCACTTTGGTCTATCTCCTCAGGGAACGCTTTTATTTGAGAATTGTGTGTTTTGGGGATTTTCAGACTGTTGGGTGCATGAATATACTTTTGTTTTGCATATCTGAGCTGTGTGTCAAAAGTTAAGTTTTCTGGCTGAATTGAGGCCTACTTCCCATTTTGAGATGCACTTTGGTCTATCTCCTCAGGGAAAGCTCAGATTTGAAACAATTGACTGTTTTTTGGGCTTCTCAGACTGTAGGGTACATGAATATAGGTTTGTTTTGCATATCTGAGCTGTGTGTCCAAAGTTAAATTTTCTGGTTGAATTGAGTCCTACTGCCCATTCTGAGATACAGATCCTCAGGTAAAGTTCAGACTTGAGAAGTGTGTGTTTTTGGTCTTTTCATACCTTGAGTAACATGAACATGTGTTTCTTTTGCATATCTGAGCTGTGTGTCAAAAGTTAAGTTTTCTGGCTGAATTGAGTCCTACTGCCCATTCTGAGATGCACTTTGTTCTATCTCCTCAGGGAAAGCTCAGATTTGAAAAAATTGACTGTTTTTTGGGCTTCTCAGACTGTGGGGTACATGAATATAGGTTTGTTTTGCATATCTGAGCTGTGTATCAAAGTTAAGTTTTCTGGCTGAATTGAGGCCTACTGCCCATTCTGAGATGCACTTTGGTCTATCTCCTCAGGGAAAGCTCAGATTTGAAAAAATTGACTGTTTTTTGGGATTTTCAGACTGTGGGGTACATGAATATATGTTTGCTTTGAATAATTGAGCTGTGTGTCAAAAGTTAAATTTTCTGGTTGAATTGATTCCTACTGCCTATTCTGAGATACAGATCCTCAGGTAAAGTTCAGACTTGGGAAGTGTGTGTTTTTGGTCTTTTCATACCTTGCGTAACATGAACATGTGTTTCTTTTGCATATCTGAGCTGTATGTCAAAAGTTAAGTTTTCTGGCTGAATTGAGCCCTACTGCCCATTCTGAGATGCAGTTTGTTCTATCTCCTCAGGGAAAGCTCAGATTTGAAAAAATTGACTGTTTTTTGGGCTTTTCAGACTGTGGGGTACATGAATATATGTTTGTTTTGCATATCTGAGCTCTGTGTCAAAAGTTAAGTTTTCTTGCTGAATTCAGTCCTACTGCCTATTCTGAAATGCACTTTGGTCTATCTCCTCAGGGAACGCTTTTATTTGAGAATTGTGTGTTTTGGGGATTTTCAGACTGTTGGGTGCATGAATATACTTTTGTTTTGCATATCTGAGCTGTGTGTCAAAAGTTAAGTTTTCTGGCTGAATTGAGGCCTACTTCCCATTTTGAGATGCACTTTGGTCTATCTCCTCAGGGAAAGCTCAGATTTGAAACAATTGACTGTTTTTTGGGCTTCTCAGACTGTAGGGTACATGAATATAGGTTTGTTTTGCATATCTGAGCTGTGTGTCCAAAGTTAAATTTTCTGGTTGAATTGAGTCCTACTGCCCATTCTGAGATACAGATCCTCAGGTAAAGTTCAGACTTGAGAAGTGTGTGTTTTTGGTCTTTTCATACCTTGAGTAACATGAACATGTGTTTCTTTTGCATATCTGAGCTGTGTGTCAAAAGTTAAGTTTTCTGGCTGAATTGAGTCCTACTGCCCATTCTGAGATGCACTTTGTTCTATCTCCTCAGGGAAAGCTCAGATTTGAAAAAATTGACTGTTTTTTGGGCTTCTCAGACTGTGGGGTACATGAATATAGGTTTGTTTTGCATATCTGAGCTGTGTATCAAAGTTAAGTTTTCTGGCTGAATTGAGGCCTACTGCCCATTCTGAGATGCACTTTGTTCTATCTCCTCAGGGAAAGCTCAGATTTGAAAAAATTGACTGTTTTTTGGGATTTTCAGACTGTGGGGTGCATGAATATATGTTTGCTTTGAATAATTGAGCTGTGTGTCAAAAGTTAAATTTTCTGGTTGAATTGATTCCTACTGCCTATTCTGAGATACAGATCCTCAGGTAAAGTTCAGACTTGAGAAGTGTGTGTTTTTGGTCTTTTCATACCTTGGGTAACATGAACATGTGTTTCTTTTGCATATCTGAGCTGTGTGTCAAAAGTTAAGTTTTCTGGCTGAATTGAGTCCTACTGCCCATTCTGAGATGCACTTTGTTCTAGCTCCTCAGGGAAAGCTCAGATTTGAAAAAATTGACTGTTTTTTGGGCTTCTCAGACTGTGGGGTACATGAATATAGGTTTGTTTTGCATATCTGAGCTGTGTATCAAAAGTTAAATTTTCTGGTTGAATTGATTCCTACTGCCTATTCTGAGATACAGATTCTCAGGTAAAGTTCAGATTTGAGAATTGTGTGTTTTTGCTGTTTTCATACTTTTCGTAACATGAACATGTGTTTCTTATGAAAATCTGAGCTTGGGTCAAAAATTAAGTTTTGTGGCTGAATTGAGCCCTACTGCCCATTCTGAGATGCACTTTGTTCTATCTCCTCAGGGAAAGCTCAGATTTGAAAAAATTGACTGTTTTTTGGGATTTTCAGACTGTGGGGTACATGAATATAGGTTTGTTGTGCTTATCTGAGCTGTGTGTCAAAAGTTAAGTTTTCTGGCTGAATTGAGTCCTACTGCCTATTCTGAGATGCACTTTGGTCTATCTCTTCAGGGAACGCTCAGATTTGAGAATTGTGTGTTTTTGGTCTTTTCAGACTGTGGGGTACATGAATATAAATTTCCTTTGCATATCTGAGCTGTGTGTCAAAAATAATGTTTTCTAGCTGAATTGACCCCTACTGCCCATTTTGAGATGCACTTTGGTCTATCTTCTCAGGGAAAGCTCAGATTTGAAACAATTGACTGTTTTTTGGGCTTCTCAGACTGTAGGGTACATGAATATAGGTTTGTTTTGCATATCTGAGCTGTTTGTCAAAAGTTAAATTTTCTGGTTGAATTGAGTCCTACTGCCTATTCTGAGATACAGATCCTCAGGTAAAGTAGAGATTTGAGAATTGTGTGTTTTTGGTGTTTTCATACTTTGCGTAACATGAACATGTGTTTCTTTTGCATATCTGAGCTGTGTGTCAAAAGTTAAGTTTTCTGGCTGAATTGAGTCCTACTGCCCATTCTGAGATGCACTTTGTTCTAGCTCCTCAGGGAAAGCTCAGATTTGAAAAAATTGACTGTTTTTTGGGCTTCTCAGACTGTGGGGTACATGAATATAGGTTTGTTTTGCATATCTGAGCTGTGTATCAAAAGTTAAATTTTCTGGTTGAATTGATTCCTACTGCCTATTCTGAGATACAGATCCTCAGGTACAGTAGAGATTTGAGAATTGTGTGTTTTTGCTGTTTTCATACTTTTCGTAACATGAACATGTGTTTCTTTTGAAAATCTGAGCTTGGGTCAAAAGTTAAGTTTTCTTGCTGAATTGAGGCCTACTGGCCATTCTGAGATGCACTCAGGGAAAGCTCAGATTTGAAAAAAATGACAGTTTTTTGGGCTTCTCAGACTGTGGGGTACATGAATATAGGTTTGTTTTGGTTATCTGAGCTGTGTGTCAAAAGTTAAGTTTTCTGGCTGAATTGAGTCCTACTGCCTATTCTGAGATGCACTTTGGTCTATCTCCTCAGGGAAAGCTCAGATTTGAAAAAATTGACTGTTTTTTGGGCTTCTCAGACTGTGGGGTACATGAATATATGTTTGTTTTTCATATCTGAGCTGTATGTCAAAAGTTAAATTTTCTGGTTGAATTGATTCCTACTGCCTATTCTGAGATACAGATCCTCAGGTAAAGTTCAGATTTGAGAATTGTGTGTTTTTGGTCTTTTCATACCTTGGGTAACATGAACATGTGTTTCTTTTGCATATCTGAGCTGTGTGTTAAAAGTTAAGTTTTCTGGCTGAATTGAGTCCTACTGCCCATTCTGAGATGCACTTTATTCTAGCTCCTCAGGGAAAGCTCAGATTTGAAAAAATTGACTGTTTTTTGGGCTTCTCAGACTGTGGGGTACATGAATATAGGTTTGTTTTGCATATCTGAGCTGTGTATCAAAAGTTAAATTTTCTGGTTGAATTGATTCCTACTGCCTATTCTGAGATACAGATCCTCAGGTAAAGTTCAGATTTGAGAATTGTGTGTTTTTGGTCTTTTCATACCTTGGGTAACATGAACATGTGTTTCTTTTGCATATCTGAGCTGTGTGTTAAAAGTTAAGTTTTCTGGCTGAATTGAGTCCTACTGCCCATTCTGAGATGCACTTTGTTCTAGCTCCTCAGGGAAAGCTCAGATTTGAAAAAATTGACTGTTTTTTGGGCTTCTCAGACTGTGGGGTACATGAATATAGGTTTGTTTTGCATATCTGAGCTGTGTATCAAAAGTTAAATTTTCTGGTTGAATTGATTCCTACTGCCTATTCTGAGATACAGATCCTCAGGTAAAGTTCAGATTTGAGAATTGTGTGTTTTTGCTGTTTTCATACTTTTCGTAACATGAACATGTGTTTCTTTTGAAAATCTGAGCTTGGGTCAAAAGTTAAGTTTTGTGGCTGAATTGAGCCCTACTGCCCATTCTGAGATGCACTTTGTTCTATCTCCTCAGGGAAAGCTCAGATTTGAAAAAATTGACTGTTTTTTGGGCTTCTCAGACTGTGGGGTACATGAATATAGGTTTGTTTTGCTTATCTGAGCTGTGTGTCAAAAGTTAAGTTTTCTGGCTGAATTGAGTCCTACTGCCTATTCTGAGATGCACTTTGTTCTATCTCTTCAGGGAACGCTCAGATTTGAGAATTGTGTGTTTTTGGTCTTTTCAGACTGTGGGGTACATGAATATAAATTTCCTTTGCATATCTGAGCTGTGTGTCAAAAATAATGTTTTCTAGCTGAATTGACCCCTACTGCCCATTTTGAGATGCACTTTGGTCTATCTCCTCAGGGAAAGCTCAGATTTGAAACAATTGACTGTTTTTTGGGCTTCTCAGACTGTAGGGTACATGAATATAGGTTTGTTTTGCATATCTGAGCTGTGTGTCAAAAGTTAAATTTTCTGGTTGAATTGAGTCCTACTGCCTATTCTGAGATACAGATCCTCAGGTAAAGTAGAGATTTGAGAATTGTGTGTTTTTGGTGTTTTCATACTTTGCGTAACATGAACATGTGTTTCTTTTGCATATCTGAGCTGTGTGTCAAAAGTTAAGTTTTCTGGCTGAATTGAGTCCTACTGCCCATTCTGAGATGCACTTTGTTCTAGCTCCTCAGGGAAAGCTCAGATTTGAAAAAATTGACTGTTTTTTGGGCTTCTCAGACTGTGGGGTACATGAATATAGGTTTGTTTTGCATATCTGAGCTGTGTATCAAAAGTTAAATTTTCTGGTTGAATTGATTCCTACTGCCTATTCTGAGATACAGATCCTCAGGTACAGTAGAGATTTGAGAATTGTGTGTTTTTGCTGTTTTCATACTTTTCGTAACATGAACATGTGTTTCTTTTGAAAATCTGAGCTTGGGTCAAAAGTTAAGTTTTCTTGCTGAATTGAGGCCTACTGGCCATTCTGAGATGCACTCAGGGAAAGCTCAGATTTGAAAAAAATGACAGTTTTTTGGGCTTCTCAGACTGTGGGGTACATGAATATAGGTTTGTTTTGGTTATCTGAGCTGTGTGTCAAAAGTTAAGTTTTCTGGCTGAATTGAGTCCTACTGCCTATTCTGAGATGCACTTTGGTCTATCTCCTCAGGGAAAGCTCAGATTTGAAAAAATTGACTGTTTTTTGGGCTTCTCAGACTGTGGGGTACATGAATATATGTTTGTTTTGCATATCTGAGCTGTGTGTCAAAAGTTAAATTTTCTGGTTGAATTGATTCCTACTGCCTATTCTGAGATACAGATCCTCAGGTAAAGTTCAGATTTGAGAATTGTGTGTTTTTGCTGTTTTCATACTTTTCGTAACATGAACATGTGTTTCTTATGAAAATCTGAGCTTGGGTCAAAAGTTAAGTTTTGTGGCTGAATTGAGTCCTACTGCCCATTCTGAGATGCACTTTGGTCTATCTCCTCAGGGAAAGCTCAGATTTGAAAAAAATGACAGTTTTTTGGGCTTCTCAGACTGTTGGGTACATGAATATAGGTTTGTTTTGCATATCTGAGCTGTGTATCAAAGTTAAGTTTTCTGGCTGAATTGAGTCCTACTGCCTATTCTGAGATGCACTTTGGTCTATCTCTTCAGGGAACGCTCAGATTTGAGAATTGTGTGTTTTTGGTCTTTTCAGACTGTGGGGTACATGAATATAAATTTCCTTTGCATATCTGAGCTGCGTGTCAAAAATAATGTTTTCTAGCTGAATTGACCCCTACTGCCCATTTTGAGATGCACTTTGGTCTATCTCCTCAGGGAAAGCTCAGATTTGAAACAATTGACTGTTTTTTGGGCTTCTCAGACTGTAGGGTACATGAATATAGGTTTGTTTTGCATATCTGAGCTGTGTGTCAAAAGTTAAATTTTCTGGTTGAATTGAGTCCTACTGCCTATTCTGAGATACAGATCCTCAGGTAAAGTAGAGATTTGAGAATTGTGTGTTTTTGGTGTTTTCATACTTTGCGTAACATGAACATGTGTTTCTTTTGCATATCTGAGCTGTGTGTCAAAAGTTAAGTTTTCTGGCTGAATTGAGTCCTACTGCCCATTCTGAGATGCACTTTGTTCTAGCTCCTCAGGGAAAGCTCAGATTTGAAAAAATTGACTGTTTTTTGGGCTTCTCAGACTGTGGGGTACATGAATATAGGTTTGTTTTGCATATCTGAGCTGTGTATCAAAAGTTAAATTTTCTGGTTGAATTGATTCCTACTGCCTATTCTGAGATACAGATCCTCAGGTACAATAGAGATTTGAGAATTGTGTGTTTTTGCTGTTTTCATACTTTTCGTAACATGAACATGTGTTTCTTTTGAAAATCTGAGCTTGGGTCAAAAGTTAAGTTTTCTTGCTGAATTGAGGCCTACTGGCCATTCTGAGATGCACTCAGGGAAAGCTCAGATTTGAAAAAAATGACAGTTTTTTGGGCTTCTCAGACTGTGGGGTACATGAATATAGGTTTGTTTTGGTTATCTGAGCTGTGTGTCAAAAGTTAAGTTTTCTGGCTGAATTGAGTCCTACTGCCTATTCTGAGATGCACTTTGGTCTATCTCCTCAGGGAACGTTCAGATTTGAGAACTGTGTGTTTTTTGGTGTTTTCAGACTGTGGGGTGCATGAATATACGTTTGTTTTGCATATCTGAGCTCTGTGTCAAAAGATAAGTTTTCTGGTTGAATTGAGTCCTACTGCATATTCTGAGATACAGATCCTCAGGTAAAGTTCAGATTTGAGAATTGTGTGTTTTTGGTGTTTTCATACTTTGTGTAACATGAACCTGTGTTTCTTTTGCATATCTGAGCTGTGTGTCAAAAGTTAAGTTTTCTCGCTGAATTGAGGCTTACTGGCCATTCTGAGATGCACTTTGGTCTATCTCCTCAGGTAAGGCTCAGATTTGAGAATTGTGTGTTTTTGGTGTTTTCAGACTGTGGGGTACATGAATATAAATTTCCTTTGCATATCTGAGCTGTGTGTCAAAAATAATGTTTTCTAGCTGAATTGACCCCTACTGCCCATTTTGAGATGCACTTTGGTCTATCTCCTCAGGGAAAGCTCAGATTTGAAAAAATTGACTGTTTTTTGGGCTTCTCAGACTGTGGGGTACATGAATATATGTTTGTTTTGCATATCTGAGCTGTGTGTCAAAAGTTAAATTTTCTGGTTGAATTGATTCCTACTGCCTATTCTGAGATACAGATCCTCAGGTAAAGTTCAGATTTGAGAATTGTGTGTTTTTGCTGTTTTCATACTTTTCGTAACATGAACATGTGTTTCTTATGAAAATCTGAGCTTGGGTCAAAAGTTAAGTTTTCTTGCTGAATTGAGGCCTACTGGCCATTCTGAGATGCACTTTGGTCTATCTCCTCAGGGAAAGCTCAGATTTGAAAAAATTGACTGTTTTTGGGGATTTTCAGACTGTGGGGTACATGAATATAGGTTTGTTTTGCTTATCTGAGCTGTGTATCAAAAGTTAAGTTTTCTGGCTGAATTGAGTCCTACTGCCTATTCTGAGATGCACTTTGGTCTATCTCTTCAGGGAACGCTCAGATTTGAGAATTGTGTGTTTTTGGTCTTTTAAGACTGTGGGGTACATGAATATAAATTTCCTTTGCATATCTGAGCTGCGTGTCAAAAATAATGTTTTCTAGCTGAATTGACCCCTACTGCCCATTTTGAGATGCACTTTGGTCTATCTCCTCAGGGAAAGCTCAGATTTGAAACAATTGACTGTTTTTTGGGCTTCTCAGACTGTAGGGTACATGAATATAGGTTTGTTTTGCATATCTGAGCTGTGTGTCAAAAGTTAAATTTTCTGGTTGAATTGAGTCCTACTGCCTATTCTGAGATACAGATCCTCAGGTAAAGTAGAGATTTGAGAATTGTGTGTTTTTGGTGTTTTCATACTTTGCGTAACATGAACATGTGTTTCTTTTGCATATCTGAGCTGTGTGTCAAAAGTTAAGTTTTCTGGCTGAATTGAGTCCTACTGCCCATTCTGAGATGCACTTTGTTCTAGCTCCTCAGGGAAAGCTCAGATTTGAAAAAATTGACTGTTTTTTGGGCTTCTCAGACTGTGGGATACATGAATATAGGTTTGTTTTGCATATCTGAGCTGTGTATCAAAAGTTAAATTTTCTGGTTGAATTGATTCCTACTGCCTATTCTGAGATACAGATCCTCAGGTACAGTAGAGATTTGAGAATTGTGTGTTTTTGCTGTTTTCATACTTTTCGTAACATGAACATGTGTTTCTTTTGAAAATCTGAGCTTGGGTCAACAGTTCAGTTTTCTTGCTGAATTGAGGCCTACTGGCCATTCTGAGATGCACTCAGGGAAAGCTCAGATTTGAAAAAAATGACAGTTTTTTGGGCTTCTCAGACTGTGGGGTACATGAATATAGGTTTGTTTTGGTTATCTGAGCTGTGTGTCAAAAGTTAAGTTTTCTGGCTGAATTGAGTCCTACTGCCTATTCTGAGATGCACTTTGGTCTATCTCCTCAGGGAACGTTCAGATTTGAGAACTGTGTGTTTTTTGGTGTTTTCAGACTGTGGGGTGCATGAATATACGTTTGTTTTGCATATCTGAGCTCTGTGTCAAAAGAAAAGTTTTCTGGTTGAATTGAGTCCTACTGCCTATTCTGAGATACAGATCCTCAGGTAAAGTTCAGATTTGAGAATTGTGTGTTTTTGGTGTTTTCATACTTTGTCTAACATGAACCTGTGTTTCTTTTGCATATCTGAGCTGTGTGTCAAAAGTTAAGTTTTCTGGCTGAATTGAGTCCTACTGCCCATTCTGAGATGCACTTTGTTCTAGCTCCTCAGGGAAAGCTCAGATTTGAAAAAATTGACTGTTTTTTGGGCTTCTCAGACTGTAGGGTACATGAATATAGGTTTGTTTTGCATATCTGAGCTGTGTGTCAAAAGTTAAATTTTCTGGTTGAATTGAGTCCTACTGCCTATTCTGAGATACAGATCCTCAGGTAAAGTAGAGATTTGAGAATTGTGTGTTTTTGGTGTTTTCATACTTTGCGTAACATGAACATGTGTTTCTTTTGCATATCTGAGCTGTGTGTCAAAAGTTAAGTTTTCTGGCTGAATTGAGTCCTACTGCCCATTCTGAGATGCACTTTGTTCTAGCTCCTCAGGGAAAGCTCAGATTTGAAAAAATTGACTGTTTTTTGGGCTTCTCAGACTGTGGGGTACATGAATATAGGTTTGTTTTGCATATCTGAGCTGTGTATCAAAAGTTAAATTTTCTGGTTGAATTGATTCCTACTGCCTATTCTGAGATACAGATCCTCAGGTACAATAGAGATTTGAGAATTGTGTGTTTTTGCTGTTTTCATACTTTTCGTAACATGAACATGTGTTTCTTTTGAAAATCTGAGCTTGGGTCAAAAGTTAAGTTTTCTTGCTGAATTGAGGCCTACTGGCCATTCTGAGATGCACTCAGGGAAAGCTCAGATTTGAAAAAAATGACAGTTTTTTGGGCTTCTCAGACTGTGGGGTACATGAATATAGGTTTGTTTTGGTTATCTGAGCTGTGTGTCAAAAGTTAAGTTTTCTGGCTGAATTGAGTCCTACTGCCTATTCTGAGATGCACTTTGGTCTATCTCCTCAGGGAACGTTCAGATTTGAGAACTGTGTGTTTTTTGGTGTTTTCAGACTGTGGGGTGCATGAATATACGTTTGTTTTGCATATCTGAGCTCTGTGTCAAAAGATAAGTTTTCTGGTTGAATTGAGTCCTACTGCATATTCTGAGATACAGATCCTCAGGTAAAGTTCAGATTTGAGAATTGTGTGTTTTTGGTGTTTTCATACTTTGTGTAACATGAACCTGTGTTTCTTTTGCATATCTGAGCTGTGTGTCAAAAGTTAAGTTTTCTCGCTGAATTGAGGCTTACTGGCCATTCTGAGATGCACTTTGGTCTATCTCCTCAGGTAAGGCTCAGATTTGAGAATTGTGTGTTTTTGGTGTTTTCAGACTGTGGGGTACATGAATATAAATTTCCTTTGCATATCTGAGCTGTGTGTCAAAAATAATGTTTTCTAGCTGAATTGACCCCTACTGCCCATTTTGAGATGCACTTTGGTCTATCTCCTCAGGGAAAGCTCAGATTTGAAAAAATTGACTGTTTTTTGGGCTTCTCAGACTGTGGGGTACATGAATATATGTTTGTTTTGCATATCTGAGCTGTGTGTCAAAAGTTAAATTTTCTGGTTGAATTGATTCCTACTGCCTATTCTGAGATACAGATCCTCAGGTAAAGTTCAGATTTGAGAATTGTGTGTTTTTGCTGTTTTCATACTTTTCGTAACATGAACATGTGTTTCTTATGAAAATCTGAGCTTGGGTCAAAAGTTAAGTTTTCTTGCTGAATTGAGGCCTACTGGCCATTCTGAGATGCACTTTGGTCTATCTCCTCAGGGAAAGCTCAGATTTGAAAAAATTGACTGTTTTTGGGGATTTTCAGACTGTGGGGTACATGAATATAGGTTTGTTTTGCTTATCTGAGCTGTGTATCAAAAGTTAAGTTTTCTGGCTGAATTGAGTCCTACTGCCTATTCTGAGATGCACTTTGGTCTATCTCTTCAGGGAACGCTCAGATTTGAGAATTGTGTGTTTTTGGTCTTTTAAGACTGTGGGGTACATGAATATAAATTTCCTTTGCATATCTGAGCTGCGTGTCAAAAATAATGTTTTCTAGCTGAATTGACCCCTACTGCCCATTTTGAGATGCACTTTGGTCTATCTCCTCAGGGAAAGCTCAGATTTGAAACAATTGACTGTTTTTTGGGCTTCTCAGACTGTAGGGTACATGAATATAGGTTTGTTTTGCATATCTGAGCTGTGTGTCAAAAGTTAAATTTTCTGGTTGAATTGAGTCCTACTGCCTATTCTGAGATACAGATCCTCAGGTAAAGTAGAGATTTGAGAATTGTGTGTTTTTGGTGTTTTCATACTTTGCGTAACATGAACATGTGTTTCTTTTGCATATCTGAGCTGTGTGTCAAAAGTTAAGTTTTCTGGCTGAATTGAGTCCTACTGCCCATTCTGAGATGCACTTTGTTCTAGCTCCTCAGGGAAAGCTCAGATTTGAAAAAATTGACTGTTTTTTGGGCTTCTCAGACTGTGGGATACATGAATATAGGTTTGTTTTGCATATCTGAGCTGTGTATCAAAAGTTAAATTTTCTGGTTGAATTGATTCCTACTGCCTATTCTGAGATACAGATCCTCAGGTACAGTAGAGATTTGAGAATTGTGTGTTTTTGCTGTTTTCATACTTTTCGTAACATGAACATGTGTTTCTTTTGAAAATCTGAGCTTGGGTCAACAGTTCAGTCTTCTTGCTGAATTGAGGCCTACTGGCCATTCTGAGATGCACTCAGGGAAAGCTCAGATTTGAAAAAAATGACAGTTTTTTGGGCTTCTCAGACTGTGGGGTACATGAATATAGGTTTGTTTTGGTTATCTGAGCTGTGTGTCAAAAGTTAAGTTTTCTGGCTGAATTGAGTCCTACTGCCTATTCTGAGATGCACTTTGGTCTATCTCCTCAGGGAACGTTCAGATTTGAGAACTGTGTGTTTTTTGGTGTTTTCAGACTGTGGGGTGCATGAATATACGTTTGTTTTGCATATCTGAGCTCTGTGTCAAAAGAAAAGTTTTCTGGTTGAATTGAGTCCTACTGCCTATTCTGAGATACAGATCCTCAGGTAAAGTTCAGATTTGAGAATTGTGTGTTTTTGGTGTTTTCATACTTTGTCTAACATGAACCTGTGTTTCTTTTGCATATCTGAGCTGTGTGTCAAAAGTTAAGTTTTCTGGCTGAATTGAGTCCTACTGCCCATTCTGAGATGCACTTTGTTCTAGCTCCTCAGGGAAAGCTCAGATTTGAAAAAATTGACTGTTTTTTGGGCTTCTCAGACTGTGGGGTACATGAATATAGGTTTGTTTTGCATATCTGAGCTGTGTATGAAAAGTTAAATTTTCTGGTTGAATTGAGTCCTGCTGCCTATTCTAAGATACAGATCCTCAGGTGACGTTCAGACTTGAGAAGTGTGTGTTTTTGGTCTTTTCATACTTTGCGTAACATGAACATGTGTTTCTTTTGCATATCTGAGCTGTGTGTCAAAGGTTTTCTGGCTGAATTGAGCCCTACTGCCCATTCTGAGATGCACTTTGGTCTATCTCCTCAGGGAAAGCTCAGATTTGAAAAAATTGACTGTTTTTTGGGCTTCTCAGACTGTAGGGTACATGAATATAGGTTTGTTTTGCATATCTGAGCTGTGTGTCAAAAGTTAAATTTTCTGGTTGAATTGAGTCCTACTGCCTATTCTGAGATACAGATCCTCAGGTAAAGTAGAGATTTGAGAATTGTGTGTTTTTGGTGTTTTCATACTTTGCGTAACATGAACATGTGTTTCTTTTGCATATCTGAGCTGTGTGTCAAAAGTTAAGTTTTCTGGCTGAATTGAGTCCTACTGCCCATTCTGAGATGCACTTTGTTCTAGCTCCTCAGGGAAAGCTCAGATTTGAAAAAATTGACTGTTTTTTGGGCTTCTCAGACTGTGGGATACATGAATATAGGTTTGTTTTGCATATCTGAGCTGTGTATCAAAAGTTAAATTTTCTGGTTGAATTGATTCCTACTGCCTATTCTGAGATACAGATCCTCAGGTACAGTAGAGATTTGAGAATTGTGTGTTTTTGCTGTTTTCATACTTTTCGTAACATGAACATGTGTTTCTTTTGAAAATCTGAGCTTGGGTCAACAGTTAAGTTTTCTTGCTGAATTGAGGCCTACTGGCCATTCTGAGATGCACTCAGGGAAAGCTCAGATTTGAAAAAAATGACAGTTTTTTGGGCTTCTCAGACTGTGGGGTACATGAATATAGGTTTGTTTTGGTTATCTGAGCTGTGTGTCAAAAGTTAAGTTTTCTGGCTGAATTGAGTCCTACTGCCTATTCTGAGATGCACTTTGGTCTATCTCCTCAGGGAACGTTCAGATTTGAGAACTGTGTGTTTTTTGGTGTTTTCAGACTGTGGGGTGCATGAATATACGTTTGTTTTGCATATCTGAGCTCTGTGTCAAAAGAAAAGTTTTCTGGTTGAATTGAGTCCTACTGCCTATTCTGAGATACAGATCCTCAGGTAAAGTTCAGATTTGAGAATTGTGTGTTTTTGGTGTTTTCATACTTTGTCTAACATGAACCTGTGTTTCTTTTGCATATCTGAGCTGTGTGTCAAAAGTTAAGTTTTCTGGCTGAATTGAGTCCTACTGCCCATTCTGAGATGCACTTTGTTCTAGCTCCTCAGGGAAAGCTCAGATTTGAAAAAATTGACTGTTTTTTGGGCTTCTCAGACTGTGGGGTACATGAATATAGGTTTGTTTTGCATATCTGAGCTGTGTATGAAAAGTTAAATTTTCTGGTTGAATTGAGTCCTGCTGCCTATTCTAAGATACAGATCCTCAGGTGACGTTCAGACTTGAGAAGTGTGTGTTTTTGGTCTTTTCATACTTTGCGTAACATGAACATGTGTTTCTTTTGCATATCTGAGCTGTGTGTCAAAGGTTTTCTGGCTGAATTGAGCCCTACTGCCCATTCTGAGATGCACTTTGGTCTATCTCCTCAGGGAAAGCTCAGATTTGAAAAAATTGACTGTTTTTTGGGCTTCTCAGACTGTAGGGTACATGAATATAGGTTTGTTTTGCATATCTGAGCTGTGTGTCAAAAGTTAAATTTTCTGGTTGAATTGAGTCCTACTGCCTATTCTGAGATACAGATCCTCAGGTAAAGTAGAGATTTGAGAATTGTGTGTTTTTGGTGTTTTCATACTTTGCGTAACATGAACATGTGTTTCTTTTGCATATCTGAGCTGTGTGTCAAAAGTTAAGTTTTCTGGCTGAATTGAGTCCTACTGCCCATTCTGAGATGCACTTTGTTCTAGCTCCTCAGGGAAAGCTCAGATTTGAAAAAATTGACTGTTTTTTCGGCTTCTCAGACTGTGGGGTACATGAATATAGGTTTGTTTTGCATATCTGAGCTGTGTATCAAAAGTTAAATTTTCTGGTTGAATTGATTCCTACTGCCTATTCTGAGATACAGATCCTCAGGTACAGTAGAGATTTGAGAATTGTGTGTTTTTGCTGTT
The DNA here is from genome assembly GCF_059756535.1 of Pantherophis guttatus. Lineage (NCBI taxonomy): Eukaryota > Metazoa > Chordata > Lepidosauria > Squamata > Colubridae > Pantherophis > Pantherophis guttatus. The sequence goes on along the minus strand of NC_142080.1, from coordinate 16,025,504 downwards.
TTCATACTTTTCGTAACATGAACATGTGTTTCTTTTGAAAATCTGAGCTTGGGTCAAAAGTTAAGTTTTCTTGCTGAATTGAGGCCTACTGGCCATTCTGAGATGCACTCAGGGAAAGCTCAGATTTGAAAAAAATGACAGTTTTTTGGGCTTCTCAGACTGTGGGGTACATGAATATAGGTTTGTTTTGCTTATCTGAGCTGTGTGTCAAAAGTTAAGTTTTCTGGCTGAATTGAGTCCTACTGCCTATTCTGAGATGCACTTTGGTCTATCTCTTCAGGGAACGCTCAGATTTGAGAATTCTGTGTTTTTGGTCTTTTCAGACTGTGGGGTACATGAATATAAATTTCCTTTGCATATCTGAGCTGTGTGTCAAAAATAATGTTTTCTAGCTGAATTGACCCCTACTGCCCATTTTGAGATGCACTTTGGTCTATCTCCTCAGGGAAAGCTCAGATTTGAAAAAATTGACTGTTTTTTGGGCTTCTCAGACTGTGGGGTACATGAATATATGTTTGTTTTGCATATCTGAACTGTATGTCAAAAGTTAAATTTTCTGGTTGAATTGATTCCTACTGCCTATTCTGAGATACAGATCCTCAGGTAAAGTTCAGATTTGAGAATTGTGTGTTTTTGCTGTTTTCATACTTTTCGTAACATGAACATGTGTTTCTTATGAAAATCTGAGCTTGGGTCAAAAGTTAAGTTTTGTGGCTGAATTGAGCCCTACTGCCCATTCTGAGATGCACTTTGTTCTATCTCCTCAGGGAAAGCTCAGATTTGAAAAAATTGACTGTTTTTTGGGATTTTCAGACTGTGGGGTACATGAATATAGGTTTGTTTTGCTTATCTGAGCTGTGTGTCAAAAGTTAAGTTTTCTGGCTGAATTGAGTCCTACTGCCTATTCTGAGATGCACTTTGGTCTATCTCTTCAGGGAACGCTCAGATTTGAGAATTGTGTGTTTTTGGTCTTTTCAGACTGTGGGGTACATGAATATAAATTTCCTTTGCATATCTGAGCTGTGTGTCAAAAATAATGTTTTCTAGCTGAATTGACCCCTACTGCCCATTTTGAGATGCACTTTGGTCTATCTCCTCAGGGAAAGCTCAGATTTGAAACAATTGACTGTTTTTTGGGCTTCTCAGACTGTAGGGTACATGAATATAGGTTTGTTTTGCATATCTGAGCTGTGTGTCAAAAGTTAAATTTTCTGGTTGAATTGAGTCCTACTGCCTATTCTGAGATACAGATCCTCAGGTAAAGTAGAGATTTGAGAATTGTGTGTTTTTGGTGTTTTCATACTTTGCGTAACATGAACATGTGTTTCTTTTGCATATCTGAGCTGTGTGTCAAAAGTTAAGTTTTCTGGCTGAATTGAGTCCTACTGCCCATTCTGAGATGCACTTTGTTCTAGCTCCTCAGGGAAAGCTCAGATTTGAAAAAATTGACTGTTTTTTGGGCTTCTCACACTGTGGGGTACATGAATATAGGTTTGTTTTGCATATCTGAGCTGTGTATCAAAAGTTAAATTTTCTGGTTGAATTGATTCCTACTGCCTATTCTGAGATACAGATCCTCAGGTACAGTAGAGATTTGAGAATTGTGTGTTTTTGCTGTTTTCATACTTTTCGTAACATGAACATGTGTTTCTTTTGAAAATCTGAGCTTGGGTCAAAAGTTAAGTTTTCTTGCTGAATTGAGGCCTACTGGCCATTCTGAGATGCACTCAGGGAAAGCTCAGATTTCAAAAAAAATGACAGTTTTTTGGGCTTCTCAGACTGTGGGGTACATGAATATAGGTTTGTTTTGCTTATCTGAGCTGTGTGTCAAAAGTTAAGTTTTCTGGCTGAATTGAGTCCTACTGCCTATTCTGAGATGCACTTTGGTCTATCTCCTCAGGGAAAGCTCAGATTTGAAAAAATTGACTGTTTTTTGGGCTTCTCAGACTGTGGGGTACTCATGTATATGTTTGTTTTGCATATCTGAGCTGTGTGTCAAAAGTTAAATTTTCTGGTTGAATTGATTCCTACTGCCTATTCTGAGATACAGATCCTCAGGTAAAGTTCAGATTTGAGAATTGTGTGTTTTTGGTGTTTTCATACTTTGTGTAACATGAACCTGTGTTTCTTTTGCATATCTGAGCTGTGTGTCAAAAGTTAAGTTTTCTCGCTGAATTGAGGCTTACTGGCCATTCTGAGATGCACTTTGGTCTATCTCCTCAGGTAAGGCTCAGATTTGAGAATTGTGTGTTTTTGGTGTTTTCAGACTGTGGGGTACATGAATATAAATTTCCTTTGCATATCTGAGCTGTGTGTCAAAAATAATGTTTTCTAGCTGAATTGACCCCTACTGCCCATTTTGAGATGCACTTTGGTCTATCTCCTCAGGGAAAGCTCAGATTTGAAAAAATTGACTGTTTTTTGGGCTTCTCAGACTGTGGGGTACATGAATATATGTTTGTTTTGCATATCTGAGCTGTGTGTCAAAAGTTAAATTTTCTGGTTGAATTGATTCCTACTGCCTATTCTGAGATACAGATCCTCAGGTAAAGTTCAGATTTGAGAATTGTGTGTTTTTGCTGTTTTCATACTTTTCGTAACATGAACATGTGTTTCTTATGAAAATCTGAGCTTGGGTCAAAAGTTAAGTTTTCTTGCTGAATTGAGGCCTACTGGCCATTCTGAGATGCACTTTGGTCTATCTCCTCAGGGAAAGCTCAGATTTGAAAAAATTGACTGTTTTTGGGGATTTTCAGACTGTGGGGTACATGAATATAGGTTTGTTTTGCTTATCTGAGCTGTGTATCAAAAGTTAAGTTTTCTGGCTGAATTGAGTCCTACTGCCTATTCTGAGATGCACTTTGGTCTATCTCTTCAGGGAACGCTCAGATTTGAGAATTGTGTGTTTTTGGTCTTTTCAGACTGTGGGGTACATAAATATAAATTTGCTTTGCATATCTGAGCTGCGTGTCAAAAATAATGTTTTCTAGCTGAATTGACCCCTACTGCCCATTTTGAGATGCACTTTGGTCTATCTCCTCAGGGAAAGCTCAGATTTGAAAAAATTGACTGTTTTTTGGGCTTCTCAGACTGTAGGGTACATGAATATAGGTTTGTTTTGCATATCTGAGCTGTGTATCAAAAGTTAAATTTTCTGGTTGAATTGATTCCTACTGCCTATTCTGAGATACAGATCCTCAGGTACAGTAGAGATTTGAGAATTGTGTGTTTTTGCTGTTTTCATACTTTTCGTAACATGAACATGTGTTTCTTTTGAAAATCTGAGCTTGGGTCAAAAGTTAAGTTTTCTTGCTGAATTGAGGCCTACTGGCCATTCTGAGATGCACTCAGGGAAAGCTCAGATTTGAAAAAAATGACAGTTTTTTGGGCTTCTCAGACTGTGGGGTACATGAATATAGGTTTGTTTTGCTTATCTGAGCTGTGTGTCAAAAGTTAAATTTTCTGGTTGAATTGAGTCCTACTGCCTATTCTGAGATACAGATCCTCAGGTAAAGTAGAGATTTGAGAATTGTGTGTTTTTGGTGTTTTCATACTTTGCGTAACATGAACATGTGTTTCTTTTGCATATCTGAGCTGTGTGTCAAAAGTTAAGTTTTCTGGCTGAATTGAGTCCTACTGCCCATTCTGAGATGCACTTTGTTCTAGCTCCTCAGGGAAAGCTCAGATTTGAAAAAATTGACTGTTTTTTGGGCTTCTCAGACTGTGGGATACATGAATATAGGTTTGTTTTGCATATCTGAGCTGTGTATCAAAAGTTAAATTTTCTGGTTGAATTGATTCCTACTGCCTATTCTGAGATACAGATCCTCAGGTACAGTAGAGATTTGAGAATTGTGTGTTTTTGCTGTTTTCATACTTTTCGTAACATGAACATGTGTTTCTTTTGAAAATCTGAGCTTGGGTCAACAGTTCAGTTTTCTTGCTGAATTGAGGCCTACTGGCCATTCTGAGATGCACTCAGGGAAAGCTCAGATTTGAAAAAAATGACAGTTTTTTGGGCTTCTCAGACTGTGGGGTACATGAATATAGGTTTGTTTTGGTTATCTGAGCTGTGTGTCAAAAGTTAAGTTTTCTGGCTGAATTGAGTCCTACTGCCTATTCTGAGATGCACTTTGGTCTATCTCCTCAGGGAACGTTCAGATTTGAGAACTGTGTGTTTTTTGGTGTTTTCAGACTGTGGGGTGCATGAATATACGTTTGTTTTGCATATCTGAGCTCTGTGTCAAAAGAAAAGTTTTCTGGTTGAATTGAGTCCTACTGCCTATTCTGAGATACAGATCCTCAGGTAAAGTTCAGATTTGAGAATTGTGTGTTTTTGGTGTTTTCATACTTTGTCTAACATGAACCTGTGTTTCTTTTGCATATCTGAGCTGTGTGTCAAAAGTTAAGTTTTCTGGCTGAATTGAGTCCTACTGCCCATTCTGAGATGCACTTTGTTCTAGCTCCTCAGGGAAAGCTCAGATTTGAAAAAATTGACTGTTTTTTGGGCTTCTCAGACTGTGGGGTACATGAATATAGGTTTGTTTTGCATATCTGAGCTGTGTATGAAAAGTTAAATTTTCTGGTTGAATTGAGTCCTGCTGCCTATTCTAAGATACAGATCCTCAGGTGACGTTCAGACTTGAGAAGTGTGTGTTTTTGGTCTTTTCATACTTTGCGTAACATGAACATGTGTTTCTTTTGCATATCTGAGCTGTGTGTCAAAGGTTTTCTGGCTGAATTGAGCCCTACTGCCCATTCTGAGATGCACTTTGGTCTATCTCCTCAGGGAAAGCTCAGATTTGAAAAAATTGACTGTTTTTTGGGCTTCTCAGACTGTAGGGTACATGAATATAGGTTTGTTTTGCATATCTGAGCTGTGTGTCAAAAGTTAAATTTTCTGGTTGAATTGAGTCCTACTGCCTATTCTGAGATACAGATCCTCAGGTAAAGTAGAGATTTGAGAATTGTGTGTTTTTGGTGTTTTCATACTTTGCGTAACATGAACATGTGTTTCTTTTGCATATCTGAGCTGTGTGTCAAAAGTTAAGTTTTCTGGCTGAATTGAGTCCTACTGCCCATTCTGAGATGCACTTTGTTCTAGCTCCTCAGGGAAAGCTCAGATTTGAAAAAATTGACTGTTTTTTGGGCTTCTCAGACTGTGGGATACATGAATATAGGTTTGTTTTGCATATCTGAGCTGTGTATCAAAAGTTAAATTTTCTGGTTGAATTGATTCCTACTGCCTATTCTGAGATACAGATCCTCAGGTACAGTAGAGATTTGAGAATTGTGTGTTTTTGCTGTTTTCATACTTTTCGTAACATGAACATGTGTTTCTTTTGAAAATCTGAGCTTGGGTCAACAGTTAAGTTTTCTTGCTGAATTGAGGCCTACTGGCCATTCTGAGATGCACTCAGGGAAAGCTCAGATTTGAAAAAAATGACAGTTTTTTGGGCTTCTCAGACTGTGGGGTACATGAATATAGGTTTGTTTTGGTTATCTGAGCTGTGTGTCAAAAGTTAAGTTTTCTGGCTGAATTGAGTCCTACTGCCTATTCTGAGATGCACTTTGGTCTATCTCCTCAGGGAACGTTCAGATTTGAGAACTGTGTGTTTTTTGGTCTTTTCAGACTGTGGGGTGCATGAATATACGTTTGTTTTGCATATCTGAGCTCTGTGTCAAAAGAAAAGTTTTCTGGTTGAATTGAGTCCTACTGCCTATTCTGAGATACAGATCCTCAGGTAAAGTTCAGATTTGAGAATTGTGTGTTTTTGGTGTTTTCATACTTTGTCTAACATGAACCTGTGTTTCTTTTGCATATCTGAGCTGTGTGTCAAAAGTTAAGTTTTCTGGCTGAATTGAGTCCTACTGCCCATTCTGAGATGCACTTTGTTCTAGCTCCTCAGGGAAAGCTCAGATTTGAAAAAATTGACTGTTTTTTGGGCTTCTCAGACTGTGGGGTACATGAATATAGGTTTGTTTTGCATATCTGAGCTGTGTATGAAAAGTTAAATTTTCTGGTTGAATTGAGTCCTGCTGCCTATTCTGAGATACAGATCCTCAGGTGACGTTCAGACTTGAGAAGTGTGTGTTTTTGGTCTTTTCATACTTTGCGTAACATGAACATGTGTTTCTTTTGCATATCTGAGCTGTGTGTCAAAGGTTTTCTGGCTGAATTGAGCCCTACTGCCCATTCTGAGATGCACTTTGGTCTATCTCCTCAGGGAAAGCTCAGATTTGAAAAAATTGACTGTTTTTTGGGCTTCTCAGACTGTAGGGTACATGAATATAGGTTTGTTTTGCATATCTGAGCTGTGTGTCAAAAGTTAAATTTTCTGGTTGAATTGAGTCCTACTGCCTATTCTGAGATACAGATCCTCAGGTAAAGTAGAGATTTGAGAATTGTGTGTTTTTGGTGTTTTCATACTTTGCGTAACATGAACATGTGTTTCTTTTGCATATCTGAGCTGTGTGTCAAAAGTTAAGTTTTCTGGCTGAATTGAGTCCTACTGCCCATTCTGAGATGCACTTTGTTCTAGCTCCTCAGGGAAAGCTCAGATTTGAAAAAATTGACTGTTTTTTGGGCTTCTCAGACTGTGGGGTACATGAATATAGGTTTGTTTTGCATATCTGAGCTGTGTATCAAAAGTTAAATTTTCTGGTTGAATTGATTCCTACTGCCTATTCTGAGATACAGATCCTCAGGTACAGTAGAGATTTGAGAATTGTGTGTTTTTGCTGTTTTCATACTTTTCGTAACATGAACATGTGTTTCTTTTGAAAATCTGAGCTTGGGTCAAAAGTTAAGTTTTCTTGCTGAATTGAGGCCTACTGGCCATTCTGAGATGCACTCAGGGAAAGCTCAGATTTGAAAAAAATGACAGTTTTTTGGGCTTCTCAGACTGTGGGGTACATGAATATAGGTTTGTTTTGCTTATCTGAGCTGTGTGTCAAAAGTTAAGTTTTCTGGCTGAATTGAGTCCTACTGCCTATTCTGAGATGCACTTTGGTCTATCTCTTCAGGGAACGCTCAGATTTGAGAATTCTGTGTTTTTGGTCTTTTCAGACTGTGGGGTACATGAATATAAATTTCCTTTGCATATCTGAGCTGTGTGTCAAAAATAATGTTTTCTAGCTGAATTGACCCCTACTGCCCATTTTGAGATGCACTTTGGTCTATCTCCTCAGGGAAAGCTCAGATTTGAAACAATTGACTGTTTTTTGGGCTTCTCAGACTGTGGGGTACATGAATATAGGTTTGTTTTGCATATCTGAGCTGTGTATCAAAAGTTAAATTTTCTGGTTGAATTGATTCCTACTGCCTATTCTGAGATACAGATCCTCAGGTACAGTAGAGATTTGAGAATTGTGTCTTTTTGCTGTTTTCATACTTTTCGTAACATGAACATGTGTTTCTTTTGAAAATCTGAGCTTGGGTCAAAAGTTAAGTTTTCTTGCTGAATTGAGGCCTACTGGCCATTCTGAGATGCACTCAGGGAAAGCTCAGATTTGAAAAAAATGACAGTTTTTTGGGCTTCTCAGACTGTGGGGTACATGAATATAGGTTTGTTTTGGTTATCTGAGCTGTGTGTCAAAAGTTAAGTTTTCTGGCTGAATTGAGTCCTACTGCCTATTCTGAGATGCACTTTGGTCTATCTCCTCAGGGAAGCTCAGATTTGAAAAAATTGACTGTTTTTTGGGCTTCTCAGACTGTGGGGTACATGAATATATGTTTGTTTTGCATATCTGAGCTGTATGTCAAAAGTTAAATTTTCTGGTTGAATTGATTCCTACTGCCTATTCTGAGATACAGATCCTCAGGTAAAGTTCAGATTTGAGAATTGTGTGTTTTTGCTGTTTTCATACTTTTCGTAACATGAACATGTGTTTCTTATGAAAATCTGAGCTTGGGTCAAAAGTTAAGTTTTGTGGCTGAATTGAGCCCTACTGCCCATTCTGAGATGCACTTTGTTCTATCTCCTCAGGGAAAGCTCAGATTTGAAAAAATTGACTGTTTTTTGGGATTTTCAGACTGTGGGGTACATGAATATAGGTTTGTTTTGCTTATCTGAGCTGTGTGTCAAAAGTTAAGTTTTCTGGCTGAATTGAGTCCAACTGCCTATTCTGAGATGCACTTTGGTCTATCTCTTCAGGGAACGCTCAGATTTGAGAATTGTGTGTTTTTGGTCTTTTCAGACTGTGGGGTACATGAATATAAATTTCCTTTGCATATCTGAGCTGTGTGTCAAAAATAATGTTTTCTAGCTGAATTGACCCCTACTGCCCATTTTGAGATGCACTTTGGTCTATCTCCTCAGGGAAAGCTCAGATTTGAAACAATTGACTGTTTTTTGGGCTTCTCAGACTGTAGGGTACATGAATATAGGTTTGTTTTGCATATCTGAGCTGTGTGTCAAAAGTTAAATTTTCTGGTTGAATTGAGTCCTACTGCCTATTCTGAGATACAGATCCTCAGGTAAAGTAGAGATTTGAGAATTGTGTGTTTTTGGTGTTTTCATACTTTGCGTAACATGAACATGTGTTTCTTTTGCATATCTGAGCTGTGTGTCAAAAGTTAAGTTTTCTGGCTGAATTGAGTCCTACTGCCCATTCTGAGATGCACTTTGTTCTAGCTCCTCAGGGAAGCTCAGATTTGAAAAAATTGACTGTTTTTTGGGCTTCTCAGACTGTGGGGTACATGAATATATGTTTGTTTTGCATATCTGAGCTGTATGTCAAAAGTTAAATTTTCTGGTTGAATTGATTCCTACTGCCTATTCTGAGATACAGATCCTCAGGTAAAGTTCAGATTTGAGAATTGTGTGTTTTTGCTGTTTTCATACTTTTCGTAACATGAACATGTGTTTCTTATGAAAATCTGAGCTTGGGTCAAAAGTTAAGTTTTGTGGCTGAATTGAGCCCTACTGCCCATTCTGAGATGCACTTTGTTCTATCTCCTCAGGGAAAGCTCAGATTTGAAAAAATTGACTGTTTTTTGGGATTTTCAGACTGTGGGGTACATGAATATAGGTTTGTTTTGCTTATCTGAGCTGTGTGTCAAAAGTTAAGTTTTCTGGCTGAATTGAGTCCTACTGCCTATTCTGAGATGCACTTTGGTCTATCTCTTCAGGGAACGCTCAGATTTGAGAATTGTGTGTTTTTGGTCTTTTCAGACTGTGGGGTACATGAATATAAATTTCCTTTGCATATCTGAGCTGTGTGTCAAAAGTTAAGTTTTCTTGCTGAATTGAGGCCTACTGGCCATTCTGAGATGCACTCAGGGAAAGCTCAGATTTGAAAAAAATGACAGTTTTTTGGGCTTCTCAGACTGTGGGGTACATGAATATAGGTTTGTTTTGGTTATCTGAGCTGTATGTCAAAAGTTAAATTTTCTGGTTGAATTGATTCCTACTGCCTATTCTGAGATACAGATCCTCAGGTAAAGTTCAGATTTGAGAATTGTGTGTTTTTGGTCTTTTCATACCTTGGGTAACATGAACATGTGTTTCTTTTGCATATCTGAGCTTTGTGTTAAAAGTTAAGTTTTCTGGCTGAATTGAGTCCTACTGCCCATTCTGAGATGCACTTTGTTCTAGCTCCTCAGGGAAAGCTCAGATTTGAAAAAATTGACTGTTTTTTGGGCTTCTCAGACTGTGGGGTACATGAATATAGGTTTGTTTTGCATATCTGAGCTGTGTATCAAAAGTTAAATTTTCTGGTTGAATTGATTCCTACTGCCTATTCTGAGATACAGATCCTCAGGTAAAGTTCAGATTTGAGAATTGTGTGTTTTTGCTGTTTTCATACTTTTCGTAACATGAACATGTGTTTCTTATGAAAATCTGAGCTTGTGTCAAAAGTTAAGTTTTGTGGCTGAATTGAGCCCTACTGCCCATTCTGAGATGCACTTTGTTCTATCTCCTCAGGGAAAGCTCAGATTTGAAAAAATTGACTGTTTTTTGGGATTTTCAGACTGTGGGGTACATGAATATAGGTTTGTTTTGCTTATCTGAGCTGTGTGTCAAAAGTTAAGTTTTCTGGCTGAATTGAGTCCTACTGCCTATTCTGAGATGCACTTTGGTCTATCTCTTCAGGGAACGCTCAGATTTGAGAATTGTGTGTTTTTGGTCTTTTCAGACTGTGGGGTACATGAATATAAATTTCCTTTGCATATCTGAGCTGTGTGTCAAAAATAATGTTTTCTAGCTGAATTGACCCCTACTGCCCATTTTGAGATGCACTTTGGTCTATCTCCTCAGGGAAAGCTCAGATTTGAAACAATTGACTGTTTTTTGGGCTTCTCAGACTGTAGGGTACATGAATATAGGTTTGTTTTGCATATCTGAGCTGTGTGTCAAAAGTTAAATTTTCTGGTTGAATTGAGTCCTACTGCCAATTCTGAGATACAGATCCTCAGGTAAAGTAGAGATTTGAGAATTGTGTGTTTTTGGTGTTTTCATACTTTGCGTAACATGAACATGTGTTTCTTTTGCATATCTGAGCTGTGTGTCAAAAGTTAAGTTTTCTGGCTGAATTGAGTCCTACTGCCCATTCTGAGATGCACTTTGTTCTAGCTCCTCAGGGAAAGCTCAGATTTGAAAAAATTGACTGTTTTTTGGGCTTCTCAGACTGTGGGGTACATGAATATAGGTTTGTTTTGGTTATCTGAGCTGTGTGTCAAAAGTTAAGTTTTCTGGCTGAATTGAGTCCTACTGCCTATTCTGAGATGCACTTTGGTCTATCTCCTCAGGGAAAGCTCAGATTTGAAAAAATTGACTGTTTTTTGGGCTTCTCAGACTGTGGGGTACATGAATATATGTTTGTTTTGCATATCTGAGCTGTGTGTCAAAAGTTAAATTTTCTGGTTGAATTGATTCCTACTGCCTATTCTGAGATACAGATCCTCAGGTAAAGTTCAGATCTGAGAATTGTGTGTTTTTGCTGTTTTCATACTTTTCGTAACATGAACATGTGTTTCTTATGAAAATCTGAGCTTGGGTCAAAAGTTAAGTTTTGTGGCTGAATTGAGTCCTACTGCCCATTCTGAGATGCACTTTGGTCTATCTCCTCAGGGAAAGCTCAGATTTGAAAAAAATTGACTTTTTTTGGGGATTTTCAGACTGTGGGGTACATGAATATAGGTTTGTTTTGCTTATCTGAGCTGTGTGTCAAAAGTTAAGTTTTCTGGCTGAATTGAGTCCTACTGCCTATTCTGAGATGCACTTTGGTCTATCTCTTCAGGGAACGCTCAGATTTGAGAATTGTGTGTTTTTGGTCTTTTCAGACTGTGGGGTACATGAATATAAATTTGCTTTGCATATCTGAGCTGCGTGTCAAAAATAATGTTTTCTAGCTGAATTGACCCCTACTGCCCATTTTGAGATGCACTTTGGTCTATCTCCTCAGGGAAAGCTCAGATTTGAAACAATTGACTGTTTTTTGGGCTTCTCAGACTGTGGGATACATGAATATAGGTTTGTTTTGCATATCTGAGCTGTGAATCAAAAGTTAAATTTTCTGGCTGAATTGAGTCCTACTGCCCATTCTGAGATGCACTTTGTTCTATCTCCTCAGGGAAAGCTCAGATTTGAAAAAATTGACTGTTTTTTGGGCTTCTCAGACTGTGGGATACATGAATATAGGTTTGTTTTGCATATCTGAGCTGTGTATCAAAAGTTAAATTTTTTGGTTGAATTGATTCCTACTGCCTATTCTGAGATACAGATCCTCAGGTACAGTAGAGATTTGAGAATTGTGTGTTTTTGCTGTTTTCATACTTTTCGTAACATGAACATGTGTTTCTTTTGAAAATCTGAGCTTGGGTCAAAAGTTAATTTTTCTGGCTGAATTGAGGCCTACTGGCCATTCTGAGATGCACTTTGGTCTATCTCCTCAGGGAAAGCTCAGATTTGAAAAAAATGACAGTTTTTTGGGCTTCTCAGACTGTGGGGTACATGAATATAGGTTTGTTTTGCATATCTGAGCTGTGTATCAAAGTTAAGTTTTCTGGCTGAATTGAGTCCTACTGCCTATTCTGAGATGCACTTTGGTCTATCTCTTCAGGGAACGCTCAGATTTGAGAATTGTGTGATTTTGGTCTTTTCAGACTGTGGGGTACATGAATATAAATTTCCTTTGCATATCTGAGCTGCGTGTCAAAAATAATGTTTTCTAGCTGAATTGACCCCTACTGCCCATTTTGAGATGCACTTTGGTCTATCTCCTCAGGGAAAGCTCAGATTTGAAACAATTGACTGTTTTTTGGGCTTCTCAGACTGTAGGGTACATGAATATAGGTTTGTTTTGCATATCTGAGCTGTGTGTCAAAAGTTAAATTTTCTGGTTGAATTGAGTCCTACTGCCTATTCTGAGATACAGATCCTCAGGTAAAGTAGAGATTTGAGAATTGTGTGTTTTTGGTGTTTTCATACTTTGCGTAACATGAACATGTGTTTCTTTTGCATATCTGAGCTGTGTGTCAAAAGTTAAGTTTTCTGGCTGAATTGAGTCCTACTGCCCATTCTGAGATGCACTTTGTTCTAGCTCCTCAGGGAAAGCTCAGATTTGAAAAAATTGACTGTTTTTTGGGCTTCTCAGACTGTGGGGTACATGAATATAAGTTTGTTTTGCATATCTGAGCTGTGTATCAAAAGTTAAATTTTCTGGTTGAATTGATTCCTACTGCCTATTCTGAGATACAGATCCTCAGGTACAATAGAGATTTGAGAATTGTGTGTTTTTGCTGTTTTCATACTTTTCGTAACATGAACATGTGTTTCTTTTGAAAATCTGAGCTTGGGTCAAAAGTTAAGTTTTCTTGCTGAATTGAGGCCTACTGGCCATTCTGAGATGCACTCAGGGAAAGCTCAGATTTGAAAAAAATGACAGTTTTTTGGGCTTCTCAGACTGTGGGGTACATGAATATAGGTTTGTTTTGGTTATCTGAGCTGTGTGTCAAAAGTTAAGTTTTCTGGCTGAATTGAGTCCTACTGCCTATTCTGAGATGCACTTTGGTCTATCTCCTCAGGGAACGTTCAGATTTGAGAACTGTGTGTTTTTTGGTGTTTTCAGACTGTGGGGTGCATGAATATACGTTTGTTTTGCATATCTGAGCTCTGTGTCAAAAGATAAGTTTTCTGGTTGAATTGAGTCCTACTGCATATTCTGAGATACAGATCCTCAGGTAAAGTTCAGATTTGAGAATTGTGTGTTTTTGGTGTTTTCATACTTTGTGTAACATGAACCTGTGTTTCTTTTGCATATCTGAGCTGTGTGTCAAAAGTTAAGTTTTCTGGCTGAATTGAGTCTTACTGGCCATTCTGAGATGCACTTTGGTCTATCTCCTCAGGGAAGGCTCAGATTTGAGAATTGTGTGTTTTTGGTGTTTTCAGACTGTGGGGTACATGAATATAAATTTCCTTTGCATATCTGAGCTGTGTGTCAAAAATAATGTTTTCTAGCTGAATTGACCCCTACTGCCCATTTTGAGATGCACTTTGGTCTATCTCCTCAGGGAAAGCTCAGATTTGAAAAAATTGACTGTTTTTTGGGCTTCTCAGACTGTGGGGTACATGAATATATGTTTGTTTTGCATATCTGAGCTGTGTGTCAAAAGTTAAATTTTCTGGTTGAATTGATTCCTACTGCCTATTCTGAGATACAGATCCTCAGGTAAAGTTCAGATTTGAGAATTGTGTGTTTTTGCTGTTTTCATACTTTTCGTAACATGAACATGTGTTTCTTATGAAAATCTGAGCTTGGGTCAAAAGTTAAGTTTTGTGGCTGAATTGAGTCCTACTGCCCATTCTGAGATGCACTTTGGTCTATCTCCTCAGGGAAAGCTCAGATTTGAAAAAATTGACTGTTTTTGGGGATTTTCAGACTGTGGGGTACATGAATATAGGTTTGTTTTGCTTATCTGAGCTGTGTATCAAAAGTTAAGTTTTCTGGCTGAATTGAGTCCTACTGCCTATTCTGAGATGCACTTTGGTCTATCTCTTCAGGGAACGCTCAGATTTGAGAATTGTGTGTTTTTGGTCTTTTCAGACTGTGGGGTACATGAATATAAATTTCCTTTGCATATCTGAGCTGCGTGTCAAAAATAATGTTTTCTAGCTGAATTGACCCCTACTGCCCATTTTGAGATGCACTTTGGTCTATCTCCTCAGGGAAAGCTCAGATTTGAAAAAATTGACTGTTTTTTGGGCTTCTCAGACTGTAGGGTACATGAATATAGGTTTGTTTTGCATATCTGAGCTGTGTGTCAAAAGTTAAATTTTCTGGTTGAATTGAGTCCTACTGCCTATTCTGAGATACAGATCCTCAGGTAAAGTAGAGATTTGAGAATTGTGTGTTTTTGGTGTTTTCATACTTTGCGTAACATGAACATGTGTTTCTTTTGCATATCTGAGCTGTGTGTCAAAAGTTAAGTTTTCTTGCTGAATTGAGGCCTACTGGCCATTCTGAGATGCACTCAGGGAAAGCTCAGATTTGAAAAAAATGACAGTTTTTTGGGCTTCTCAGACTGTGGGGTACATGAATATAGGTTTGTTTTGGTTATCTGAGCTGTGTGTCAAAAGTTAAGTTTTCTGGCTGAATTGAGTCCTACTGCCTATTCTGAGATGCACTTTGTTCTATCTCCTCAGGGAACGTTCAGATTTGAGAACTGTGTGTTTTTTGGTGTTTTCAGACTGTGGGGTGCATGAATATACGTTTGTTTTGCATATCTGAGCTCTGTGTCAAAAGAAAAGTTTTCTGGTTGAATTGAGTCCTACTGCCTATTCTGAGATACAGATCCTCAGGTAAAGTTCAGATTTGAGAATTGTGTGTTTTTGGTGTTTTCATACTTTGTGTAACATGAACCTGTGTTTCTTTTGCATATCTGAGCTGTGTGTCAAAAGTTAAGTTTTCTGGCTGAATTGAGTCCTACTGCCCATTCTGAGATGCACTTTGTTCTAGCTCCTCAGGGAAAGCTCAGATTTGAAAAAATTGACTGTTTTTTGGGCTTCTCAGACTGTGGGGTACATGAATATAGGTTTGTTTTGCATATCTGAGCTGTGTATGAAAAGTTAAATTTTCTGGTTGAATTGAGTCCTGCTGCCTATTCTGAGATACAGATCCTCAGGTGACGTTCAGACTTGAGAAGTGTGTGTTTTTGGTCTTTTCATACTTTGCGTAACATGAACCTGTGTTTCTTTTGCATATCTGAGCTGTGTGTCAAAGGTTTTCTGGCTGAATTGAGCCCTACTGCCCATTCTGAGATGCACTTTGGTCTATCTCCTCAGGGAAAGCTCAGATTTGAAAAAATTGACTGTTTCTTGGGCTTCTCAGACTGTAGGGTACATGAATATAGGTTTGTTTGCATATCTGAGCTGTGTGTCAAAAGTTAAATTTTCTGGTTGAATTGAGTCCTACTGCCTATTCTGAGATACAGATCCTCAGGTAAAGTAGAGATTTGAGAATTGTGTGTTTTTGGTGTTTTCATACTTTGTGTAACATGAACATGTGTTTCTTTTGCATATCTGAGCTGTGTGTCAAAGGTTTTCTGGCTGAATTGAGCCCTACTGCCCATTCTGAGATGCACTTTGGTCTATCTCCTCAGGGAAAGCTCAGATTTGAAACAATTGACTGTTTTTTGGGCTTCTCAGACTGTAGGGTACATGAATATAGGTTTGTTTTGCATATCTGAGCTGTGTGTCAAAAGTTAAATTTTCTGGTTGAATTGAGTCCTACTGCCTATTCTGAGATACAGATCCTCAGGTAAAGTAGAGATTTGAGAATTGTGTGTTTTTGGTGTTTTCATACTTTGCGTAACATGAACATGTGTTTCTTTTGCATATCTGAGCTGTGTGTCAAAAGTTAAGTTTTCTGGCTGAATTGAGTCCTACTGCCCATTCTGAGATGCACTTTGTTCTAGCTCCTCAGGGAAAGCTCAGATTTGAAAAAATTGACTGTTTTTTGGGCTTCTCAGACTGTGGGGTACATGAATATAAGTTTGTTTTGCATATCTGAGCTGTGTATCAAAAGTTAAATTTTCTGGTTGAATTGATTCCTACTGCCTATTCTGAGATACAGATCCTCAGGTACAATAGAGATTTGAGAATTGTGTGTTTTTGCTGTTTTCATACTTTTCGTAACATGAACATGTGTTTCTTTTGAAAATCTGAGCTTGGGTCAAAAGTTAAGTTTTCTTGCTGAATTGAGGCCTACTGGCCATTCTGAGATGCACTTTGGTCTATCTCCTCACGGAAAGCTCAGATTTGAAAAAATTGACTGTTTTTTGGGCTTCTCAGACTGTGGGGTACATGAATATAGGTTTGTTTTGCATATCTGAGCTCTGTGTCAAAAGTTAAGTTTTCTGGCTAAATTGAGTCCTACTGCCTATTCTGAGATGCACTTTGGTCTATCTCCTCAGGGAAAGCTCAGATTTGAAACAATTGACTGTTTTTTGGGCTTCTCAGACTGTGTTTTTGGTGTTTTCAGACTGTGGGGTACATGAATATAAATTTCCTTTGCATATCTGAGCTGTGTGTCAAAAATAATGTTTTCTAGCTGAATTGACCCCTACTGCCTATTTTGAGATGCACTTTGGGCTATCTCCTCAGGGAAAGCTCAGATTTGAAACAATTGACTGTTTTTTGGGCTTCTCAGACTGTGGGGTACATGAATATATGTTTGTTTTGCATATCTGAGCTGTGGGTCAAAAGTTAAATTTTCTGGTTGAATTGATTCCTACTGCCTATTCTGAGATACAGATCCTCAGGTAAAGTTCAGATTTGAGAATTGTGTGTTTTTGCTGTTTTCATACTTTTCGTAACATGAACATGTGTTTCTTTTGAAAATCTGAGCTGTGTTCAATAGTTAAGTTTTGTGGCTGAATAGAGGCCTACTGCCCATTCTGAGATGCACTTTGGTCTATCTCCTCAGGGAAAGCTCAGATTTGAAAAAATTGACTGTTTTTTGGGCTTCTCAGACTGTGGGGTACATGAATATGGGTTTGTTTTGCATACCTGAGCTGTGTGTCAATAGTTAAGTTTTCTGGCTGAATAGAGGCCTACTGCCCATTCTGAGATGCACTTTGGTCTATCTCCTCAGGGAAAGCTCAGATTTGAAAAAATTGACTGTTTTTTGGGCTCTTCAGACTGTGTGGTACATGAACATATGTTTGTTTTGCATACCTGAGCTGTGTGTCAAAGGTTTTCTGGCTGAATTGAGCCCTACTGCCCATACTGAGATGCACTTTGTTCTATCTCCTCAGGGAAAGCTCAGATTTGAAAAAATTGACTGTTTTTTGGGCTTCTCAGACCGTGGGGTACATGAATATATGTTTGTTTTGCATATCTGAGCTGTGTGTCAAAAGTTAAGTTTTCTGGTTGAATTGAGTCCTACTGCCTATTCTGAGATACAGATCCTCAGGTGACGTTCAGACTTGAGAAGTGTGTGTTTTTGGTCTTTTCATACTTTGCGTAACATGAACATGTGTTTCTTTTGCATATCTGAGCTGTATGTCAAAAGTTAAGTTTTCTGGCTAAATTGAGCCCTACTGCCCATTCTGAGATGCAGTTTGTTCTATCTCCTCAGGGAAAGCTCAGATTTGAAAACATTGACTGTTTTTTGGGATTTTCAGACTGTGGGGTGCATGAATATGCGTTTGTTTTGCATATCTGAGCTCTGTGTCAAAAGATAAGTTTTCTGGTTGAATTGAGTCCTACTGCCCATTCTGAGATGCACTTTGGTCTATCTCCTCAGCGAAAGCTCAGATTTGAAAACATTGACTGTTTTTTGGGATTTTCAGACTGTGGGGTGCATGAATATACGTTTGTTTTGCATATCTGAGCTCTGTGTCAAAAGATAAGTTTTCTGGTTGAATTGAGTCCTCCTGCCTATTCTGAGATACAGATCCTCAGGTAAAGTTCAGATTTGAGAATTGTGTGTTTTTGGTGTTTTCATACTTTGTGTAACATGAACCTGTGTTTCTTTTGCATATCTGAGCTTTGTGTCAAAAGTTAAGTTTTCTGGCTGAATTGAGGCCTACTGGCCATTCTGAGATGCACTTTGGTCTATCTCCTCACGGAAAGCTCAGATTTGAAAAAATTGACTGTTTTTTGGGCTTCTCAGACTGTGGGGTACATGAATATATGTTTGTTTTGCATATCTGAGCTCTGTGTCAAAAGTTAAGTTTTCTGGCTGAATTGAGTCCTACTGCCTATTCTGAGATGCACTTTGGTCTATCTCCTCAGGGAAAGCTCAGATTTGAAACAATTGACTGTTTTTCGGGCTTCTCAGACTGTGTTTTTGGTGTTTTCAGACTG
Organism: Pantherophis guttatus; assembly: GCF_059756535.1. NCBI lineage: Eukaryota > Metazoa > Chordata > Lepidosauria > Squamata > Colubridae > Pantherophis > Pantherophis guttatus. The sequence goes on along the minus strand of NC_142080.1, from coordinate 16,007,190 downwards.
TGGGGTACATGAATATAAATTTCCTTTGCATATCTGAGCTGTGTGTCAAAAATAATGTTTTCTAGCTGAATTGACCCCTACTGCCTATTTTGAGATGCACTTTGGGCTATCTCCTCAGGGAAAGCTCAGATTTGAAACAATTGACTGTTTTTTGGGCTTCTCAGACTGTGGGGTACATGAATATATGTTTGTTTTGCATATCTGAGCTGTGGGTCAAAAGTTAAATTTTCTGGTTGAATTGATTCCTACTGCCTATTCTGAGATACAGATCCTCAGGTAAAGTTCAGATTTGAGAATTGTGTGTTTTTGCTGTTTTCATACTTTTCGTAACATGAACATGTGTTTCTTTTGAAAATCTGAGCTGTGTTCAATAGTTAAGTTTTGTGGCTGAATAGAGGCCTACTGCCCATTCTGAGATGCACTTTGGTCTATCTCCTCAGGGAAAGCTCAGATTTGAAAAAATTGACTGTTTTTTGGGCTTCTCAGACTGTGGGGTACATGAATATGGGTTTGTTTTGCATACCTGAGCTGTGTGTCAATAGTTAAGTTTTCTGGCTGAATAGAGGCCTACTGCCCATTCTGAGATGCACTTTGGTCTATCTCCTCAGGGAAAGCTCAGATTTGAAAAAATTGACTGTTTTTTGGGCTCTTCAGACTGTGTGGTACATGAACATATGTTTGTTTTGCATACCTGAGCTGTGTGTCAAAGGTTTTCTGGCTGAATTGAGCCCTACTGGCCATACTGAGATGCACTCTGTTCTATCTCCTCAGGGAAAGCTCAGATTTGAAAAAATTGACTGTTTTTTGGGCTTCTCAGACCGTGGGGTACATGAATATATGTTTGTTTTGCATATCTGAGCTGTGTGTCAAAAGTTAAGTTTTCTGGTTGAATTGAGTCCTACTGCCTATTCTGAGATACAGATCCTCAGGTGACGTTCAGACTTGAGAAGTGTGTGTTTTTGGTCTTTTCATACTTTGCGTAACATGAACATGTGTTTCTTTTGCATATCTGAGCTGTATGTCAAAAGTTAAGTTTTCTGGCTAAATTGAGCCCTACTGCCCATTCTGAGATGCAGTTTGGTCTATCTCCTCAGCGAAAGCTCAGATTTGAAAACATTGACTGTTTTTTGGGATTTTCAGACTGTGGGGTGCATGAATATACGTTTGTTTTGCATATCTGAGCTCTGTGTCAAAAGATAAGTTTTCTGGTTGAATTGAGTCCTCCTGCCTATTCTGAGATACAGATCCTCAGGTAAAGTTCAGATTTGAGAATTGTGTGTTTTTGGTGTTTTCATACTTTGTGTAACATGAACCTGTGTTTCTTTTGCATATCTGAGCTGTGTGTCAAAAGTTAAGTTTTCTGGCTGAATTGAGGCCTACTGGCCATTCTGAGATGCACTTTGGTCTATCTCCTCAGGGAAAGCTCAGATTTGAAAAAATTGACTGTTTTTTGGGCTTCTCAGACTGTGTTTTTGGTGTTTTCAGACTGTGGGGTACATGAATATAAATTTCCTTTGCATATCTGAGCTGTGTGTCAAAAATAATGTTTTATAGCTGAATTGACCCCTACTGCCTATTTTGAGATGCACTTTGGGCTATCTCCTCAGGGAAAGCTCAGATTTGTAACAATTGACTGTTTTTTGGGCTTCTCAGACTGTGGGGTACATGAATATATGTTTGTTTTGCATATCTGAGCTGTGGGTCAAAAGTTAAATTTTCTGGTTGAATTGATTCCTACTGCCTATTCTGAGATACAGATCCTCAGGTAAAGTTCAGATTTGAGAATTGTGTGTTTTTGCTGTTTTCATACTTTTCGTAACATGAACATGTGTTTCTTATGAAAATCTGAGCTTGGGTTAAAAGTTAAGTTTTGTGGCTGAATTGAGCCCTACTGCCCATTCTGAGATGCACTTTGGTCTATCTCCTCAGGGAAAGCTCAGATTTGAAAAAATTGACTGTTTTTTGGGCTTCTCAGACTGTGAGGTACATGAATATACGTTTGTTTTGCATATCTGAGCTCTGTGTCAAAAGTTAAGTTTTCTGGCTGAATTGAGTCCTACTGCCTATTCTGAGATGCACTTTGGTCTATCTCCTCAGCGAAAGCTCAGATTTGAAAACATTGACTGTTTTTTGGGATTTTCAGACTGTGGGGTGCATGAATATACGTTTGTTTTGCATATCTGAGCTCTGTGTCAAAAGATAAGTTTTCTGGTTGAATTGAGTCCTCCTGCCTATTCTGAGATACAGATCCTCAGGTAAAGTTCAGATTTGAGAATTGTGTGTTTTTGGTGTTTTCATACTTTGTGTAACATGAACCTGTGTTTCTTTTGCATATCTGAGCTGTGTGTCAAAAGTTAAGTTTTCTGGCTGAATTGAGGCCTACTGGCCATTCTGAGATGCACTTTGGTCTATCTCCTCAGGGAAAGCTCAGATTTGAAAAAATTGACTGTTTTTTGGGCTTCTCAGACTGTGTTTTTGGTGTTTTCAGACTGTGGGGTACATGAATATAAATTTCCTTTGCATATCTGAGCTGTGTGTCAAAAATAATGTTTTATAGCTGAATTGACCCCTACTGCCTATTTTGAGATGCACTTTGGGCTATCTCCTCAGGGAAAGCTCAGATTTGTAACAATTGACTGTTTTTTGGGCTTCTCAGACTGTGGGGTACATGAATATATGTTTGTTTTGCATATCTGAGCTGTGGGTCAAAAGTTAAATTTTCTGGTTGAATTGATTCCTACTGCCTATTCTGAGATACAGATCCTCAGGTAAAGTTCAGATTTGAGAATTGTGTGTTTTTGCTGTTTTCATACTTTTCGTAACATGAACATGTGTTTCTTATGAAAATCTGAGCTTGGGTTAAAAGTTAAGTTTTGTGGCTGAATTGAGCCCTACTGCCCATTCTGAGATGCACTTTGGTCTATCTCCTCAGGGAAAGCTCAGATTTGAAAAAATTGACTGTTTTTTGGGCTTCTCAGACTGTGAGGTACATGAATATACGTTTGTTTTGCATATCTGAGCTCTGTGTCAAAAGTTAAGTTTTCTGGCTGAATTGAGTCCTACTGCCTATTCTGAGATGCACTTTGGTCTATCTCCTCAGGGAAAGCTCAGATTTGAAACAATTGACTGTTTTTTGGGCTTCTCAGACTGTGTTTTTGGTGTTTTCAGACTGTGGGGTACATGAATATAAATTTCCTTTGCATATCTGAGCTGTGTGTCAAAAATAATGTTTTATAGCTGAATTGACCCCTACTGCCTATTTTGAGATGCACTTTGGGCTATCTCCTCAGGGAAAGCTCAGATTTGAAACAATTGACTGTTTTTTGGGCTTCTCAGACTGTGGGGTACATGAATATATGTTTGTTTTGCATATCTGAGCTGTGGGTCAAAAGTTAAATTTTCTGGTTGAATTGATTCCTACTGCCTATTCTGAGATACAGATCCTCAGGTAAAGTTCAGATTTGAGAATTGTGTGTTTTTGCTGTTTTCATACTTTTCGTAACATGAACATGTGTTTCTTATGAAAATCTGAGCTTGGGTTAAAAGTTAAGTTTTGTGGCTGAATTGAGCCCTACTGCCCATTCTGAGATGCACTTTGGTCTATCTCCTCAGGGAAAGCTCAGATTTGAAAAAATTGACTGTTTTTTGGGCTTCTCAGACTGTGAGGTACATGAATATACGTTTGTTTTGCATATCTGAGCTCTTTGTCAAAAGTTAAGTTTTCTGGCTGAATTGAGTCCTACTGCCTATTCTGAGATGCACTTTGGTCTATCTCCTCAGGGAACACTCAGATTTGAGAATTGTGTTTTTTTGGTGTTTTTAGACTGTGGGGTACATGAATATAAATTTCCTTTGCATATCTGAGCTGTTTGTCAAAAATAATGTTTTCCTGCTGAATTGACCCCTACTGCCCATTTTGAGATGCACTTTGGTCTATCTCCTCAGGGAAAGCTCAGATTTGAAAAAATTGACTGTTTTTTGGGCTTCTCAGACTGTAGGGTACATGAATATAGGTTTGTTTTGCATATCTGAGCTGTGTGTCAAAAGTTAAGTTTTCTGGCTGAATTGAGTCCTACTGCCCATTCTGAGATGCACTTTGGTCTATCTCCTCAGGGAAAGCTCAGATTTGAAAAAATTGACTGTTTTGGGGGATTTTCAGACTGTGGGGTACATGAATATAGGTTTGTTTTGCATATCTGAGCTGTGTGTCAAAAGTTAAATTTTCCGGTTGAATTGATTCCTACTGCCTATTCTGAGATACAGATCCTCAGGTACAGTAGAGATTTGAGAATTGTGTGTTTTTGCTCTTTTCATACTTTTCGTAACATGAACATGTCTTTCTTTTGAAAATCTGAGCTTGGGTCAAAAGTTAAGTTTTCTGGCTGAATTGAGCCCTACTGCCCATTCTGAGATGCACTTTGTTCTATCTCCTCAGGGAAAGCTCAGATTTGAAAAAATTGACTGTTTTTTGGGCTTCTCAGACTGTGGGGTACATGAATATAGGTTTGTTTTGCATACCTGAGCTGTGTGTCAATAGTTAAGTTTTCTGGCTGAATAGAGGCCTACTACCCATTCTGAGATGCACTTTGGTCTATCTCCTCAGGGAAAGCTCAGATTTGAAAAAATTGACTGTTTTTTGGGCTCTTCAGACTGTGTGGTACATGAACATATGTTTGTTTTGCATACCTGAGCTGTGTGTCAAAGGTTTTCAGGCTGAATTGAGCCCTACTGCCCATTCTGAGATGCACTTTGTTCTATCTCCTCAGGGAAAGCTCAGATTTGAAAAAATTGACTGTTTTTTGGGCTTCTCAGACCGTGGGGTACATGAATATAGGTTTGTTTTGCATATCTGAGCTCTGTGTCAAAAGTTAAGTTTTCTGGTTGAATTGAGTCCTGCTGCCTATTCTGAGATACAGATCCTCAGGTGACGTTCAGACTTGAGAAGTGTGTGTTTTTGGTCTTTTCATACTTTGCGTAACATGAACATGTGTTTCTTTTGCATATCTGAGCTGTATGTCAAAAGTTAAGTTTTCTGGCTAAATTGAGCCCTACTGCCCATTCTGAGATGCACTTTGGTCTATCTCCTCAGGGAAAGCTCAGATTTGAAAAAATTGACTGTTTTTTGGGCTTCTCAGACTGTGAGGTACATGAATATACGTTTGTTTTGCATACCTGAGCTGTGTGTCAAAAGTTAAGTTTTCTGGCTGAATTGAACCCTACTGCCCATTCTGAGATGCACTTTGTTCTATCTCCTCAGTGACAGCTCCGATTTGAAAAAATTGACTGTTTTTTGGGCTTCTCAGACTGTGGGGTGCATGAATATACGTTTGGTTTGCATACCTGAGCTGTTTGCCAACAGTTAAGTTTTCTGGTTGAATTGAGTCCTACTGCCTATTCTGAGATACAGATCCTCAGGTAAAGTTCAGATTTGAGAATTGTGTGTTTTTGGTCTTTTCATACTTTGCGTAACATGAAAATGTGTTTCTTTTGAAAATCTGAGCTGTGTTCAATAGTTAAGTTTTGTGGCTGAATAGAGGCCTACTGCCCATTCTGAGATGCACTTTGGTCTATCTCCTCAGGGAAAGCTCAGATTTGAAAAAATTGACTGTTTTTTGGGCTTCTCAGACCGTGGGGTACATGAATATATGTTTGTTTTGCATATCTGAGCTGTGTGTCAAAAGTTAAGTTTTCTGGCTGAATTGAGCCCTACTGCCCATTCTGAGATGCACTTTGGTCTATCTCCTCAGGGAAAGCTCAGATTTGAAAAAATTGACTGTTTTTTGGGCTTCTCAGACTGTGGGGTGAAGGAATATACGTTTGTTTTGCATACCTGAGCTGTGTGTCAAAAGTTAAGTTTTCTGGTTGAATTGAGTCCTACTGCCTATTCTGAGATACAGATCCTCAGGGAAAGTTCAGATTTGAGAATTGTGTGTTTTTGGTCTTTTCATACTTTGCGTAACATGAACATGTGTTTATTTTGAAAATGTGAGCTTGGGTCAAAAGTTAAGTTTTCTGGCTGAATTGAGTCCTACTGCCTATTGTGAGATTCAGATCCTCAGGAAAAGTTCAGATTTCAGAATTGTGTGTTTTTGGTCTTTTCATACTTTGCGTAACATGAACATGTGTTTCTTTTGCATACCTGAGCTGTGTGTCAATAGTTAAGTTTTCTGGCTGAATAGAGGCCTACTGCCCATTCTGAGATGCACTTTGGTCTATCTCCTCAGGGAAAGCTCAGATTTGAAAAAATTGACTGTTTTTTGGGCTCTTCAGACTGTGTGGTACATGAACATATGTTTGTTTTGCATACCTGAACTGTGTGTCAAAGGTTTTCTGGCTGAATTGAGCCCTACTGCCCATACTGAGATGCACTTTGTTCTATCTCCTCAGGGAAAGCTCAGATTTGAAAAAATTGACTGTTTTTTGGGCTTCTCAGACCGTGGGGTACATGAATATATGTTTTTTTTGCATATCTGAGCTCTGTGTCAAAAGTTAAGTTTTCTGGCTGAATTGAGCCCTACTGCCCATTCTGAGATGCACTTTGGTCTATCTCCTCAGGGAAAGCTCAGATTTGAAAAAATTGACTGTTTTTTGGGCTTCTCAGACTGTGAGGTACATGTATATAGGTTTGTTTTGCATACCTGAGCTGTGTGTCAAAAGTTAAGTTTTCTGGCTGAATTGAGTCCTACTGCCTATTCTGAGATACAGATCCTCAGGTAAAGTTCAGATTTGAGAATTGTGTGTTTTTCGTCTTTTCATACTTTGCGTAACATGAACATGTGTTTCTTTTGAAAATCAGAGCTTGGGTCAAAAGTTAAGTTTTCTGGCTGAATTCAGCCCTACTGCCCTTTCTGAGATACAGATCCTCAGATAAAGTTCAGATTTGAGAATTGTGTGTTTTTGGTCTTTTCATACTTTGCGTAACATGAACATGTCTTTCTTTTGAAAATCTGAGCTTGGGTCAAAAGTTAAATTTCCTGGCTAAATTGAGCCCTACTGCCCATTCTGAGATGCACTTTGTTCTATCTCCTCAGGTAAAGTTCAGATTTGAGAATTGTGTGTTTTTGGTGTTTTCATACTTTGCGTAACATGAACCTGTGTTTCTTTTGCATATCTGAGCTGTGTGTCAAAAGTTAAGTTTTCTGGCTGAATTGAGGCCTACTGGCCATTCTGAGATGCACTTTGGTCTATCTCCTCAGGGAAAGCTCAGATTTGAAAAAATTGACTGTTTTTTGGGCTTCTCAGACTGTGGGGTACATGAATATATGTTTGTTTTGCATATCTGAGCTCTGTGTCAAAAGTTAAGTTTTCTGGCTGAATTGAGTCCTACTGCCTATTCTGAGATGCACTTTGGTCTATCTCCTCAGGGAAAGCTCAGATTTGAAACAATTGACTGTTTTTTGGGCTTCTCAGACTGTGTTTTTGGTGTTTTCAGACTGTGGGGTACATGAATATAAATTTCCTTTGCATATCTGAGCTGTGTGTCAAAAATAATGTTTTTTGGCTGAATTGACCCCTACTGCCTATTTTGAGATGCACTTTGGGCTATCTCCTCAGGGAAAGCTCAGATTTGAAACAATTGACTGTTTTTTGGGCTTCTCAGACTGTGGGGTACATGAATATATGTTTGTTTTGCATATCTGAGCTGTGGGTCAAAAGTTAAATTTTCTGGTTGAATTGATTCCTACTGCCTATTCTGAGATACAGATCCTCAGGTAAAGTTCAGATTTGAGAATTGTGTGTTTTTGCTGTTTTCATACTTTTCGTAACATGAACATGTGTTTCTTATGAAAATCTGAGCTTGGGTTAAAAGTTAAGTTTTGTGGCTGAATTGAGCCCTACTGCCCATTCTGAGATGCACTTTGGTCTATCTCCTCAGGGAAAGCTCAGATTTGAAAAAATTGACTGTTTTTTGGGCTTCTCAGACTGTGAGGTACATGAATATACGTTTGTTTTGCATATCTGAGCTCTTTGTCAAAAGTTAAGTTTTCTGGCTGAATTGAGTCCTACTGCCTATTCTGAGATGCACGTTGGTCTATCTCCTCAGGGAACGCTCAGATTTGAGAATTGTGTTTTTTTGGTGTTTTTAGACTGTGGGGTACATGAATATAAATTTCCTTTGCATATCTGAGCTGTGTGTCAATAGTTAAGTTTTCTGGCTGAATAGAGGCCTACTGCCCATTCTGAGATGCACTTTGGTCTATCTCCTCAGGGAAAGCTCAGATTTGAAAAAATTGACTGTTTTTTGGGCTCTTCAGACTGTGTGGTACATGAACATATGTTTGTTTTTCACACCTGAGCTGTGTGTCAAAGGTTTTCTGGCTGAATTGAGCCCTACTGCCCATACTGAGATGCACTTTGTTCTATCTCCTCAGGGAAAGCTCAGATTTGAAAAAATTGACTGTTTTTTGGGCTTCTCAGACCGTGGGGTACATGAATATATGTTTGTTTTGCATATCTGAGCTGTGTGTCAAAAGTTAAGTTTTCTGGTTGAATTGAGTCCTACTGCCTATTCTGAGATACAGATCCTCAGGTGACGTTCAGACTTGAGAAGTGTGTGTTTTTGGTCTTTTCATACTTTGCGTAACATGAACATGTGTTTCTTTTGCATATCTGAGCTGTATGTCAAAAGTTAAGTTTTCTGGCTAAATTGAGCCCTACTGCCCATTCTGAGATGCAGTTTGTTCTATCTCCTCAGGGAAAGCTCAGATTTGAAAACATTGACTGTTTTTTGGGATTTTCAGACTGTGGGGTGCATGAATATGCGTTTGTTTTGCATATCTGAGCTCTGTGTCAAAAGATAAGTTTTCTGGTTGAATTGAGTCCTACTGCCCATTCTGAGATGCACTTTGGTCTATCTCCTCAGCGAAAGCTCAGATTTGAAAACATTGACTGTTTTTTGGGATTTTCAGACTGTGGGGTGCATGAATATACGTTTGTTTTGCATATCTGAGCTCTGTGTCAAAAGATAAGTTTTCTGGTTGAATTGAGTCCTCCTGCCTATTCTGAGATACAGATCCTCAGGTAAAGTTCAGATTTGAGAATTGTGTGTTTTTGGTGTTTTCATACTTTGTGTAACATGAACCTGTGTTTCTTTTGCATATCTGAGCTGTGTGTCAAAAGTTAAGTTTTCTGGCTGAATTGAGGCCTACTGGCCATTCTGAGATGCACTTTGGTCTATCTCCTCAGGGAAAGCTCAGATTTGAAAAAATTGACTGTTTTTTGGGCTTCTCAGACTGTGTTTTTGGTGTTTTCAGACTGTGGGGTACATGAATATAAATTTCCTTTGCATATCTGAGCTGTGTGTCAAAAATAATGTTTTATAGCTGAATTGACCCCTACTGCCTATTTTGAGATGCACTTTGGGCTATCTCCTCAGGGAAAGCTCAGATTTGTAACAATTGACTGTTTTTTGGGCTTCTCAGACTGTGGGGTACATGAATATATGTTTGTTTTGCATATCTGAGCTGTGGGTCAAAAGTTAAATTTTCTGGTTGAATTGATTCCTACTGCCTATTCTGAGATACAGATCCTCAGGTAAAGTTCAGATTTGAGAATTGTGTGTTTTTGCTGTTTTCATACTTTTCGTAACATGAACATGTGTTTCTTATGAAAATCTGAGCTTGGGTTAAAAGTTAAGTTTTGTGGCTGAATTGAGCCCTACTGCCCATTCTGAGATGCACTTTGGTCTATCTCCTCAGGGAAAGCTCAGATTTGAAAAAATTGACTGTTTTTTGGGCTTCTCAGACTGTGAGGTACATGAATATACGTTTGTTTTGCATATCTGAGCTCTGTGTCAAAAGTTAAGTTTTCTGGCTGAATTGAGTCCTACTGCCTATTCTGAGATGCACTTTGGTCTATCTCCTCAGGGAAAGCTCAGATTTGAAACAATTGACTGTTTTTTGGGCTTCTCAGACTGTGTTTTTGGTGTTTTCAGACTGTGGGGTACATGAATATAAATTTCCTTTGCATATCTGAGCTGTGTGTCAAAAATAATGTTTTATAGCTGAATTGACCCCTACTGCCTATTTTGAGATGCACTTTGGGCTATCTCCTCAGGGAAAGCTCAGATTTGAAACAATTGACTGTTTTTTGGGCTTCTCAGACTGTGGGGTACATGAATATATGTTTGTTTTGCATATCTGAGCTGTGGGTCAAAAGTTAAATTTTCTGGTTGAATTGATTCCTACTGCCTATTCTGAGATACAGATCCTCAGGTAAAGTTCAGATTTGAGAATTGTGTGTTTTTGCTGTTTTCATACTTTTCGTAACATGAACATGTGTTTCTTATGAAAATCTGAGCTTGGGTTAAAAGTTAAGTTTTGTGGCTGAATTGAGCCCTACTGCCCATTCTGAGATGCACTTTGGTCTATCTCCTCAGGGAAAGCTCAGATTTGAAAAAATTGACTGTTTTTTGGGCTTCTCAGACTGTGAGGTACATGAATATACGTTTGTTTTGCATATCTGAGCTCTTTGTCAAAAGTTAAGTTTTCTGGCTGAATTGAGTCCTACTGCCTATTCTGAGATGCACTTTGGTCTATCTCCTCAGGGAACACTCAGATTTGAGAATTGTGTTTTTTTGGTGTTTTTAGACTGTGGGGTACATGAATATAAATTTCCTTTGCATATCTGAGCTGTGTGTCAAAAATAATGTTTTCCTGCTGAATTGACCCCTACTGCCCATTTTGAGATGCACTTTGGTCTATCTCCTCAGGGAAAGCTCAGATTTGAAAAAATTGACTGTTTTTTGGGCTTCTCAGACTGTAGGGTACATGAATATAGGTTTGTTTTGCATATCTGAGCTGTGTGTCAAAAGTTAAGTTTTCTGGCTGAATTGAGTCCTACTGCCCATTCTGAGATGCACTTTGGTCTATCTCCTCAGGGAAAGCTCAGATTTGAAAAAATTGACTGTTTTGGGGGATTTTCAGACTGTGGGGTACATGAATATAGGTTTGTTTTGCATATCTGAGCTGTGTGTCAAAAGTTAAATTTTCCGGTTGAATTGATTCCTACTGCCTATTCTGAGATACAGATCCTCAGGTACAGTAGAGATTTGAGAATTGTGTGTTTTTGCTCTTTTCATACTTTTCGTAACATGAACATGTCTTTCTTTTGAAAATCTGAGCTTGGGTCAAAAGTTAAGTTTTCTGGCTGAATTGAGCCCTACTGCCCATTCTGAGATGCACTTTGGTCTATCTCCTCAGGGAAAGCTCAGATTTGAAAAAATTGACTGTTTTTTGGGCTTCTCAGATTGTGGGGTACATGAATATAGGTTTGTTTTGCATACCTGAGCTGTGTGTCAATAGTTAAGTTTTCTGGCTGAATAGAGGCCTACTACCCATTCTGAGATGCACTTTGGTCTATCTCCTCAGGGAAAGCTCAGATTTGAAAAAATTGACTGTTTTTTGGGCTCTTCAGACTGTGTGGTACATGAACATATGTTTGTTTTGCATACCTGAGCTGTGTGTCAAAGGTTTTCAGGCTGAATTGAGCCCTACTGCCCATTCTGAGATGCACTTTGTTCTATCTCCTCAGGGAAAGCTCAGATTTGAAAAAATTGACTGTTTTTTGGGCTTCTCAGACCGTGGGGTACATGAATATAGGTTTGTTTTGCATATCTGAGCTCTGTGTCAAAAGTTAAGTTTTCTGGTTGAATTGAGTCCTGCTGCCTATTCTGAGATACAGATCCTCAGGTGACGTTCAGACTTGAGAAGTGTGTGTTTTTGGTCTTTTCATACTTTGCGTAACATGAACATGTGTTTCTTTTGCATATCTGAGCTGTATGTCAAAAGTTAAGTTTTCTGGCTAAATTGAGCCCTACTGCCCATTCTGAGATGCAGTTTGTTCTATCTCCTCAGGGAAAGCTCAGATTTGAAAAAATTGACTGTTTTTTGGGCTTCTCAGACTGTGGGGTACATGAACCTGTGTTTCTTTTGCATATCTGAGCTGTGTGTCAAAAGTTAAGTTTTCTGGCTGAATTGAGTCCTACTGCCCATTCTGAGATGCACTTTGGTCTATCTCCTCAGCGAAAGCTCAGATTTGAAAACATTGACTGTTTTTTTGGATTTTCAGACTGTGGGGTGCATGAATATACGTTTGTTTTGCATATCTGAGCTCTGTGTCAAAAGATAAGTTTTCTGGTTGAATTGAGTCCTACTGCCTATTCTGAGATACAGATCCTCAGGTAAAGTTCAGATTTGAGAATTGTGTGTTTTTGGTGTTTTCATACTTTGTGTAACATGAACCTGTGTTTCTTTTGCATACCTGAGCTGTGTGTCAAAAGTTAAGTTTTCTGGCTGAATTGAGCCCTACTGCCCATTCTGAGATGCACTTTGGTCTATCTCCTCAGGGAAAGCTCAGATTTGAAAAAATTGACTGTTTTTTGGGCTTCTCAGACTTTGAGGTACATGAATATACGTTTGTTTTGCATACCTGAGCTGTGTGTCAAAAGTTAAGTTTTCTGGCTGAATTGAGCCCTACTGCCCATTCTGAGATACAGATCCTCAGGGAAAGTTCAGATTTGAGAATTGTGTGTTTTTGGTCTTTTCATACTTTGCGTAACATGAACATGTGTTTCTTTTGAAAATGTGAGCTTGGGTCAAAAGTTAAGTTTTCTGGCTGAATTGAGTCCTACTGCCTATTCTGAGATACAGATCCTCAGGTAAAGTACAGATTTGAGAATTGTGTGTTTTTGGTCTTTTCATACTTTGCGTAACATGAACATGTGTTTCTTTTGAAAATCTGAGCTGTGTTCAATAGTTAAGTTTTGTGGCTGAATAGAGGCCTACTGCCCATTCTGAGATGCACTTTGGTCTATCTCCTCAGGGAAAGCTCAGATTTGAAAAAATTGACTGTTTTTTGGGCTTCTCAGACTGTGGGGTGAAGGAATATACGTTTGTTTTGCATACCTGAGCTGTGTGTCAAAAGTTAAGTTTTCTGGTTGAATTGAGTCCTACTGCCTATTCTGAGATACAGATCCTCAGGGAAAGTTCAGATTTGAGAATTGTGTGTTTTTCGTCTTTTCATACTTTGCGTAACATGAACATGTGTTTCTTTAGAAAATGTGAGCTGTGTGTCAAAAGTTCAGTTTTCTGGTTGAATTGAGTCCTACTGCCTATTCTGAGATACAGATCCTCAGGGAAAGTTCAGATTTGAGAATTGTGTGTTTTTGGTCTTTTCATACTTTGCGTAACATGAACATGTGTCTCTTTAGAAAATCTGAGCTGTGTTCAATAGTTAAGTTTTGTGGCTGAATAGAGGCCTACTGCCCATTCTGAGATGCACTTTGGTCTATCTCCTCAGGGAAAGCTAATATTTGAAAAAATTTACTGTTTTTTGGGCTTCTCAGACTGTGGGGTACATGAATATAGGTTTGTTTTGCATACCTGAGCTGTGTGTCAATAGTAAAGTTTTCTGGCTGAATAGAGGCCTACTGCCCATTCTGAGATGCACCTTGGTCTATCTCCTCAGGGAAAGCTCAGATTTGAAAAAATTGACTGTTTTTTGGGCTCTTCAGACTGTGTGGTACATGAACATATGTTTGTTTTGCATACCTGAGCTGTGTGTCAAAGGTTTTCTGGCTGAATTGAGCCCTACTGCCCATACTGAGATGCACTTTGTTCTATCTCCTCAGGAAAAGTTCAGATTTCAGAATTGTGTGTTTTTGGTCTTTTCATACTTTGCGTAACATGAACATGTGTTTCTTTTGAAAATCTGAGCTTTGTTCAATAGTTAAGTTTTGTGGCTGAATAGAGGCCTACTGCCCATTCTGAGATGCACTTTGGTCTATCTCCTCAGGGAAAGCTCAGATTTGAAAAAATTGACTGTTTTTTGGGCTTCTCAGACTGTGGGGTACATGAATATAGGTTTGTTTTGCATACCTGAGCTGTGTGTCAATAGTTAAGTTTTCTGGCTGAATTGAGTCCTACTGCCTATTGTGAGATACAGATCCTCAGGAAAAGTTCAGATTTGAGAATTGTGTGTTTTTGGTCTTTTCATACTTTGCGTAACATGAACATGTGTTTCTTTTGAAAATCTGAGCTGTGTTCAATAGTTAAGTTTTGTGGCTGAATAGAGGCCTACTGCCCATTCTGAGATGCACTTTGGTCTATCTCCTCAGGGAAAGCTCAGATTTGAAAAAATTTTCTGTTTTTTGGGCTCTTCAGACTGTGGGGTACATGAATATAGGTTTGTTTTACATACCTGAGCTGTGTGTCAAAGGTTTTCTGGCTGAATTGAGCCCTACTGCCCATTCTGAGATGCACTTTGGTCTATCTCCTCAGGGAAAGCTCAGATTTGAAAAAATTGACTGTTTTTTGGGCTTCTCAGACTGTGGGGTGAAGGAATATACGTTTGTTTTGCATACCTGAGCTGTGTGTCAAAAGTTAAGTTTTCTGGTTGAATTGAGTCCTACTGCCTATTCTGAGATACAGATCCTCAGGGAAAGTTCAGATTTGAGAATTGTGTGTTTTTGGTCTTTTCATACTTTGCGTAACATGAACATGTGTTTCTTTTGAAAATGTGAGCTTGGGTCAAAAGTTAAGTTTTCTGGCTGAATTGAGTCCTACTGCCTATTGTGAGATACAGATCCTCAGGAAAAGTTCAGATTTCAGAATTGTGTGTTTTTGGTCTTTTCATACTTTGCGTAACATGAACATGTGTTTCTTTTGAAAATCTGAGCTGTGTTCAATAGTTAAGTTTTGTGGCTGAATAGAGGCCTACTGCCCATTCTGAGATGCACTTTGGTCTATCTCCTCAGGGAAAGCTCAGATTTGAAAAAATTGACTGTTTTTTGGGCTCTTCAGACTGTGTGGTACATGAACATATGTTTGTTTTGCATACCAGAGCTCTGTGTCAAAGGTTTTCTGGCTGAATTGAGCCCTACTGCCCATACTGAGATGCACTTTGTTCTATCTCCTCAGGGAAAGCTCAGATTTGAAAAAATTGACTGTTTTTTGGGCTTCTCAGACCGTGGGGTACATGAATATATGTTTGTTTTGCATATCTGAGCTGTGTGTCAAAAGTTAAGTTTTCTGGCTGAATTGAGCCCTACTGCCCATTCTGAGATGCACTTTGGTCTATCTCCTCAGGGAAAGCTCAGATTTGAAAAAATTGACTGTTTTTTGGGCTTCTCAGACTGTGAGGTACATGAATAAACGTTTGTTTTGCATACCTGAGCTGTGTGTCAAAAGTTAAGTTTTCTGGCTGAATTGAGCCCTACTGCCCATTCTGAGATACAGATCCTCAGGGAAAGTTCAGATTTGAGAATTGTGTGTTTTTGGTCTTTTCATACTTTGCGTAACATGAACATGTGTTTCTTTTGAAAATGTGAGCTTGGGTCAAAAGTTAAGTTTTCTGGCTGAATTGAGTCCTACTGCCTATTGTGAGATACAGATCCTCAGGAAAAGTTCAGATTTCAGAATTGTGTGTTTTTGGTCTTTTCATACTTTGCGTAACATGAACATGTGTTTCTTTTGAAAATCTGAGCTGTGTTCAATAGTTAAGTTTTGTGGCTGAATAGAGGCCTACTGCCCATTCTGAGATGCACTTTGGTCTATCTCCTCAGGGAAAGCTCAGATTTGAAAAAATTGACTGTTTTTTGGGCTCTTCAGACTGTGTGGTACATGAACATATGTTTGTTTTGCATACCAGAGCTCTGTGTCAAAGGTTTTTTTCCTGAATTGAGCCCTACTGCCCATACTGAGATGCACTTTGTTCTATCTCCTCAGGGAAAGCTCAGATTTGAAAAAATTGACTGTTTTTTGGGCTTCTCAGACCGTGGGGTACATGAATATATGTTTGTTTTGCATATCTGAGCTGTGTGTCAAAAGTTAAGTTTTCTGGCTGAATTGAGCCCTACTGCCCATTCTGAGATGCACTTTGGTCTATCTCCTCAGGGAAAGCTCAGATTTGAAAAAATTGACTGTTTTTTGGGCTTCTCAGACTGTGAGGTACATGAATAAACGTTTGTTTTGCATACCTGAGATTTGTGTCAAAGGTTTTCTGGCTGAATTGAGCCCTACTGCCCATTCTGAGATGCACTTTGGTCTATCTCCTCAGGGAAAGCTCAGATTTGAAAAAATTGACTATTTTTTGGGCTTCTCAGACTGTGGGGTGAAGGAATATACGTTTGTTTTGCATACCTGAGCTGTGTGTCAAAAGTTAAGTTTTCTGGTTGAATTGAGTCCTACTGCCTATTCTGAGATACAGATCCTCAGGGAAAGTTCAGATTTGAGAATTGTGTGTTTTTGGTCTTTTCATACTTTGCGTAACATGAACATGTGTTTCTTTTGAAAATGTGAGCTTGGGTCAAAAGTTAAGTTTTCTGGCTGAATTGAGTCCTACTGCCTATTGTGAGATACAGATCCTCAGGAAAAGTTCAGATTTCAGAATTGTGTGTTTTTGGTCTTTTCATACTTTGCGTAACATGAACATGTGTTTCTTTTGAAAATCTGAGCTGTGTTCAATAGTTAAGTTTTGTGGCTGAATAGAGGCCTACTGCCCATTCTGAGATGCACTTTGGTCTATCTCCTCAGGGAAAGCTCAGATTTGAAAAAATTGACTGTTTTTTGGGCTTCTCAGACTGTGGGGTACATGAATATAGGTTTGTTTTGCATACCTGAGCTGTGTGTCAATAGTTAAGTTTTCTGGCTGAATAGAGGCCTACTGCCCATTCTGAGATGCACTTTGGTCTATCTCCTCAGGGAAAGCTCAGATTTGAAAAAATTGACTGTTTTTTGGGCTCTTCAGACTGTGTGGTACATGAACATATGTTTGTTTTGCATACCAGAGCTGTGTGTCAAAGGTTTTCTGGCTGAATTGAGCCCTACTGCCCATACTGAGATGCACTTTGTTCTATCTCCTCAGGGAAAGCTCAGATTTGAAAAAATTGACTGTTTTTTGGGCTTCTCAGACCGTGGGGTACATGAATATATGTTTTTTTTGCATATCTGAGCTGTGTGTCAAAAGTTAAGTTTTCTGGCTGAATTGAGCCCTACTGCCCATTCTGAGATGCACTTTGGTCTATCTCCTCAGGGAAAGCTCAGATTTGAAAAAATTGACTGTTTTTTGGGCTTCTCAGACTGTGAGGTACATGAATATACGTTTGTTTTGCATACCTGAGCTGTGTGTCAAAAGTTAAGTTTTCTGGCTGAATTGAGCCCTACTGCCCATTCTGAGATGCACTTTGTTCTATCTCCTCAGTGACAGCTCAGATTTGAAAAAATTGACTGTTTTTTGGGCTTCTCAGACTGTGGGGTGCATGAATATACGTTTGTTTTGCATACCTGAGCTGTTTGCCAACAGTTAAGTTTTCTGGTTGAATTGAGTTCTACTGCCTATTCTGAGATACAGATCCTCAGGTAAAGTACAGATTTGAGAATTGTGTGTTTTTGGTCTTTTCATACTTTGCGTAACATGAACATGTGTTTCTTTTGAAAATGTGAGCTTGGGTCAAAAGTTAAGTTTTCTGGCTGAATTGAGTCCTACTGCCTATTGTGAGATACAGATCCTCAGGAAAAGTTCAGATTTCAGAATTGTGTGTTTTTGGTCTTTTCATACTTTGCGTAACATGAACATGTGTTTCTTTTGAAAATCTGAGCTGTGTTCAATAGTTAAGTTTTGTGGCTGAATAGAGGACTACTGCCCATTCCGAGATGCCCTTTGGTCTATCTCCTCAGGGAAAGCTCAGATTTGAAAAAATTGACTGTTTTTTGGGCTTCTCAGACTGTGGGGTACATGAATATAGGTTTGTTTTGCATACCTGAGCTGTGTGTCAATAGTTAAGTTTTCTGGCTGAATAGAGGCCTACTGCCCATTGTGAGATGCACTTTGGTCTATCTCCTCAGGGAAAGCTCAGATTTGAAAAAATTGACTGTTTTTGGGCTCTTCAGACTGTGTGGTACATGAACATATGTTTGTTTTGCATACCAGAGCTGTGTGTCAAAGGTTTTCTGGCTGAATTGAGCCCTACTGCCCATACTGAGATGCACTTTGTTCTATCTCCTCAGGGAAAGCTCAGATTTGAAAAAATTGACTGTTTTTTGGGCTTCTCAGACCGTGGGGTACATGAATATATGTTTGTTTTGCATATCTGAGCTGTGTGTCAAAAGTTAAGTTTTCTGGCTGAATTGAGCCCTACTGCCCATTCTGAGATGCACTTTGGTCTATCTCCTCAGGGAAAGCTCAGATTTGAAAAAAATGACTGTTTTTTGGGCTTCTCAGACTGTGAGGTACATGAATATACGTTTGTTTTGCATACCTGAGCTGTGTGTCAAAAGTTAAGTTTTCTGGCTGAATTGAGCCCTACTGCCCATTCTGAGATGCACTTTGTTCTATCTCCTCAGTGACAGCTCAGATTTGAAAAAATTGACTGTTTTTGGGGCTTCTCAGACTGTGGGGTGAAGGAATATACGTTTGTTTTGCATACCTGAGCTGTTTGCCAACAGTTAAGTTTTCTGGTTGAATTGAGTCCTACTGCCTATTCTGAGATACAGATCCTCAGGTAAAGTACAGATTTGAGAATTGTGTGTTTTTGGTCTTTTCATACTTTGCGTAACATGAACATGTGTTTCTTTTGAAAATGTGAGCTTGGGTCAAAAGTTAAGTTTTCTGGCTGAATTGAGTCCTACTGCCTATTGTGAGATACAGATCCTCAGGAAAAGTTCAGATTTCAGAATTGTGTGTTTTTGGTCTTTTCATACTTTGCGTAACATGAACATGTGTTTCTTTTGAAAATCTGAGCTGTGTTCAATAGTTAAGTTTTGTGGCTGAATAGAGGACTACTGCCCATTCCGAGATGCACTTTGGTCTATCTCCTCAGGGAAAGCTCAGATTTGAAAAAATTGACTGTTTTTTGGGCTTCTCAGACTGTGGGGTACATGAATATAGGTTTGTTTTGCATACCTGAGCTGTGTGTCAATAGTTAAGTTTTCTGGCTGAATAGAGGCCTACTGCCCATTGTGAGATGCACTTTGGTCTATCTCCTCAGGGAAAGCTCAGATTTGAAAAAATTGACTGTTTTTGGGCTCTTCAGACTGTGTGGTACATGAACATATGTTTGTTTTGCATACCAGAGCTGTGTGTCAAAGGTTTTCTGGCTGAATTGAGCCCTACTGCCCATACTGAGATGCACTTTGTTCTATCTCCTCAGGGAAAGCTCAGATTTGAAAAAATTGACTGTTTTTTGGGCTTCTCAGACCGTGGGGTACATGAATATATGTTTGTTTTGCATATCTGAGCTGTGTGTCAAAAGTTAAGTTTTCTGGCTGAATTGAGCCCTACTGCCCATTCTGAGATGCACTTTGGTCTATCTCCTCAGGGAAAGCTCAGATTTGAAAAAAATGACTGTTTTTTGGGCTTCTCAGACTGTGAGGTACATGAATATATGTTTGTTTTGCATACCTGAGCTGTGTGTCAAAAGTTAAGTTTTCTGGCTGAATTGAGCCCTACTGCCCATTCTGAGATGCACTTTGTTCTATCTCCTCAGGGAAAGCTCAGATTTGAAAAAATTGACTGTTTTTTGGGCTTCTCAGACCGTGGGGTACATGAATATAGGTTTGTTTTGCATATCTGAGCTCTGTGTCAAAAGTTAAGTTTTCTGGTTGAATTGAGTCCTGCTGCCTATTCTGAGATACAGATCCTCAGGTGACGTTCAGACTTGAGAAGTGTGTGTTTTTGGTCTTTTCATACTTTGCGTAACATGAACATGTGTTTCTTTTGCATATCTGAGCTGTATGTCAAAAGTTAAGTTTTCTGGCTAAATTGAGCCCTACTGCCCATTCTGAGATGCAGTTTGTTCTATCTCCTCAGGGAAAGCTCAGATTTGAAAAAATTGACTGTTTTTTGGGCTTCTCAGACTGTGGGGTACATGAACCTGTGTTTCTTTTGCATATCTGAGCTGTGTGTCAAAAGTTAAGTTTTCTGGCTGAATTGAGTCCTACTGCCCATTCTGAGATGCACTTTGGTCTATCTCCTCAGCGAAAGCTCAGATTTGAAAACATTGACTGTTTTTTTGGATTTTCAGACTGTGGGGTGCATGAATATACGTTTGTTTTGCATATCTGAGCTCTGTGTCAAAAGATAAGTTTTCTGGTTGAATTGAGTCCTACTGCCTATTCTGAGATACAGATCCTCAGGTAAAGTTCAGATTTGAGAATTGTGTGTTTTTGGTGTTTTCATACTTTGTGTAACATGAACCTGTGTTTCTTTTGCATACCTGAGCTGTGTGTCAAAAGTTAAGTTTTCTGGCTGAATTGAGCCCTACTGCCCATTCTGAGATGCACTTTGGTCTATCTCCTCAGGGAAAGCTCAGATTTGAAAAAATTGACTGTTTTTTGGGCTTCTCAGACTTTGAGGTACATGAATATACGTTTGTTTTGCATACCTGAGCTGTGTGTCAAAAGTTAAGTTTTCTGGCTGAATTGAGCCCTACTGCCCATTCTGAGATACAGATCCTCAGGGAAAGTTCAGATTTGAGAATTGTGTGTTTTTGGTCTTTTCATACTTTGCGTAACATGAACATGTGTTTCTTTTGAAAATGTGAGCTTGGGTCAAAAGTTAAGTTTTCTGGCTGAATTGAGTCCTACTGCCTATTCTGAGATACAGATCCTCAGGTAAAGTACAGATTTGAGAATTGTGTGTTTTTGGTCTTTTCATACTTTGCGTAACATGAACATGTGTTTCTTTTGAAAATCTGAGCTGTGTTCAATAGTTAAGTTTTGTGGCTGAATAGAGGCCTACTGCCCATTCTGAGATGCACTTTGATCTATCTCCTCAGGGAAAGCTCAGATTTGAAAAAATTGACTGTTTTTTGGGCTTCTCAGACTGTGGGGTGAAGGAATATACGTTTGTTTTGCATACCTGAGCTGTGTGTCAAAAGTTAAGTTTTCTGGTTGAATTGAGTCCTACTGCCTATTCTGAGATACAGATCCTCAGGGAAAGTTCAGATTTGAGAATTGTGTGTTTTTCGTCTTTTCATACTTTGCGTAACATGAACATGTGTTTCTTTAGAAAATGTGAGCTGTGTGTCAAAAGTTCAGTTTTCTGGTTGAATTGAGTCCTACTGCCTATTCTGAGATACAGATCCTCAGGGAAAGTTCAGATTTGAGAATTGTGTGTTTTTGGTCTTTTCATACTTTGCGTAACATGAACATGTGTCTCTTTAGAAAATCTGAGCTGTGTTCAATAGTTAAGTTTTGTGGCTGAATAGAGGCCTACTGCCCATTCTGAGATGCACTTTGGTCTATCTCCTCAGGGAAAGCTAATATTTGAAAAAATTTACTGTTTTTTGGGCTTCTCAGACTGTGGGGTACATGAATATAGGTTTGTTTTGCATACCTGAGCTGTGTGTCAATAGTAAAGTTTTCTGGCTGAATAGAGGCCTACTGCCCATTCTGAGATGCACCTTGGTCTATCTCCTCAGGGAAAGCTCAGATTTGAAAAAATTGACTGTTTTTTGGGCTCTTCAGACTGTGTGGTACATGAACATATGTTTGTTTTGCATACCTGAGCTGTGTGTCAAAGGTTTTCTGGCTGAATTGAGCCCTACTGCCCATACTGAGATGCACTTTGTTCTATCTCCTCAGGAAAAGTTCAGATTTCAGAATTGTGTGTTTTTGGTCTTTTCATACTTTGCGTAACATGAACATGTGTTTCTTTTGAAAATCTGAGCTTTGTTCAATAGTTAAGTTTTGTGGCTGAATAGAGGCCTACTGCCCATTCTGAGATGCACTTTGGTCTATCTCCTCAGGGAAAGCTCAGATTTGAAAAAATTGACTGTTTTTTGGGCTTCTCAGACTGTGGGGTACATGAATATAGGTTTGTTTTGCATACCTGAGCTGTGTGTCAATAGTTAAGTTTTCTGGCTGAATTGAGTCCTACTGCCTATTGTGAGATACAGATCCTCAGGAAAAGTTCAGATTTGAGAATTGTGTGTTTTTGGTCTTTTCATACTTTGCGTAACATGAACATGTGTTTCTTTTGAAAATCTGAGCTGTGTTCAATAGTTAAGTTTTGTGGCTGAATAGAGGCCTACTGCCCATTCTGAGATGCACTTTGGTCTATCTCCTCAGGGAAAGCTCAGATTTGAAAAAATTGACTGTTTTTTGGGCTTCTCAGACTGTGGGGTGAAGGAATATACGTTTGTTTTGCATACCTGAGCTGTGTGTCAAAAGTTAAGTTTTCTGGTTGAATTGAGTCCTACTGCCTATTCTGAGATACAGATCCTCAGGGAAAGTTCAGATTTGAGAATTGTGTGTTTTTGGTCTTTTCATACTTTGCGTAACATGAACATGTGTTTCTTTTGAAAATGTGAGCTTGGGTCAAAAGTTAAGTTTTCTGGCTGAATTGAGTCCTACTGCCTATTGTGAGATACAGATCCTCAGGAAAAGTTCAGATTTCAGAATTGTGTGTTTTTGGTCTTTTCATACTTTGCGTAACATGAACATGTGTTTCTTTTGAAAATCTGAGCTGTGTTCAATAGTTAAGTTTTGTGGCTGAATAGAGGCCTACTGCCCATTCTGAGATGCACTTTGGTCTATCTCCTCAGGGAAAGCTCAGATTTGAAAAAATTGACTGTTTTTTGGGCTCTTCAGACTGTGTGGTACATGAACATATGTTTGTTTTGCATACCAGAGCTCTGTGTCAAAGGTTTTCTGGCTGAATTGAGCCCTACTGCCCATACTGAGATGCACTTTGTTCTATCTCCTCAGGGAAAGCTCAGATTTGAAAAAATTGACTGTTTTTTGGGCTTCTCAGACCGTGGGGTACATGAATATATGTTTGTTTTGCATATCTGAGCTGTGTGTCAAAAGTTAAGTTTTCTGGCTGAATTGAGCCCTACTGCCCATTCTGAGATGCACTTTGGTCTATCTCCTCAGGGAAAGCTCAGATTTGAAAAAATTGACTGTTTTTTGGGCTTCTCAGACTGTGAGGTACATGAATAAACGTTTGTTTTGCATACCTGAGCTGTGTGTCAAAAGTTAAGTTTTCTGGCTGAATTGAGCCCTACTGCCCATTCTGAGATACAGATCCTCAGGGAAAGTTCAGATTTGAGAATTGTGTGTTTTTGGTCTTTTCATACTTTGCGTAACATGAACATGTGTTTCTTTTGAAAATGTGAGCTTGGGTCAAAAGTTAAGTTTTCTGGCTGAATTGAGTCCTACTGCCTATTGTGAGATACAGATCCTCAGGAAAAGTTCAGATTTCAGAATTGTGTGTTTTTGGTCTTTTCATACTTTGCGTAACATGAACATGTGTTTCTTTTGAAAATCTGAGCTGTGTTCAATAGTTAAGTTTTGTGGCTGAATAGAGGCCTACTGCCCATTCTGAGATGCACTTTGGTCTATCTCCTCAGGGAAAGCTCAGATTTGAAAAAATTGACTGTTTTTTGGGCTCTTCAGACTGTGTGGTACATGAACATATGTTTGTTTTGCATACCAGAGCTCTGTGTCAAAGGTTTTCTGGCTGAATTGAGCCCTACTGCCCATACTGAGATGCACTTTGTTCTATCTCCTCAGGGAAAGCTCAGATTTGAAAAAATTGACTGTTTTTTGGGCTTCTCAGACCGTGGGGTACATGAATATATGTTTGTTTTGCATATCTGAGCTGTGTGTCAAAAGTTAAGTTTTCTGGCTGAATTGAGCCCTACTGCCCATTCTGAGATGCACTTTGGTCTATCTCCTCAGGGAAAGCTCAGATTTGAAAAAATTGACTGTTTTTTGGGCTTCTCAGACTGTGAGGTACATGAATAAACGTTTGTTTTGCATACCTGAGATTTGTGTCAAAGGTTTTCTGGCTGAATTGAGCCCTACTGCCCATTCTGAGATGCACTTTGGTCTATCTCCTCAGGGAAAGCTCAGATTTGAAAAAATTGACTATTTTTTGGGCTTCTCAGACTGTGGGGTGAAGGAATATACGTTTGTTTTGCATACCTGAGCTGTGTGTCAAAAGTTAAGTTTTCTGGTTGAATTGAGTCCTACTGCCTATTCTGAGATACAGATCCTCAGGGAAAGTTCAGATTTGAGAATTGTGTGTTTTTGGTCTTTTCATACTTTGCGTAACATGAACATGTGTTTCTTTTGAAAATGTGAGCTTGGGTCAAAAGTTAAGTTTTCTGGCTGAATTGAGTCCTACTGCCTATTGTGAGATACAGATCCTCAGGAAAAGTTCAGATTTCAGAATTGTGTGTTTTTGGTCTTTTCATACTTTGCGTAACATGAACATGTGTTTCTTTTGAAAATCTGAGCTGTGTTCAATAGTTAAGTTTTGTGGCTGAATAGAGGCCTACTGCCCATTCTGAGATGCACTTTGGTCTATCTCCTCAGGGAAAGCTCAGATTTGAAAAAATTGACTGTTTTTTGGGCTTCTCAGACTGTGGGGTACATGAATATAGGTTTGTTTTGCATACCTGAGCTGTGTGTCAATAGTTAAGTTTTCTGGCTGAATAGAGGCCTACTGCCCATTCTGAGATGCACTTTGGTC
Source organism: Pantherophis guttatus (assembly GCF_059756535.1). Taxonomy (NCBI): domain Eukaryota; kingdom Metazoa; phylum Chordata; class Lepidosauria; order Squamata; family Colubridae; genus Pantherophis; species Pantherophis guttatus. The sequence continues at coordinate 15,982,713 of NC_142080.1, read as the reverse complement.
TATCTCCTCAGGGAAAGCTCAGATTTGAAAAAATTGACTGTTTTTTGGGCTCTTCAGACTGTGTGGTACATGAACATATGTTTGTTTTGCATACCAGAGCTGTGTGTCAAAGGTTTTCTGGCTGAATTGAGCCCTACTGCCCATACTGAGATGCACTTTGTTCTATCTCCTCAGGGAAAGCTCAGATTTGAAAAAATTGACTGTTTTTTGGGCTTCTCAGACCGTGGGGTACATGAATATATGTTTTTTTTGCATATCTGAGCTGTGTGTCAAAAGTTAAGTTTTCTGGCTGAATTGAGCCCTACTGCCCATTCTGAGATGCACTTTGGTCTATCTCCTCAGGGAAAGCTCAGATTTGAAAAAATTGACTGTTTTTTGGGCTTCTCAGACTGTGAGGTACATGAATATACGTTTGTTTTGCATACCTGAGCTGTGTGTCAAAAGTTAAGTTTTCTGGCTGAATTGAGCCCTACTGCCCATTCTGAGATGCACTTTGTTCTATCTCCTCAGTGACAGCTCAGATTTGAAAAAATTGACTGTTTTTTGGGCTTCTCAGACTGTGGGGTGCATGAATATACGTTTGTTTTGCATACCTGAGCTGTTTGCCAACAGTTAAGTTTTCTGGTTGAATTGAGTTCTACTGCCTATTCTGAGATACAGATCCTCAGGTAAAGTACAGATTTGAGAATTGTGTGTTTTTGGTCTTTTCATACTTTGCGTAACATGAACATGTGTTTCTTTTGAAAATGTGAGCTTGGGTCAAAAGTTAAGTTTTCTGGCTGAATTGAGTCCTACTGCCTATTGTGAGATACAGATCCTCAGGAAAAGTTCAGATTTCAGAATTGTGTGTTTTTGGTCTTTTCATACTTTGCGTAACATGAACATGTGTTTCTTTTGAAAATCTGAGCTGTGTGTCAATAGTTAAGTTTTCTGGCTGAATAGAGGCCTACTGCCCATTGTGAGATGCACTTTGGTCTATCTCCTCAGGGAAAGCTCAGATTTGAAAAAATTGACTGTTTTTGGGCTCTTCAGACTGTGTGGTACATGAACATATGTTTGTTTTGCATACCAGAGCTGTGTGTCAAAGGTTTTCTGGCTGAATTGAGCCCTACTGCCCATACTGAGATGCACTTTGTTCTATCTCCTCAGGGAAAGCTCAGATTTGAAAAAATTGACTGTTTTTTGGGCTTCTCAGACCGTGGGGTACATGAATATATGTTTGTTTTGCATATCTGAGCTGTGTGTCAAAAGTTAAGTTTTCTGGCTGAATTGAGCCCTACTGCCCATTCTGAGATGCACTTTGGTCTATCTCCTCAGGGAAAGCTCAGATTTGAAAAAAATGACTGTTTTTTGGGCTTCTCAGACTGTGAGGTACATGAATATACGTTTGTTTTGCATACCTGAGCTGTGTGTCAAAAGTTAAGTTTTCTGGCTGAATTGAGCCCTACTGCCCATTCTGAGATGCACTTTGTTCTATCTCCTCAGTGACAGCTCAGATTTGAAAAAATTGACTGTTTTTGGGGCTTCTCAGACTGTGGGGTGAAGGAATATACGTTTGTTTTGCATACCTGAGCTGTTTGCCAACAGTTAAGTTTTCTGGTTGAATTGAGTCCTACTGCCTATTCTGAGATACAGATCCTCAGGTAAAGTACAGATTTGAGAATTGTGTGTTTTTGGTCTTTTCATACTTTGCGTAACATGAACATGTGTTTCTTTTGAAAATGTGAGCTTGGGTCAAAAGTTAAGTTTTCTGGCTGAATTGAGTCCTACTGCCTATTGTGAGATACAGATCCTCAGGAAAAGTTCAGATTTCAGAATTGTGTGTTTTTGGTCTTTTCATACTTTGCGTAACATGAACATGTGTTTCTTTTGAAAATCTGAGCTGTGTTCAATAGTTAAGTTTTGTGGCTGAATAGAGGACTACTGCCCATTCCGAGATGCACTTTGGTCTATCTCCTCAGGGAAAGCTCAGATTTGAAAAAATTGACTGTTTTTTGGGCTTCTCAGACTGTGGGGTACATGAATATAGGTTTGTTTTGCATACCTGAGCTGTGTGTCAATAGTTAAGTTTTCTGGCTGAATAGAGGCCTACTGCCCATTGTGAGATGCACTTTGGTCTATCTCCTCAGGGAAAGCTCAGATTTGAAAAAATTGACTGTTTTTGGGCTCTTCAGACTGTGTGGTACATGAACATATGTTTGTTTTGCATACCAGAGCTGTGTGTCAAAGGTTTTCTGGCTGAATTGAGCCCTACTGCCCATACTGAGATGCACTTTGTTCTATCTCCTCAGGGAAAGCTCAGATTTGAAAAAATTGACTGTTTTTTGGGCTTCTCAGACCGTGGGGTACATGAATATATGTTTGTTTTGCATATCTGAGCTGTGTGTCAAAAGTTAAGTTTTCTGGCTGAATTGAGCCCTACTGCCCATTCTGAGATGCACTTTGGTCTATCTCCTCAGGGAAAGCTCAGATTTGAAAAAAATGACTGTTTTTTGGGCTTCTCAGACTGTGAGGTACATGAATATACGTTTGTTTTGCATACCTGAGCTGTGTGTCAAAAGTTAAGTTTTCTGGCTGAATTGAGCCCTACTGCCCATTCTGAGATGCACTTTGTTCTATCTCCTCAGGGAAAGCTCAGATTTGAAAAAATTGACTGTTTTTTGGGCTTCTCAGACCGTGGGGTACATGAATATAGGTTTGTTTTGCATATCTGAGCTCTGTGTCAAAAGTTAAGTTTTCTGGTTGAATTGAGTCCTGCTGCCTATTCTGAGATACAGATCCTCAGGTGACGTTCAGACTTGAGAAGTGTGTGTTTTTGGTCTTTTCATACTTTGCGTAACATGAACATGTGTTTCTTTTGCATATCTGAGCTGTATGTCAAAAGTTAAGTTTTCTGGCTAAATTGAGCCCTACTGCCCATTCTGAGATGCAGTTTGTTCTATCTCCTCAGGGAAAGCTCAGATTTGAAAAAATTGACTGTTTTTTGGGCTTCTCAGACTGTGGGGTACATGAACCTGTGTTTCTTTTGCATATCTGAGCTGTGTGTCAAAAGTTAAGTTTTCTGGCTGAATTGAGTCCTACTGCCCATTCTGAGATGCACTTTGGTCTATCTCCTCAGCGAAAGCTCAGATTTGAAAACATTGACTGTTTTTTTGGATTTTCAGACTGTGGGGTGCATGAATATACGTTTGTTTTGCATATCTGAGCTCTGTGTCAAAAGATAAGTTTTCTGGTTGAATTGAGTCCTACTGCCTATTCTGAGATACAGATCCTCAGGTAAAGTTCAGATTTGAGAATTGTGTGTTTTTGGTGTTTTCATACTTTGTGTAACATGAACCTGTGTTTCTTTTGCATACCTGAGCTGTGTGTCAAAAGTTAAGTTTTCTGGCTGAATTGAGCCCTACTGCCCATTCTGAGATGCACTTTGGTCTATCTCCTCAGGGAAAGCTCAGATTTGAAAAAATTGACTGTTTTTTGGGCTTCTCAGACTTTGAGGTACATGAATATACGTTTGTTTTGCATACCTGAGCTGTGTGTCAAAAGTTAAGTTTTCTGGCTGAATTGAGCCCTACTGCCCATTCTGAGATACAGATCCTCAGGGAAAGTTCAGATTTGAGAATTGTGTGTTTTTGGTCTTTTCATACTTTGCGTAACATGAACATGTGTTTCTTTTGAAAATGTGAGCTTGGGTCAAAAGTTAAGTTTTCTGGCTGAATTGAGTCCTACTGCCTATTCTGAGATACAGATCCTCAGGTAAAGTACAGATTTGAGAATTGTGTGTTTTTGGTCTTTTCATACTTTGCGTAACATGAACATGTGTTTCTTTTGAAAATCTGAGCTGTGTTCAATAGTTAAGTTTTGTGGCTGAATAGAGGCCTACTGCCCATTCTGAGATGCACTTTGGTCTATCTCCTCAGGGAAAGCTCAGATTTGAAAAAATTGACTGTTTTTTGGGCTTCTCAGACTGTGGGGTGAAGGAATATACGTTTCTTTTGCATACCTGAGCTGTGTGTCAAAAGTTAAGTTTTCTGGTTGAATTGAGTCCTACTGCCTATTCTGAGATACAGATCCTCAGGGAAAGTTCAGATTTGAGAATTGTGTGTTTTTCGTCTTTTCATACTTTGCGTAACATGAACATGTGTTTCTTTAGAAAATGTGAGCTGTGTGTCAAAAGTTCAGTTTTCTGGTTGAATTGAGTCCTACTGCCTATTCTGAGATACAGATCCTCAGGGAAAGTTCAGATTTGAGAATTGTGTGTTTTTGGTCTTTTCATACTTTGCGTAACATGAACATGTGTCTCTTTAGAAAATCTGAGCTGTGTTCAATAGTTAAGTTTTGTGGCTGAATAGAGGCCTACTGCCCATTCTGAGATGCACTTTGGTCTATCTCCTCAGGGAAAGCTAATATTTGAAAAAATTTACTGTTTTTTGGGCTTCTCAGACTGTGGGGTACATGAATATAGGTTTGTTTTGCATACCTGAGCTGTGTGTCAATAGTAAAGTTTTCTGGCTGAATAGAGGCCTACTGCCCATTCTGAGATGCACCTTGGTCTATCTCCTCAGGGAAAGCTCAGATTTGAAAAAATTGACTGTTTTTTGGGCTCTTCAGACTGTGTGGTACATGAACATATGTTTGTTTTGCATACCTGAGCTGTGTGTCAAAGGTTTTCTGGCTGAATTGAGCCCTACTGCCCATACTGAGATGCACTTTGTTCTATCTCCTCAGGAAAAGTTCAGATTTCAGAATTGTGTGTTTTTGGTCTTTTCATACTTTGCGTAACATGAACATGTGTTTCTTTTGAAAATCTGAGCTTTGTTCAATAGTTAAGTTTTGTGGCTGAATAGAGGCCTACTGCCCATTCTGAGATGCACTTTGGTCTATCTCCTCAGGGAAAGCTCAGATTTGAAAAAATTGACTGTTTTTTGGGCTTCTCAGACTGTGGGGTACATGAATATAGGTTTGTTTTGCATACCTGAGCTGTGTGTCAATAGTTAAGTTTTCTGGCTGAATTGAGTCCTACTGCCTATTGTGAGATACAGATCCTCAGGAAAAGTTCAGATTTGAGAATTGTGTGTTTTTGGTCTTTTCATACTTTGCGTAACATGAACATGTGTTTCTTTTGAAAATCTGAGCTGTGTTCAATAGTTAAGTTTTGTGGCTGAATAGAGGCCTACTGCCCATTCTGAGATGCACTTTGGTCTATCTCCTCAGGGAAAGCTCAGATTTGAAAAAATTGACTGTTTTTTGGGCTTCTCAGACTGTGGGGTGAAGGAATATACGTTTGTTTTGCATACCTGAGCTGTGTGTCAAAAGTTAAGTTTTCTGGTTGAATTGAGTCCTACTGCCTATTCTGAGATACAGATCCTCAGGGAAAGTTCAGATTTGAGAATTGTGTGTTTTTGGTCTTTTCATACTTTGCGTAACATGAACATGTGTTTCTTTTGAAAATGTGAGCTTGGGTCAAAAGTTAAGTTTTCTGGCTGAATTGAGTCCTACTGCCTATTGTGAGATACAGATCCTCAGGAAAAGTTCAGATTTCAGAATTGTGTGTTTTTGGTCTTTTCATACTTTGCGTAACATGAACATGTGTTTCTTTTGAAAATCTGAGCTGTGTTCAATAGTTAAGTTTTGTGGCTGAATAGAGGCCTACTGCCCATTCTGAGATGCACTTTGGTCTATCTCCTCAGGGAAAGCTCAGATTTGAAAAAATTGACTGTTTTTTGGGCTCTTCAGACTGTGTGGTACATGAACATATGTTTGTTTTGCATACCAGAGCTCTGTGTCAAAGGTTTTCTGGCTGAATTGAGCCCTACTGCCCATACTGAGATGCACTTTGTTCTATCTCCTCAGGGAAAGCTCAGATTTGAAAAAATTGACTGTTTTTTGGGCTTCTCAGACCGTGGGGTACATGAATATATGTTTGTTTTGCATATCTGAGCTGTGTGTCAAAAGTTAAGTTTTCTGGCTGAATTGAGCCCTACTGCCCATTCTGAGATGCACTTTGGTCTATCTCCTCAGGGAAAGCTCAGATTTGAAAAAATTGACTGTTTTTTGGGCTTCTCAGACTGTGAGGTACATGAATAAACGTTTGTTTTGCATACCTGAGCTGTGTGTCAAAAGTTAAGTTTTCTGGCTGAATTGAGCCCTACTGCCCATTCTGAGATACAGATCCTCAGGGAAAGTTCAGATTTGAGAATTGTGTGTTTTTGGTCTTTTCATACTTTGCGTAACATGAACATGTGTTTCTTTTGAAAATGTGAGCTTGGGTCAAAAGTTAAGTTTTCTGGCTGAATTGAGTCCTACTGCCTATTGTGAGATACAGATCCTCAGGAAAAGTTCAGATTTCAGAATTGTGTGTTTTTGGTCTTTTCATACTTTGCGTAACATGAACATGTGTTTCTTTTGAAAATCTGAGCTGTGTTCAATAGTTAAGTTTTGTGGCTGAATAGAGGCCTACTGCCCATTCTGAGATGCACTTTGGTCTATCTCCTCAGGGAAAGCTCAGATTTGAAAAAATTGACTGTTTTTTGGGCTCTTCAGACTGTGTGGTACATGAACATATGTTTGTTTTGCATACCAGAGCTCTGTGTCAAAGGTTTTCTGGCTGAATTGAGCCCTACTGCCCATACTGAGATGCACTTTGTTCTATCTCCTCAGGGAAAGCTCAGATTTGAAAAAATTGACTGTTTTTTGGGCTTCTCAGACCGTGGGGTACATGAATATATGTTTGTTTTGCATATCTGAGCTGTGTGTCAAAAGTTAAGTTTTCTGGCTGAATTGAGCCCTACTGCCCATTCTGAGATGCACTTTGGTCTATCTCCTCAGGGAAAGCTCAGATTTGAAAAAATTGACTGTTTTTTGGGCTTCTCAGACTGTGGGGTGCATGAATATACGTTTGTTTTGCATACCTGAGCTGTTTGCCAACAGTTAAGTTTTCTGGTTGAATTGAGTTCTACTGCCTATTCTGAGATACAGATCCTCAGGTAAAGTACAGATTTGAGAATTGTGTGTTTTTGGTCTTTTCATACTTTGCGTAACATGAACATGTGTTTCTTTTGAAAATGTGAGCTTGGGTCAAAAGTTAAGTTTTCTGGCTGAATTGAGTCCTACTGCCTATTGTGAGATACAGATCCTCAGGAAAAGTTCAGATTTCAGAATTGTGTGTTTTTGGTCTTTTCATACTTTGCGTAACATGAACATGTGTTTCTTTTGAAAATCTGAGCTGTGTTCAATAGTTAAGTTTTGTGGCTGAATAGAGGACTACTGCCCATTCCGAGATGCACTTTGGTCTATCTCCTCAGGGAAAGCTCAGATTTGAAAAAATTGACTGTTTTTTGGGCTTCTCAGACTGTGGGGTACATGAATATAGGTTTGTTTTGCATACCTGAGCTGTGTGTCAATAGTTAAGTTTTCTGGCTGAATAGAGGCCTACTGCCCATTGTGAGATGCACTTTGGTCTATCTCCTCAGGGAAAGCTCAGATTTGAAAAAATTGACTGTTTTTGGGCTCTTCAGACTGTGTGGTACATGAACATATGTTTGTTTTGCATACCAGAGCTGTGTGTCAAAGGTTTTCTGGCTGAATTGAGCCCTACTGCCCATACTGAGATGCACTTTGTTCTATCTCCTCAGGGAAAGCTCAGATTTGAAAAAATTGACTGTTTTTTGGGCTTCTCAGACCGTGGGGTACATGAATATATGTTTGTTTTGCATATCTGAGCTGTGTGTCAAAAGTTAAGTTTTCTGGCTGAATTGAGCCCTACTGCCCATTCTGAGATGCACTTTGGTCTATCTCCTCAGGGAAAGCTCAGATTTGAAAAAAATGACTGTTTTTTGGGCTTCTCAGACTGTGAGGTACATGAATATACGTTTGTTTTGCATACCTGAGCTGTGTGTCAAAAGTTAAGTTTTCTGGCTGAATTGAGCCCTACTGCCCATTCTGAGATGCACTTTGTTCTATCTCCTCAGTGACAGCTCAGATTTGAAAAAATTGACTGTTTTGGGGGCTTCTCAGACTGTGGGGTGAAGGAATATACGTTTGTTTTGCATACCTGAGCTGTTTGCCAACAGTTAAGTTTTCTGGTTGAATTGAGTCCTACTGCCTATTCTGAGATACAGATCCTCAGGTAAAGTACAGATTTGAGAATTGTGTGTTTTTGGTCTTTTCATACTTTGCGTAACATGAACATGTGTTTCTTTTGAAAATGTGAGCTTGGGTCAAAAGTTAAGTTTTCTGGCTGAATTGAGTCCTACTGCCTATTGTGAGATACAGATCCTCAGGAAAAGTTCAGATTTCAGAATTGTGTGTTTTTGGTCTTTTCATACTTTGCGTAACATGAACATGTGTTTCTTTTGAAAATCTGAGCTGTGTTCAATAGTTAAGTTTTGTGGCTGAATAGAGGACTACTGCCCATTCCGAGATGCACTTTGGTCTATCTCCTCAGGGAAAGCTCAGATTTGAAAAAATTGACTGTTTTTTGGGCTTCTCAGACTGTGGGGTACATGAATATAGGTTTGTTTTGCATACCTGAGCTGTGTGTCAATAGTTAAGTTTTCTGGCTGAATAGAGGCCTACTGCCCATTGTGAGATGCACTTTGGTCTATCTCCTCAGGGAAAGCTCAGATTTGAAAAAATTGACTGTTTTTGGGCTCTTCAGACTGTGTGGTACATGAACATATGTTTGTTTTGCATACCAGAGCTGTGTGTCAAAGGTTTTCTGGCTGAATTGAGCCCTACTGCCCATACTGAGATGCACTTTGTTCTATCTCCTCAGGGAAAGCTCAGATTTGAAAAAATTGACTGTTTTTTGGGCTTCTCAGACCGTGGGGTACATGAATATATGTTTGTTTTGCATATCTGAGCTGTGTGTCAAAAGTTAAGTTTTCTGGCTGAATTGAGCCCTACTGCCCATTCTGAGATGCACTTTGGTCTATCTCCTCAGGGAAAGCTCAGATTTGAAAAAAATGACTGTTTTTTGGGCTTCTCAGACTGTGAGGTACATGAATATACGTTTGTTTTGCATACCTGAGCTGTGTGTCAAAAGTTAAGTTTTCTGGCTGAATTGAGCCCTACTGCCCATTCTGAGATGCACTTTGTTCTATCTCCTCAGTGACAGCTCAGATTTGAAAAAATTGACTGTTTTTGGGGCTTCTCAGACTGTGGGGTGAAGGAATATACGTTTGTTTTGCATACCTGAGCTGTTTGCCAACAGTTAAGTTTTCTGGTTGAATTGAGTCCTACTGCCTATTCTGAGATACAGATCCTCAGGTAAAGTACAGATTTGAGAATTGTGTGTTTTTGGTCTTTTCATACTTTGCGTAACATGAACATGTGTTTCTTTTGAAAATCTGAGCTTGGGTCAAAAGTTAAGTTTTCTGGCTGAATTCAGCCCTACTGCCCTTTCTGAGATACAGATCCTCAGGTAAAGTTCAGATTTGAGAATTGTGTGTTTTTGGTCTTTTCATACTTTGCGTAACATGAACATGTCTTTCTTTTGAAAATCTGAGCTGTGTTCAATAGTTAAGTTTTGTGGCTGAATAGAGGCCTACTGCCCATTCTGAGATGCACTTTGGTCTATCTCCTCAGGGAAAGCTCAGATTTGAAAAAATTGTCTGTTTTTTGGGCTCTTCAGACTGTGGGGTACATGAATATAGGTTTGTTTTGCATACCTGAGCTGTGTGTCAATAGTTAAGTTTTCTGGCTGAATAGAGGCCTACTGCCCATTCTGAGATGCACTTTGGTCTATCTCCTCAGGGAAAGCTCAGATTTGAAAAAATTGACTGTTTTTGGGCTCTTCAGACTGTGTGGTACATGAACATATGTTTGTTTTGCATACCAGAGCTGTGTGTCAAAGGTTTTCTGGCTGAATTGAGCCCTACTGCCCATTCTGAGATGCACTTTGGTCTATCTCCTCAGGGAAAGCTCAGATTTGAAAAAATTGACTGTTTTTGGGCTCTTCAGACTGTGTGGTACATGAACATATGTTTGTTTTGCATACCAGAGCTGTGTGTCAAAGGTTTTCTGGCTGAATAGAGGCCTACTGCCCATTCTGAGATGCACTTTGGTCTATCTCCTCAGGGAAAGCTCAGATTTGAAAAAATTGACTGTTTTTTGGGCTTCTCAGACTGTGGGGTGAAGGAATATACGTTTGTTTTGCATACCTGAGCTGTGTGTCAAAAGTTAAGTTTTCTGGTTGAATTGAGTCCTACTGCCTATTCTGAGATACAGATCCTCAGGGAAAGTTCAGATTTGAGAATTGTGTGTTTTTGGTCTTTTCATACTTTGCGTAACATGAACATGTGTTTCTTTAGAAAATGTGAGCTGTGTGTCAAAAGTTAAGTTTTCTGGTTGAATTGAGTCCTACTGCCTATTCTGAGATACAGATCCTCAGGGAAAGTTCAGATTTGAGAATTGTGTGTTTTTGGTCTTTTCATACTTTGCGTAACATGAACATGTGTTTCTTTAGAAAATCTGAGCTGTGTTCAATAGTTAAGTTTTCTGGCTGAATTGAGTCCTACTGCCTATTGTGAGATAGAGATCCTCAGGAAAAGTTCAGATTTGAGAATTGTGTGTTTTTGGTCTTTTCATACTTTGTGTAACATGAACATGTGTTTCTTTTGAAAATCTGAGCTGTGTTCAATAGTTAAGTTTTGTGGCTGAATAGAGGCCTACTGCCCATTCTGAGATGCACTTTGGTCTATCTCCTCAGGGAAAGCTCAGATTTGAAAAAATTGTCTGTTTTTTGGGCTCTTCAGACTGTGGGGTACATGAATATAGGTTTGTTTTACATACCTGAGCTGTGTGTCAAAGGTTTTCTGGCTGAATTGAGCCCTACTGCCCATTCTGAGATGCACTTTGGTCTATCTCCTCAGGGAAAGCTCAGATTTGAAAAAATTGACTGTTTTTTGGGCTCTTCAGACTGTGTGGTACATGAACATATGTTTGTTTTGCATACCAGAGCTGTGTGTCAAAGGTTTTCTGGCTGAATTGAGCCCTACTGCCCATACTGAGATGCACTTTGTTCTATCTCCTCAGGGAAAGCTCAGATTTGAAAAAATTGACTGTTTTTTGGGCTTCTCAGACCGTGGGGTACATGAATATATGTTTGTTTTGCATATCTGAGCTGTGTGTCAAAAGTTAAGTTTTCTGGCTGAATTGAGCCCTACTGCCCATTCTGAGATGCACTTTCGTCTATCTCCTCAGGGAAAGCTCAGATTTGAAAAAATTGACTGTTTTTTGGGCTTCTCAGACCGTGGGGTACATGAATATATGTTTGTTTTGCATATATGAGCTGTGTGTCAAAAGTTAAGTTTTCTGGCTGAATTGAGCCCTACTGCCCATTCTGAGATGCACTTTGGTCTATCTCCTCAGTGACAGCTCAGATTTGAAAAAATTGACTGTTTTTTGGGCTTCTCAGACTGTGGGGTGCATGAATATACATTTGTTTTGCATACCTGAGCTGTTTGCCAACAGTTAAGTTTTCTGGTTGAATTGAGTCCTACTGCCTATTCTGAGATACAGATCCTCAGGTAAAGTACAGATTTGAGAATTGTGTGTTTTTGGTCTTTTCATACTTTGCGTAACATGAACATGTGTTTCTTTTGAAAATCTGAGCTGTGTTCAATAGTTAAGTTTTGTGGCTGAATAGAGGACTACTGCCCATTCTGAGATGCACTTTGGTCTATCTCCTCAGGGAAAGCTCAGATTTGAAAAAATTGACTGTTTTTTGGGCTTCTCAGACTGTGGGGTACATGAATATAGGTTTGTTTTGCATACCTTAGCTGTGTGTCAATAGTTAAGTTTTCTGGCTGCATAGAGGCCTACTGCCCATTCTGAGATGCACTTTGGTCTATCTCCTCAGGGAAAGCTCAGATTTGAAAAAATTGACTGTTTTTGGGCTCTTCAGACTGTGTGGTACATGAACATATGTTTGTTTTGCATACCAGAGCTGTGTGTCAAAGGTTTTCTGGCTGAATTGAGCCCTACTGCCCATACTGAGATGCACTTTGTTCTATCTCCTCAGGGAAAGCTCAGATTTGAAAAAATTGACTGTTTTTTGGGCTTCTCAGACCGAGGGGTACATGAATATAGGTTTGTTTTGCATATCTGAGCTGTGTGTCAAAAGTTAAGTTTTCTGGCTGAATTGAGCCCTACTGCCCATTCTGAGATGCACTTTGGTCTATCTCCTCAGGGAAAGCTCAGATTTGAAAAAAATGACTGTTTTTTGGGTTTTCTGGCTGAATTGAGCCCTACTGCCCATTCTGAGGTGCACTTTGGTCTATCTCCTCAGGGAAAGCTCAGATTTGAAAAAATTGACTGTTTTTTGGGCTTCTCAGACTGTGGGGTGAAGGAATATACGTTTGTTTTGCATACCTGAGCTGTGTGTCAAAAGTTAAGTTTTCTGTTTGAATTGAGTCCTACTGCCTATTCTGAGATACAGATCCTCAGGGAAAGTTCAGATTTGAGAATTGTGTGTTTTTGGTCTTTTCATACTTTGCGTAACATGAACATGTGTTTCTTTTGAAAATGTGAGCTTGGGTCAAAAGTTAAGTTTTCTGGCTGAATTGAGTCCTACTGCCTATTGTGAGATACAGATCCTCAGGAAAAGTTCAGATTTCAGAATTGTGTGTTTTTGGTCTTTTCATACTTTGCGTAACATGAACATGTGTTTCTTTTGAAAATCTTAGCTGTGTTCAATAGTTAGGTTTTGTGGCTGAATAGAGGCCTACTGCCCATTCTGAGATGCACTTTGGTCTATCTCCTCAGGGAAAGCTCAGATTTGAAAAAATTGACTGTTTTTTGGGCTTCTCAGACTGTGGGGTACATGAATATAGGTTTGTTTTGCATACCTGAGCTGTGTGTCAATACTTAAGTTTTCTGGCTGAATAGAGGCCTACTGCCCATTCTGAGATGCACTTTGGTCTATCTCCTCAGGGAAAGCTCAGATTTGAAAAAATTGACTGTTTTTTGGGCTCTTCAGACTGTGTGCTACATGAACATATGTTTGTTTTGCATACCAGAGCTGTGTGTCAAAGGTTTTCTGGCTGAATTGAGCCCTACTGCCCATACTGAGATGCACTTTGTTCTATCTCCTCAGGGAAAGCTCAGATTTGAAAAAATTGACTGTTTTTTGGGCTTCTCAGACCGTGGGGTACATGAATATATGTTTTTTTTGCATACCTGAGCTGTGTGTCAAAAGTTAAGTTTTCTGGCTGAATTGAGCCCTACTGCCCGTTCTGAGATGCACTTTGTTCTATCTCCTCAGTGACAGCTCAGATTTGAAAAAATTGACTGTTTTTGGGGCTTCTCAGACTGTGGGGTGCATGAATATACGTTTGTTTTGCATACCTGAGCTGTTTGCCAACAGTTAAGTTTTCTGGTTGAATTGAGTCCTACTGCCTATTCTGAGATACAGATCCTCAGGTAAAGTACAGATTTGAGAATTGTGTGTTTTTGGTCTTTTCATACTTTGCGTAACATGAACATGTGTTTCTTTTGAAAATGTGAGCTTGGGTCAAAAGTTAAGTTTTCTGGCTGAATTGAGTCCTACTGCCTATTGTGAGATACAGATCCTCAGGAAAAGTTCAGATTTCAGAATTGTGTGTTTTTGGTCTTTTCATACTTTGCGTAACATGAACATGTGTTTCTTTTGAAAATCTGAGCTGTGTTCAATAGTTAAGTTTTGTGGCTGAATAGAGGACTACTGCCCATTCTGAGATGCACTTTGGTCTATCTCCTCAGGGAAAGCTCAGATTTGAAAAAATTGACTGTTTTTTGGGCTTCTCAGACTGTGGGGTACATGAATATAGGTTTGTTTTGCATACCTGAGCTGTGTGTCAATAGTTAAGTTTTCTGGCTGAATAGAGGCCTACTGCCCATTCTGAGATGCACTTTGGTCTATCTCCTCAGGGAAAGCTCAGATTTGAAAAAATTGACTGTTTTTGGGCTCTTCAGACTGTGTGGTACATGAACATATGTTTGTTTTGCATACCAGAGCTGTGTGTCAAAGGTTTTCTGGCTGAATTGAGCCCTACTGCCCATACTGAGATGCACTTTGTTCTATCTCCTCAGGGAAAGCTCAGATTTGAAAAAATTGACTGTTTTTTGGGCTTCTCAGACCGTGGGGTGCATGAATATACGTTTGTTTTGCATACCTGAGCTGTTTGCCAACAGTTAAGTTTTCTGGTTGAATTGAGTCCTACTGCCTATTCTGAGATACAGATCCTCAGGTAAAGTTCAGATTTGAGAATTGTGTGTTTTTGGTCTTTTCATACTTTGCGTAACATGAACATGTGTTTCTTTTGAAAATCTGAGCTGTGTTCAATAGTTAAGTTTTGTGGCTGAATAGAGGCCTACTGCCCATTCTGAGATGCACTTTGGTCTATCTCCTCAGGGAAAGCTCAGATTTGAAAAAATTGACTGTTTTTTGGGCTCTTCAGACTGTGTGCTACATGAACATATGTTTGTTTTGCATACCTGAGCTGTGTGTCAAAGGTTTTCTGGCTGAATTGAGCCCTACTGCCCATACTGAGATGCACTTTGTTCTATCTCCTCAGGGAAAGCTCAGATTTGAAAAAATTGACTGTTTTTTGGGCTTCTCAGACCGTGGGGTACATGAATATATGTTTGTTTTGCATATCTGAGCTGTGTGTCAAAAGTTAAGTTTTCTGGCTGAATTGAGCCCTACTGCCCATTCTGAGGTGCACTTTGGTCTATCTCCTCAGGGAAAGCTCAGATTTGAAAAAATTGACTGTTTTTTGGGCTTCTCAGACTGTGAGGTACATGAATATACGTTTGTTTTGCATAACTGAGCTGTGTGTCAAAAGTTAAGTTTTCTAGCTGAATTGAGCCCTACTGCCCATTCTGAGATGCACTTTGTTCTATCTCCTCAGTGACAGCTCAGATTTGAAAAAATTGACTGTTTTTTGGGCTTCTCAGACTGTGGGGTGCATGAATATACGTTTGTTTTGCATACCTGAGCTGTTTGCCAACAGTTAAGTTTTCTGGTTGAATTGAGTCCTACTGCCTATTCTGAGATACAGATCCTCAGGTAAAGTTCAGATTTGAGAATTGTGTGTTTTTGGTCTTTTCATAGTTTGCGTAACATGAACATGTGTTTCTTTTGAAAATCTGAGCTGTGTTCAATAGTTAAGTTTTGTGGCTGAATAGAGGCCTACTGCCCATTCTGAGATGCACTTTGGTCTATCTCCTCAGGGAAAGCTCAGATTTGAAAAAATTGACTGTTTTGGGGGCTTCTCAGACTGTGGGGTACATGAATATAGGTTTGTTTTGCATACCTGAGCTGTGTGTCAATAGTTAAGTTTTCTGGCTGAATAGAGGCCTACTGCCCATTCTGAGATGCACTTTGGTCTATCTCCTCAGGGAAAGCTCAGATTTCAAAAAATTGACTGTTTTTTGGGCTTCTCAGACCGTGGGGTACATGAATATATGTTTGTTTTGCATATCTGAGCTGTGTGTCAAAAGTTAAGTTTTCTGGCTGAATTGAGCCCTACTGCCCATTCTGAGATGCACTTTGGTCTATCTCCTCAGGGAAAGCTCAGATTTGAAAAAATTGACTGTTTTTTGGGCTTCTCAGACTGTGGGGTGAAGGAATATACGTTTGTTTTGCATACCTGAGCTGTGTGTCAAAAGTTAAGTTTTCTGTTTGAATTGAGTCCTACTGCCTATTCTGAGATACAGATCCTCAGGGAAAGTTCAGATTTGAGAATTGTGTGTTTTTGGTCTTTTCATACTTTGCGTAACATGAACATGTGTTTCTTTTGAAAATGTGAGCTTGGGTCAAAAGTTAAGTTTTCTGGCTGAATTGAGTCCTACTGCCTATTGTGAGATACAGATCCTCAGGAAAAGTTCAGATTTCAGAATTGTGTGTTTTTGGTCTTTTCATACTTTGCGTAACATGAACATGTGTTTCTTTTGAAAATCTTAGCTGTGTTCAATAGTTAGGTTTTGTGGCTGAATAGAGGCCTACTGCCCATTCTGAGATGCACTTTGGTCTATCTCCTCAGGGAAAGCTCAGATTTGAAAAAATTGACTGTTTTTTGGGCTTCTCAGACTGTGGGGTACATGAATATAGGTTTGTTTTGCATACCTGAGCTGTGTGTCAATACTTAAGTTTTCTGGCTGAATAGAGGCCTACTGCCCATTCTGAGATGCACTTTGGTCTATCTCCTCAGGGAAAGCTCAGATTTGAAAAAATTGACTGTTTTTTGGGCTCTTCAGACTGTGTGCTACATGAACATATGTTTGTTTTGCATACCAGAGCTGTGTGTCAAAGGTTTTCTGGCTGAATTGAGCCCTACTGCCCATACTGAGATGCACTTTGTTCTATCTCCTCAGGGAAAGCTCAGATTTGAAAAAATTGACTGTTTTTTGGGCTTCTCAGACCGTGGGGTACATGAATATATGTTTTTTTTGCATACCTGAGCTGTGTGTCAAAAGTTAAGTTTTCTGGCTGAATTGAGCCCTACTGCCCGTTCTGAGATGCACTTTGTTCTATCTCCTCAGTGACAGCTCAGATTTGAAAAAATTGACTGTTTTTGGGGCTTCTCAGACTGTGGGGTGCATGAATATACGTTTGTTTTGCATACCTGAGCTGTTTGCCAACAGTTAAGTTTTCTGGTTGAATTGAGTCCTACTGCCTATTCTGAGATACAGATCCTCAGGTAAAGTACAGATTTGAGAATTGTGTGTTTTTGGTCTTTTCATACTTTGCGTAACATGAACATGTGTTTCTTTTGAAAATGTGAGCTTGGGTCAAAAGTTAAGTTTTCTGGCTGAATTGAGTCCTACTGCCTATTGTGAGATACAGATCCTCAGGAAAAGTTCAGATTTCAGAATTGTGTGTTTTTGGTCTTTTCATACTTTGCGTAACATGAACATGTGTTTCTTTTGAAAATCTGAGCTGTGTTCAATAGTTAAGTTTTGTGGCTGAATAGAGGACTACTGCCCATTCTGAGATGCACT
Organism: Pantherophis guttatus; assembly: GCF_059756535.1. NCBI lineage: Eukaryota > Metazoa > Chordata > Lepidosauria > Squamata > Colubridae > Pantherophis > Pantherophis guttatus. The sequence continues at coordinate 15,965,730 of NC_142080.1, read as the reverse complement.
TTGGTCTATCTCCTCAGGGAAAGCTCAGATTTGAAAAAATTGACTGTTTTTTGGGCTTCTCAGACTGTGGGGTACATGAATATAGGTTTGTTTTGCATACCTGAGCTGTGTGTCAATAGTTAAGTTTTCTGGCTGAATAGAGGCCTACTGCCCATTCTGAGATGCACTTTGGTCTATCTCCTCAGGGAAAGCTCAGATTTGAAAAAATTGACTGTTTTTGGGCTCTTCAGACTGTGTGGTACATGAACATATGTTTGTTTTGCATACCAGAGCTGTGTGTCAAAGGTTTTCTGGCTGAATTGAGCCCTACTGCCCATACTGAGATGCACTTTGTTCTATCTCCTCAGGGAAAGCTCAGATTTGAAAAAATTGACTGTTTTTTGGGCTTCTCAGACCGTGGGGTGCATGAATATACGTTTGTTTTGCATACCTGAGCTGTTTGCCAACAGTTAAGTTTTCTGGTTGAATTGAGTCCTACTGCCTATTCTGAGATACAGATCCTCAGGTAAAGTACAGATTTGAGAATTGTGTGTTTTTGGTCTTTTCATACTTTGCGTAACATGAACATGTGTTTCTTTTGAAAATCTGAGCTTGGGTCAAAAGTTAAGTTTTCTGGCTGAATTCAGCCCTACTGCCCTTTCTGAGATACAGATCCTCAGGTAAAGTTCAGATTTGAGAATTGTGTGTTTTTGGTCTTTTCATACTTTGCGTAACATGAACATGTCTTTCTTTTGAAAATCTGAGCTGTGTTCAATAGTTAAGTTTTGTGGCTGAATAGAGGCCTACTGCCCATTCTGAGATGCACTTTGGTCTATCTCCTCAGGGAAAGCTTAGATTTGAAAAAATTGTCTGTTTTTTGGGCTCTTCAGACTGTGGGGTACATGAATATAGGTTTGTTTTACATACCTGAGCTGTGTGTCAAAGGTTTTCTGGCTGAATTGAGCCCTACTGCCCATTCTGAGATGCACTTTGGTCTATCTCCTCAGGGAAAGCTCAGATTTGAAAAAATTGACTGTTTTTTGGGCTTCTCAGACTGTGGGGTACATGAATATAGGTTTGTTTTGCATACCTGAGCTGTGTGTCAATAGTTAAGTTTTCTGGCTGAATAGAGGCCTACTGCCCATTCTGAGATGCACTTTGGTCTATCTCCTCAGGGAAAGCTCAGATTTGAAAAAATTGACTGTTTTTGGGCTCTTCAGACTGTGTGGTACATGAACATATGTTTGTTTTGCATACCAGAGCTGTGTGTCAAAGGTTTTCTGGCTGAATTGAGCCCTACTGCCCATTCTGAGATGCACTTTGGTCTATCTCCTCAGGGAAAGCTCAGATTTGAAAAAATTGACTGTTTTTGGGCTCTTCAGACTGTGTGGTACATGAACATATGTTTGTTTTGCATACCAGAGCTGTGTGTCAAAGGTTTTCTGGCTGAATAGAGGCCTACTGCCCATTCTGAGATGCACTTTGGTCTATCTCCTCAGGGAAAGCTCAGATTTGAAAAAAATTGACTGTTTTATGGCTTCTCAGACTGTGGGGTGAAGGAATATACGTTTGTTTTGCATACCTGAGCTGTGTGTCAAAAGTTAAGTTTTCTGGTTGAATTGAGTCCTACTGCCTATTCTGAGATACAGATCCTCAGGGAAAGTTCAGATTTGAGAATTGTGTGTTTTTGGTCTTTTCATACTTTGCGTAACATGAACATGTGTTTCTTTAGAAAATGTGAGCTGTGTGTCAAAAGTTAAGTTTTCTGGTTGAATTGAGTCCTACTGCCTATTCTGAGATACAGATCCTCAGGGAAAGTTCAGATTTGAGAATTGTGTGTTTTTGGTCTTTTCATACTTTGCGTAACATGAACATGTGTTTCTTTAGAAAATCTGAGCTGTGTTCAATAGTTAAGTTTTGTGGCTGAACAGAGGCCTACTGCCCATTCTGAGATGCACTTTGGTCTATCTCCTCAGGGAAACCTCAGATTTGAAAAAATTGACTGTTTTTTGGGCTTCTCAGACTGTGGGGTACATGAATATAGGTTTGTTTTGCATACCTGAGCTGTGTGTCAATAGTTAAGTTTTCTGGCTGAATAGAGGCCTACTGCCCATTCTGAGATTCACTTTGGTCTATCTCCTCAGGGAAAGCTCAGATTTGAAAAAATTGACTGTTTTTTGGGCTCTTCAGACTGTGTGGTACATGAACATATGTTTGTTTTGCATACCTGACCTGTGTGTCAAAGGTTTTCTGGCTGAATTGAGCCCTACTGCCCATACTGAGATGCACTTTGTTCTATCTCCTCAGGGAAAGCTCAGATTTGAAAAAACTGACAGTTTTTTGGGCTTCTCAGACTGTGAGGTACATGAATATACGTTTGTTTTGCATACCTGAGCTGTGTGTCAAAAGTTAAGTTTTCTGTCTGAATTGAGTCCTACTGCCTATTGTGAGATACAGATCCTCAGGAAAAGTTCAGATTTCAGAATTGTGTGTTTTTGGTCTTTTCATACTTTGCGTAACATGAACATGTGTTTCTTTTGAAAATCTGAGCTGTGTTCAATAGTTAAGTTTTGTGGCTGAATAGAGGCCTACTGCCCATTCTGAGATGCACTTTGGTCTATCTCCTCAGGGAAAGCTCAGATTTGAAAAAATTGACTGTTTTTTGGGCTTCTCAGACTGTGGGGTACATGAATATAGGTTTGTTTTGCATACCTGAGCTGTGTGTCAATAGTTAAGTTTTCTGGCTGAATTGAGTCCTACTGCCTATTGTGAGATACAGATCCTCAGGAAAAGTTCAGATTTGAGAATGGTGTGTTTTTGGTCTTTTCATACTTTGCGTAACATGAACATGTGTTTCTTTTGAAAATCTGAGCTGTGTTCAATAGTTAAGTTTTGTGGCTGAATAGAGGCCTACTGCCCATTCTGAGATGCACTTTGGTCTATCTCCTCAGGGAAAGCTCAGATTTGAAAAAATTGTCTGTTTTTTGGGCTCTTCAGACTGTGGGGTACATGAATATAGGTTTGTTTTACATACCTGAGCTGTGTGTCAAAGGTTTTCTGGCTGAATTGAGCCCTACTGCCCATTCTGAGATGCACTTTGGTCTATCTCCTCAGGGAAAGCTCAGATTTGAAAAAATTGACTGTTTTTTGGGCTCTTCAGACTGTGGGGTACATGAATATATGTTTGTTTTACATACCTGAGCTGTGTGTCAAAGGTTTTCTGGCTGAATTGAGCCCTACTGCCCATTCTGAGATGCACTTTGGTCTATCTCCTCAGGGAAAGCTCAGATTTGAAAAAATTGACTGTTTTTTGGGCTTCTCAGACTGTGGGGTGAAGGAATATACGTTTGTTTTGCATACCTGAGCTGTGTGTCAAAAGTTAAGTTTTCTGGTTGAATTGAGTCCTACTGCCTATTCTGAGATACAGATCCTCAGGGAAAGTTCAGATTTGAGAATTGTGTGTTTTTGGTCTTTTCATACTTTGCGTAACATGAACATGTGTTTCTTTTGAAAATGTGAGCTTGGGTCAAAAGTTAAGTTTTCTGCCTGAATTGAGTCCTACTGCCTATTGTGAGATACAGATCCTCAGGAAAAGTTCAGATTTCAGAATTGTGTGTTTTTGGTCTTTTCATACTTTGCGTAACATGAACATGTGTTTCTTTTGAAAATCTGAGCTGTGTTCAATAGTTAAGTTTTGTGGCTGAATAGAGGCCTACTGCCCATTCTGAGATGCACTTTGGTCTATCTCCTCAGGGAAAGCTCAGATTTGAAAAAATTGACTGTTTTTTGGGCTTCTCAGACTGTGGGGTACATGAATATGGGTTTGTTTTGCATACCTGAGCTGTGTGTCAATAGTTAAGTTTTCTGGCTGAATAGAGGCCTACTGCCCATTCTGAGATGCACTTTGGTCTATCTCCTCAGGGAAAGCTCAGATTTGAAAAAATTGACTGTTTTTTGGGCTCTTCAGACTGTGTGCTACATGAACATATGTTTGTTTTGCATACCAGAGCTGTGTGTCAAAGGTTTTCTGGCTGAATTGAGCCCTACTGCCCATACTGAGATGCACTTTGTTCTATCTCCTCAGGGAAAGCTCAGATTTGAAAAAATTGACTGTTTTTTGGGCTTCTCAGACCGTGGGGTACATGAATATATGTTTGTTTTGCATATCTGAGCTGTGTGTCAAAAGTTAAGTTTTCTGGCTGAATTGAGCCCTACTGCCCATTCTGAGATGCACTTTGGTCTATCTCCTCAGGGAAAGCTCAGATTTGAAAAAATTGACTGTTTTTTGGGCTTCTCAGACTGTGAGGTACATGAATATACGTTTGTTTTGCATACCTGAGCTGTGTGTCAAAAGTTAAGTTTTCTGGCTGAATTGAGCCCTACTGCCCATTCTGAGATGCACTTTGTTCTATCTCCTCAGTGACAGCTCAGATTTGAAAAAATTGACTGTTTTTTGGGCTTCTCAGACTGTGGGGTGCATGAATATACGTTTGTTTTGCATACCTGAGCTGTTTGCCAACAGTTAAGTTTTCTGGTTGAATTGAGTCCTACTGCCTATTCTGAGATACAGATCCTCAGGTAAAGTACAGATTTGAGAATTGTGTGTTTTTGGTCTTTTCATACTTTGCGTAACATGAACATGTGTTTCTTTTGAAAATGTGAGCTTGGGTCAAAAGTTAAGTTTTCTGGCTGAATTGAGTCCTACTGCCTATTGTGAGATACAGATCCTCAGGAAAAGTTCAGATTTCAGAATTGTGTGTTTTTGGTCTTTTCATACTTTGCGTAACATGAACATGTGTTTCTTTTGAAAATCTGAGCTGTGTTCAATAGTTAAGTTTTGTGGCTGAATAGAGGCCTACTGCCCATTCTGAGATGCACTTTGGTCTATCTCCTCAGGGAAAGCTCAGATTTGAAAAAATTGACTGTTTTTTGGGCTTCTCAGACTGTGGGGTACATGAATATGGGTTTGTTTTGCATACCTGAGCTGTGTGTCAATAGTTAAGTTTTCTGGCTGAATAGAGGCCTACTGCCCATTCTGAGATGCACTTTGGTCTATCTCCTCAGGGAAAGCTCAGATTTGAAAAAATTGACTGTTTTTTGGGCTCTTCAGACTGTGTGCTACATGAACATATGTTTGTTTTGCATACCAGAGCTGTGTGTCAAAGGTTTTCTGGCTGAATTGAGCCCTACTGCCCATACTGAGATGCACTTTGTTCTATCTCCTCAGGGAAAGCTCAGATTTGAAAAAATTGACTGTTTTTTGGGCTTCTCAGACCGTGGGGTACATGAATATATGTTTGTTTTGCATATCTGAGCTGTGTGTCAAAAGTTAAGTTTTCTGGCTGAATTGAGCCCTACTGCCCATTCTGAGATGCACTTTGGTCTATCTCCTCAGGGAAAGCTCAGATTTGAAAAAATTGACTGTTTTTTGGGCTTCTCAGACTGTGAGGTACATGAATATACGTTTGTTTTGCATACCTGAGCTGTGTGTCAAAAGTTAAGTTTTCTGGCTGAATTGAGCCCTACTGCCCATTCTGAGATGCACTTTGTTCTATCTCCTCAGTGACAGCTCAGATTTGAAAAAATTGACTGTTTTTTGGGCTTCTCAGACTGTGGGGTGCATGAATATACGTTTGTTTTGCATACCTGAGCTGTTTGCCAACAGTTAAGTTTTCTGGTTGAATTGAGTCCTACTGCCTATTCTGAGATACAGATCCTCAGGTAAAGTACAGATTTGAGAATTGTGTGTTTTTGGTCTTTTCATACTTTGCGTAACATGAACATGTGTTTCTTTTGAAAATGTGAACTTGGGTCAAAAGTTAAGTTTTCTGGCTGAATTGAGTCCTACTGCCTATTGTGAGATACAGATCCTCAGGAAAAGTTCAGATTTCAGAATTGTGTGTTTTTGGTCTTTTCATACTTTGCGTAACATGAACATGTGTTTCTTTTGAAAATCTGAGCTGTGTTCAATAGTTAAGTTTTGTGGCTGAATAGAGGACTACTGCCCATTCTGAGATGCACTTTGGTCTATCTCCTCAGGGAAAGCTCAGATTTGAAAAAATTGACTGTTTTTTGGGCTTCTCAGACTGTGGGGTACATGAATATAGGTTTGTTTTGCATACCTGAGCTGTGTGTCAATAGTTAAGTTTTCTGGCTGAATAGAGGCCTACTGCCCATTCTGAGATGCACTTTGGTCTATCTCCTCAGGGAAAGCTCAGATTTGAAAAAATTGACTGTTTTTGGGCTCTTCAGACTGTGTGGTACATGAACATATCTTTGTTTTGCATACCAGAGCTGTGTGTCAAAGGTTTTCTGGCTGAATTGAGCCCTACTGCCCATTCTGAGATGCACTTTGTTCTATCTCCTCAGTGACAGCTCAGATTTGAAAAAATTGACTGTTTTTGGGGCTTCTCAGACTGTGGGGTGCATGAAGATACGTTTGTTTTGCATACCTGAGCTGTTTGCCAACAGTTAAGTTTTCTGGTTGAATTGAGTCCTACTGCCTATTCTGAGATACAGATCCTCAGGTAAAGTACAGATTTGAGAATTGTGTGTTTTTGGTCTTTTCATACTTTGCGTAACATGAACATGTGTTTCTTTTGAAAATCTGAGCTTGGGTCAAAAGTTAAGTTTTCTGGCTGAATTCAGCCCTACTGCCCTTTCTGAGATACAGATCCTCAGGTAAAGTTCAGATTTGAGAATTGTGTGTTTTTGGTCTTTTCATACTTTGCGTAACATGAACATGTCTTTCTTTTGAAAATCTGAGCTGTGTTCAATAGTTAAGTTTTGAGGCTGAATAGAGGCCTACTGCCCATTCTGAGATGCACTTTGGTCTATCTCCTCAGGGAAAGCTCAGATTTGAAAAAATTGTCTGTTTTTTGGGCTCTTCAGACTGTGGGGTACATGAATATAGGTTTGTTTTACATACCTGAGCTGTGTGTCAAAGGTTTTCTGGCTGAATTGAGCCCTACTGCCCATTCTGAGATGCACTTTGGTCTATCTCCTCAGTGAAAGCTCAGATTTGAAAAAATTGACTGTTTTTTGGGCTCTTCAGACTGTGGGGTACATGAATATATGTTTGTTTTACATACCTGAGCTGTGTGTCAAAGGTTTTCTGGCTGAATTGAGCCCTACTGCCCATTTTGAGATGCACTTTGGTCTATCTCCTCAGGGAAAGCTCAGATTTGAAAAAATTGACTGTTTTTTGGGCTTCTCAGACTGTGAGGTACATGAATATACGTTTGTTTTGCATACCTGAGCTGTGTGTCAAAAGTTAAGTTTTCTGGCTGAATTGAGCCCTACTGCCCATTCTGAGATGCACTTTGTTCTATCTCCTCAGTGACAGCTCAGATTTGAAAAAATTGACTGTTTTTTGGGCTTCTCAGACTGTGGGGTGCATGAATATACGTTTGTTTTGCATACCTGAGCTGTTTGCCAACAGTTAAGTTTTCTGGTTGAATTGAGTCCTACTGCCTATTCTGAGATACAGATCCTCAGGTAAAGTACAGATTTGAGAATTGTGTGTTTTTGGTCTTTTCATACTTTGCGTAACATGAACATGTGTTTCTTTTGAAAATGTGAGCTTGGGTCAAAAGTTAAGTTTTCTGGCTGAATTGAGTCCTACTGCCTATTGTGAGATACAGATCCTCAGGAAAAGTTCAGATTTCAGAATTGTGTGTTTTTGGTCTTTTCATACTTTGCGTAACATGAACATGTGTTTCTTTTGAAAATCTGAGCTGTGTTCAATAGTTAAGTTTTGTGGCTGAATAGAGGACGACTGCCCATTCTGAGATGCACTTTGGTCTATCTCCTCAGGGAAAGCTCAGATTTGAAAAAATTGACTGTTTTTTGGGCTTCTCAGACTGTGGGGTACATGAATATAGGTTTGTTTTGCATACCTGAGCTGTGTGTCAATAGTTAAGTTTTCTGGCTGAATAGAGGCCTACTGCCCATTCTGAGATGCACTTTGGTCTATCTCCTCAGGGAAAGCTCAGATTTGAAAAAATTGACTGTTTTTGGGCTCTTCAGACTGTGTGGTACATGAACATATCTTTGTTTTGCATACCAGAGCTGTGTGTCAAAGGTTTTCTGGCTGAATTGAGCCCTACTGCCCATACTGAGATGCACTTTGTTCTATCTCCTCAGGGAAAGCTCAGATTTGAAAAAATTGACTGTTTTTTGGGCTTCTCAGACCGTGGGGTACATGAATATATGTTTGTTTTGCATATCTGAGCTGTGTGTCAAAAGTTAAGTTTTCTGGCTGAATTGAGCCCTACTGCCCATTCTGAGATGCACTTTGGTCTATCTCCTCAGGGAAAGCTCAGATTTGAAAAAAATGACTGTTTTTTGGGCTTCTCAGACTGTGAGGTACATGAATATACGTTTGTTTTGCATACCTGAGCTGTGTGTCAAAAGTTAAGTTTTCTGGCTGAATTGAGCCCTACTGCCCATTCTGAGATGCACTTTGTTCTATCTCCTCAGTGACAGCTCAGATTTGAAAAAATTGACTGTTTTTGGGGCTTCTCAGACTGTGGGGTGCATGAAGATACGTTTGTTTTGCATACCTGAGCTGTTTGCCAACAGTTAAGTTTTCTGGTTGAATTGAGTCCTACTGCCTATTCTGAGATACAGATCCTCAGGTAAAGTACAGATTTGAGAATTGTGTGTTTTTGGTCTTTTCATACTTTGCGTAACATGAACATGTGTTTCTTTTGAAAATCTGAGCTTGGGTCAAAAGTTAAGTTTTCTGGCTGAATTCAGCCCTACTGCCCTTTCTGAGATACAGATCCTCAGGTAAAGTTCAGATTTGAGAATTGTGTGTTTTTGGTCTTTTCATACTTTGCGTAACATGAACATGTCTTTCTTTTGAAAATCTGAGCTGTGTTCAATAGTTAAGTTTTGAGGCTGAATAGAGGCCTACTGCCCATTCTGAGATGCACTTTGGTCTATCTCCTCAGGGAAAGCTCAGATTTGAAAAAATTGTCTGTTTTTTGGGCTCTTCAGACTGTGGGGTACATGAATATAGGTTTGTTTTACATACCTGAGCTGTGTGTCAAAGGTTTTCTGGCTGAATTGAGCCCTACTGCCCATTCTGAGATGCACTTTGGTCTATCTCCTCAGTGAAAGCTCAGATTTGAAAAAATTGACTGTTTTTTGGGCTCTTCAGACTGTGGGGTACATGAATATATGTTTGTTTTACATACCTGAGCTGTGTGTCAAAGGTTTTCTGGCTGAATTGAGCCCTACTGCCCATTCTGAGATGCACTTTGGTCTATCTCCTCAGGGAAAGCTCAGATTTGAAAAAATTGACTGTTTTTTGGGCTTCTCAGACTGTGGGGTGAAGGAATATACGTTTGTTTTGCATACCTGAGCTGTGTGTCAAAAGTTAAGTTTTCTGGTTGATTTGAGTCCTACTGCCTATTCTGAGATACAGATCCTCAGGAAAAGTTCAGATTTCAGAATTGTGTGTTTTTGGTCTTTTCATACTTTGCGTAACATGAACATGTGTTTCTTTTGAAAATCTGAGCTGTGTTCAATAGTTTAGTTTTCTGGCTGAATTGAGTCCTACTGCCCATTCTGAGATGCACTTTGGTCTATCTCCTCAGGGAAAGCTCAGATTTGAAAAAATTGACTGTTTTTTGGGCTTCTCAGACTGTGGGGTACATGAATATGGGTTTGTTTTGCATACCTGAGCTGTGTGTCAATAGTTAAGTTTTCTGGCTGAATAGAGGCCTACTGCCCATTCTGAGATGCACTTTGGTCTATCTCCTCAGGGAAAGCTCAGATTTGAAAAAATTGACTGTTTTTTGGGCTCTTCAGACTGTGTGGTACATGAACATATGTTTGTTTTGCATACCTGAGCTGTGTGTCAAAGGTTTTCTGGCTTAATTGAGCCCTACTGCCCATACTGAGATGCACTTTGTTCTATCTCCTCAGGGAAAGCTCAGATTTGAAAAAATTGACTGTTTTTTGGGCTTCTCAGACCGTGGGGTACATGAATATATGTTTGTTTTGCATATCTGAGCTGTGTGTCAAAAGTTAAGTTTTCTGGCTGAATTGAGCCCTACTGCCCATTCTGAGATGCACTTTGGTCTATCTCCTCAGGGAAAGCTCAGATTTGAAAAAATTGACTGTTTTTTGGGCTTCTCAGACCGTGGGGTACATGAATATATGTTTGTTTTGCATATCTGAGCTGTGTGTCAAGAGTTAAGTTTTCTGGTTGAATTGAGTCCTACTGCCTATTCTGAGATACAGATCCTCAGGTGACGTTCAGACTTGAGAAGTGTGTTTTTGGTCTTTTCATACTTTGCGTAACATGAACATGTGTTTCTTTTGCATATCTGAGCTGTATGTCAAAAGTTAAGTTTTCTGGCTAAATTGAGCCCTACTGCCAATTCTGAGATGCAGTTTGTTCTATCTCCTCAGGGAAAGCTCAGATTTGAAAACATTGACTGTTTTTTGGGATTTTCAGACTGTGGGGTGCATGAATATACGTTTGTTTTGCATATCTGAGCTCTGTGTCAAAAGATAAGTTTTCTGGTTGAATTGAGTCCTACTGCCCATTCTGAGATGCACTTTGGTCTATCTCCTCAGCGAAAGCTCAGATTTGAAAACATTGACTGTTTTTTGGGATTTTCAGACTGTGGGGTGCATGAATATACGTTTGTTTTGCATATCTGAGCTCTGTGTCAAAAGATAAGTTTTCTGGTTGAATTGAGTCCTACTGCCTATTCTGAGATACAGATCCTCAGGTAAAGTTCAGATTTGAGAATTGTGTGTTTTTGGTATTTTCATACTTTGTGTAACATGAACATGTGTTTCTTTTGAAAATCTGAGCTGTGTTCAATAGTTAAGTTTTGTGGCTGAATAGAGGCCTACTGCCCATTCTGAGATGCACTTTGGTCTATCTCCTCAGGGAAAGCTCAGATTTGAAAAAATTGACTGTTTTTTGGGCTTCTCAGACTGTGGGGTACATGAATATAGGTTTGTTTTGCATACCTGAGCTGTGTGTCAATAGTTAAGTTTTCTGGCTGAATAGAGGCCTACTGCCCATTCTGAGATGCACTTTGGTCTATCTCCCAGGGAAAGCTCAGATTTGAAAAAATTGACTGTTTTTTGGGCTCTTCAGACTGTGTGCTACATGAACATATGTTTGTTTTGCATACCTAAGCTGTGTGTCAAAGGTTTTCTGGGTGAATTGAGCCCTACTGCCCATACTGAGATGCACTTTGTTCTATCTCCTCAGGGAAAGCTCAGATTTGAAAAAATTGACTGTTTTTTGGGCTTCTCAGACCGTGGGGTACATGAATATATGTTTGTTTTGCATATCTGAGCTGTGTGTCAAAAGTTAAGTTTTCTGGCTGAATTGAGCCCTACTGCCCATTCTGAGATGCACTTTGGTCTATCTCCTCAGGGAAAGCTCAGATTTGAAAAAATTGACTGTTTTTTGGGCTTCTCAGACTGTGAGGTACATGAATATACGTTTGTTTTGCATACCTGAGCTGTGTGTCAAAAGTTAAGTTTTCTGGCTGAATTGAGCCCTACTGCCCATTCTGAGATGTACTTTGTTCTATCTCCTCAGTGACAGCTCAGATTTGAAAAAATTGACTGTTTTTTGGGCTTCTCAGACTGTGGGGTGCATGAATATACGTTTGTTTTGCATACCTGAGCTGTTTGCCAACAGTTAAGTTTTCTGGTTGAATTGAGTCCTACTGCCTATTCTGAGATACAGATCCTCAGGGAAAGTTCAGATTTGAGAATTGTGTGTTTTTGGTCTTTTCATACTTTGCGTAACATGAACATGTGTTTCTTTTGAAAATGTGAGCTTGGGTCAAAAGTTAAGTTTTCTGGCTGAATTGAGTCCTACTGCCTATTGTGAGATACAGATCCTCAGGAAAAGTTCAGATTTCAGAATTGTGTGTTTTTGGTCTTTTCATACTTTGCGTAACATGAACATGTGTTTCTTTTGAAAATCTGAGCTGTGTTCAATAGTTAAGTTTTGTGGCTGAATAGAGGCCTACTGCCCATTCTGAGATGCACTTTGGTCTATCTCCTCAGGGAAAGCTCAGATTTGAAAAAATTGACTGTTTTTTGGGCTTCTCAGACTGTGGGGTACATGAATATGGGTTTGTTTTGCATACCTGAGCTGTGTGTCAATAGTTAAGTTTTCTGGCTGAATAGAGGCCTACTGCCCATTCTGAGATGCACTTTGGTCTATCTCCTCAGGGAAAGCTCAGATTTGAAAAAATTGACTGTTTTTTGGGCTCTTCAGACTGTGTGGTACATGAACATATGTTTGTTTTGCATACCTGAGCTGTGTGTCAAAGGTTTTCTGGCTGAATTGAGCCCTACTGCCCATACTGAGATGCACTTTGTTCTATCTCCTCAGGGAAAGCTCAGATTTGAAAAAATTGACTGTTTTTTGGGCTTCTCAGACCCTGGGGTACATGAATATATGTTTTTTTTGCATATCTGAGCTGTGTGTCAAAAGTTAAGTTTTCTGGTTGAATTGAGTCCTACTGCCTATTCTGAGATACAGATCCTCAGGTAAAGTTCAGATTTGAGAATTGTGTGTTTTTGGTCTTTTCATACTTTGCGTAACATGAACATGTCTTTCTTTTGAAAATCTGAGCTGTATGTCAAAAGTTAAGTTTTCTGGCTAAATTGAGCCCTACTGCCCATTCTGAGATGCAGTTTGTTCTATCTCCTCAGGGAAAGCTCAGATTTGAAAAAATTGACTGTTTTTTGGGCTTCTCAGACCGTGGGGTACATGAATATATGTTTGTTTTTCATATCTGAGCTGTGTGTCAAAAGTTAAGTTTTCTGGTTGAATTGAGTCCTACTGCCTATTCTGAGATACAGATCCTCAGGTGACGTTCAGACTTGAGAAGTGTGTGTTTTTGGTCTTTTCATACTTTGCGTAACATGAACATGTGTTTCTTTTGCATATCTGAGCTGTATGTCAAAAGTTAAGTTTTCTGGCTAAATTGAGCCCTACTGCCCATTCTGAGATGCAGTTTGTTCTATCTCCTCAGGGAAAGCTCAGATTTGAAAACATTGACTGTTTTTTGGGATTTTCAGACTGTGGGGTGCATGAATATACGTTTGTTTTGCATATCTGAGCTCTGTGTTAAAAGATAAGTTTTCTGGTTGAATTGAGTCCTACTGCCCATTCTGAGATGCACTTTGGTCTATCTCCTCAGCGAAAGCTCAGATTTGAAAACATTGACTTTTTTTGGGGGATTTTCAGACTGTGGGGTGCATGAATATACGTTTGTTTTGCATATCTGAGCTCTGTGTCAAAAGATAAGTTTTCTGGTTGAATTGAGTCCTACTGCCTATTCTGAGATACAGATCCTCAGGTAAAGTTCAGATTTGAGAATTGTGTGTTTTTGGTGTTTTCATACTTTGTGTAACATGAACCTTTGTTTCTTTTGCATATCTGAGCTGTGTGTCAAAAGTTAAGTTTTCTGGCTGAATTGAGGCCTACTGGCCATTCTGAGATGCACTTTGGTCTATCTCCTCAGGGAAAGCTCAGATTTGAAAAAATTGACTGTTTTTGGGGCTTCTCAGACTGTGGGGTACATGAATATATGTTTGTTTTGCATATCTGAGCTCTGTGTCAAAAGTTAAGGTTTCTGGCTGAATTGAGTCCTACTGCCTATTCTGAGATGCACTTTGGTCTATCTCCTCAGGGAAAGCTCAGATTTGAAACAATTGACTGTTTTTTGGGCTTCTCAGACTGTGTTTTTGGTGTTTTCAGACTGTGGGGTACATGAATATAAATTTCCTTTGCATATCTGAGCTGTGTGTCAAAAATAATGTTTTCTAGCTGAATTGACCCCTACTGCCTATTTTGAGATGCACTTTGGGCTATCTCCTCAGCGAAAGCTCAGATTTGAAAACATTGACTTTTTTTGGGGGATTTTCAGACTGTGGGGTGCATGAATATACGTTTGTTTTGCATATCTGAGCTCTGTGTCAAAAGATAAGTTTTCTGGTTGAATTGAGTCCTACTGCCTATTCTGAGATACAGATCCTCAGGTAAAGTTCAGATTTGAGAATTGTGTGTTTTTGGTGTTTTCATACTTTGTGTAACATGAACCTTTGTTTCTTTTGCATATCTGAGCTGTGTGTCAAAAGTTAAGTTTTCTGGCTGAATTGAGGCCTACTGGCCATTCTGAGATGCACTTTGGTCTATCTCCTCAGGGAAAGCTCAGATTTGAAAAAATTGACTGTTTTTGGGGCTTCTCAGACTGTGGGGTACATGAATATATGTTTGTTTTGCATATCTGAGCTCTGTGTCAAAAGTTAAGGTTTCTGGCTGAATTGAGTCCTACTGCCTATTCTGAGATGCACTTTGGTCTATCTCCTCAGGGAAAGCTCAGATTTGAAACAATTGACTGTTTTTTGGGCTTCTCAGACTGTGTTTTTGGTGTTTTCAGACTGTGGGGTACATGAATATAAATTTCCTTTGCATATCTGAGCTGTGTGTCAAAAATAATGTTTTCTAGCTGAATTGACCCCTACTGCCTATTTTGAGATGCACTTTGGGCTATCTCCTCAGGGAAAGCTCAGATTTGAAACAATTGACTGTTTTTTGGGCTTCTCAGACTGTGGGGTACATGAATATATGTTTGTTTTGCATATCTGAGCTGTGGGTCAAAAGTTAAATTTTCTGGTTGAATTGATTCCTACTGCCTATTCTGAGATACAGATCCTCAGGTAAAGTTCAGATTTGAGAATTGTGTGTTTTTGCTGTTTTCATACTTTTCGTAACATGAACATGTGTTTCTTATGAAAATCTGAGCTTGGGTTAAAAGTTAAGTTTTGTGGCTGAATTGAGCCCTACTGCCCATTCTGAGATGCACTTTGGTCTATCTCCTCAGGGAAAGCTCAGATTTGAAAAAATTGACTGTTTTTTGGGCTTCTCAGACTGTGAGGTACATGAATATACGTTTGTTTTGCATATCTGAGCTCTTTGTCAAAAGTTAAGTTTTCTGGCTGAATTGAGTCCTACTGCCTATTCTAAGATGCACGTAGGTCTATCTCCTCAGGGAACGCTCAGATTTGAGAATTGTGTTTTTTTGGTGTTTTTAGACTGTGGGGTACATGAATATAAATTTCCTTTGCATATCTGAGCTGTGTGTCAAAAATAATGTTTTCCTGCTGAATTGACCCCTACTGCCCATTTTGAGATGCACTTTGGTCTATCTCCTCAGGGAAAGCTCAGATTTGAAAAAATTGACTGTTTTTTGGGCTTCTCAGACTGTAGGGTACATGAATATAGGTTTGTTTTGCATATCTGAGCTGTGTGTCAAAAGTTAAGTTTTCTGGCTGAATTGAGTCCTACTGCCCATTCTGAGATGCACTTTGGTCTATCTCCTCAGGGAAAGCTCAGATTTGAAAAAATTGACTGTTTTTGGGGATTTTCAGACTGTGGGGTACATGAATATAGGTTTGTTTTGCATATCTGAGCTGTGTGTCAAAAGTTAAATTTTCTGGTTGAATTGATTCCTACTGCCTATTCTGAGATACAGATCCTCAGGTACAGTAGAGATTTGAGAATTGTGTGTTTTTGCTCTTTTCATACTTTTCGTAACATGAACATGTCTTTCTTTTGAAAATCTGAGCTTGGGTCAAAAGTTAAGTTTTCTGGCTGAATTGAGCCCAACTGCCCATTCTGAGATGCACTTTGTTCTATCTCCTCAGGGAAAGCTCAGATTTGAAAAAATTGACTGTTTTTTGGGCTTCTCAGACTGTGGGGTACATGAATATAGGTTTGTTTTGCATACCTGAGCTGTGTGTCAATAGTTAAGTTTTCTGGCTGAATAGAGGCCTACAACCCATTCTGAGATGCACTTTGGTCTGTCTCCTCAGGGAAAGCTCAGATTTGAAAAAATTGACTATTTTTTGGGCTCTTCAGACTGTGTGGTACATGAACATATGTTTGTTTTGCATACCTGAGCTGTGTGTCAAAGGTTTTCTGGCTGAATTGAGCCCTACTGCCCATTCTGAGATGCACTTTGTTCGATCTCCTCAGTGACAGCTCAGATTTGAAAAAATTGACTGTTTTTTGCGCTTCTCAGACTGTGGGGTAAATGAATATACATTTGTTTTGCATATCTGAGCTGTGTGTCAAAAGTTAAGTTTTCTGGTTGAATTGACTCCTACTGCCTATTCTGAGATACAGATCCTCAGGTGACGTTCAGACTTGAGAAGTGTGTGTTTTTGGTCTTTTCATACTTTGCGTAACATGAACAGGTGTTTCTTTTGCATATCTGAGCTGTATGTCAAAAGTTAAGTTTTCTGGCTAAATTGAGCCCTACTGCCCATTCTGAGATGCAGTTTGTTCTATCTCCTCAGGGAAAGCTCAGATTTGAAAAAATTGACTGTTTTTTGGGCTTCTCAGACTGTGGGGTACATGAATATATGTTTGTTTTGCATATCTGAGCTCTGTGTCAAAAGTTAAGTTTTCTGGTTGAATTGAGTCCTGCTGCCTATTCTGAGATACAGATCCTCAGGTGACGTTCAGACTTGAGAAGTGTGTGTTTTTGGTCTTTTCATACTTTGCGTAACATGAACATGTGTTTCTTTTGCATATCTGAGCTGTATGTCAAAAGTTAAGTTTTCTGGCTGAATTGAGTCCTACTGCCCATTCTGAGATGCACTTTGGTCTATATCCTCAGGGAAAGCTCAGATTTGAAAACATTGACTGTTTTTTGGGATTTTCAGACTGTGGGGTGCATGAATATACGTTTGTTTTGCATATCTGAGCTCTGTGTCAAAAGATAAGTTTTCTGGTTGAATTGAGTCCTACTGCCTATTCTGAGATGCACTTTGGTCTATCTCCTCAGGGAACGCTCAGATTTGAGAATTGTGTGTTTTTGGTGTTTTCAGACTGTGGGGTACATGAATATAAATTTCCTTTGCATATCTGAGCTGTGTGTCAAAAATAATGTTTTCTAGCTGAATTGACCCCTACTGCCCATTTTGAGATGCACTTTGGTCTATCTCCTCAGGGAAAGCTCAGATTTGAAAAAATTGACTGTTTTTTGGGCTTCTCAGACTGTGGGGTGCATGAATATACGTTTGTTTTGCATACCTGAGCTGTTTGCCAACAGTTAAGTTTTCTGGTTGAATTGAGTCCTACTGCCTATTCTGAGATACAGATCCTCAGGTAAAGTACAGATTTGAGAATTGTGTGTTTTTGGTCTTTTCATACTTTGCGTAACATGAACATGTGTTTCTTTTGAAAATCTGAGCTTGGGTCAAAAGTTAAGTTTTCTGGCTGAATTCAGCCCTACTGCCCTTTCTGAGATACAGATCCTCAGGTAAAGTTCAGATTTGAGAATTGTGTGTTTTTGGTCTTTTCATACTTTGCGTAACATGAACATGTGTTTCTTTTGAAAATCTGAGCTGTGTTCAATAGTTAAGTTTTGTGGCTGAATAGAGGCCTACTGCCCATTCTGAGATGCACTTTGGTCTATCTCCTCAGGGAAAGCTCAGATTTGAAAAAATTGACTGTTTTTTGGGCTCTTCAGACTGTGTGCTACATGAACATATGTTTGTTTTGCATACCTGAGCTGTGTGTCAAAGGTTTTCTGGCTGAATTGAGCCCTACTGCCCATACTGAGATGCACTTTGTTCTATCTCCTCAGGGAAAGCTCAGATTTGAAAACATTGACTTTTTTTTTGGGATTTTCAGACTGTGGGGTGCATGAATATACGTTTGTTTTGCATATCTGAGCTCTGTGTTAAAAGATAAGTTTTCTGGTTGAATTGAGTCCTACTGCCCATTCTGAGATGCACTTTGGTCTATCTCCTCAGCGAAAGCTCAGATTTGAAAACATTGACTTTTTTTTGGGGATTTTCAGACTGTGGGGTGCATGAATATACGTTTGTTTTGCATATCTGAGCTCTGTGTCAAAAGATAAGTTTTCTGGTTGAATTGAGTCCTACTGCCTATTCTGAGATACAGATCCTCAGGTAAAGTTCAGATTTGAGAATTGTGTGTTTTTGGTGTTTTCATACTTTGTGTAACATGAACCTTTGTTTCTTTTGCATATCTGAGCTGTGTGTCAAAAGTTAAGTTTTCTGGCTGAATTGAGGCCTACTGGCCATTCTGAGATGCACTTTGGTCTATCTCCTCAGGGAAAGCTCAGATTTGAAAAAATTGACTGTTTTTTGGGCTTCTCAGACTGTGGGGTACATGAATATATGTTTGTTTTGCATATCTGAGCTCTGTGTCAAAAGTTAAGGTTTCTGGCTGAATTGAGTCCTACTGCCTATTCTGAGATGCACTTTGGTCTATCTCCTCAGGGAAAGCTCAGATTTGAAACAATTGACTGTTTTTTGGGCTTCTCAGACTGTGTTTTTGGTGTTTTCAGACTGTGGGGTACATGAATATAAATTTCCTTTGCATATCTGAGCTGTGTGTCAAAAATAATGTTTTCTAGCTGAATTGACCCCTACTGCCTATTTTGAGATGCACTTTGGGCTATCTCCTCAGGGAAAGCTCAGATTTGAAACAATTGACTGTTTTTTGGGCTTCTCAGACTGTGGGGTACATGAATATATGTTTGTTTTGCATATCTGAGCTGTGGGTCAAAAGTTAAATTTTCTGGTTGAATTGATTCCTACTGCCTATTCTGAGATACAGATCCTCAGGTAAAGTTCAGATTTGAGAATTGTGTGTTTTTGCTGTTTTCATACTTTTCGTAACATGAACATGTGTTTCTTATGAAAATCTGAGCTTGGGTTAAAAGTTAAGTTTTGTGGCTGAATTGAGCCCTTCTGCCCATTCTGAGATGCACTTTGGTCTATCTCCTCAGGGAAAGCTCAGATTTGAAAAAATTGACTGTTTTTTGGGCTTCTCAGACTGTGAGGTACATGAATATACGTTTGTTTTGCATATCTGAGCTCTTTGTCAAAAGTTAAGTTTTCTGGCTGAATTGAGTCCTACTGCCTATTCTAAGATGCACGTTGGTCTATCTCCTCAGGGAACGCTCAGATTTGAGAATTGTGTTTTTTTGGTGTTTTTAGACTGTGGGGTACATGAATATAAATTTCCTTTGCATATCTGAGCTGTGTGTCAAAAATAATGTTTTCCTGCTGAATTGACCCCTACTGCCCATTTTGAGATGCACTTTGGTCTATCTCCTCAGGGAAAGCTCAGATTTGAAAAAATTGACTGTTTTTTGGGCTTCTCAGACTGTAGGGTACATGAATATAGGTTTGTTTTGCATATCTGAGCTGTGTGTCAAAAGTTAAGTTTTCTGGCTGAATTGAGTCCTACTGCCCATTCTGAGATGCACTTTGGTCTATCTCCTCAGGGAAAGCTCAGATTTGAAAAAATTGACTGTTTTTGGGGATTTTCAGACTGTGGGGTACATGAATATAGGTTTGTTTTGCATATCTGAGCTGTGTGTCAAAAGTTAAATTTTCTGGTTGAATTGATTCCTACTGCCTATTCTGAGATACAGATCCTCAGGTACAGTAGAGATTTGAGAATTGTGTGTTTTTGCTCTTTTCATACTTTTCGTAACATGAACATGTCTTTCTTTTGAAAATCTGAGCTTGGGTCAAAAGTTAAGTTTTCTGGCTGAATTGAGCCCGACTGCCCATTCTGAGATGCACTTTGTTCTATCTCCTCAGGGAAAGCTCAGATTTGAAAAAATTGACTGTTTTTTGGGCTTCTCAGACTGTGGGGTACATGAATATAGGTTTGTTTTGCATACCTGAGCTGTGTGTCAAAAGTTAAGTTTTCTGGCTGAATTGAGGCCTACAACCCATTCTGAGATGCACTTTGGTCTATCTCCTCAGGGAAAGCTCAGATTTGAAAAAATTGACTGTTTTTTGGGCTTCTCAGACTGTGGGGTACATGAATATATGTTTGTTTTGCATATCTGAGCTCTGTGTCAAAAGTTAAGGTTTCTGGCTGAATTGAGTCCTACTGCCTATTCTGAGATGCACTTTGGTCTATCTCCTCAGGGAAAGCTCAGATTTGAAACAATTGACTGTTTTTTGGGCTTCTCAGACTGTGTTTTTGGTGTTTTCAGACTGTGGGGTACATGAATATAAATTTCCTTTGCATATCTGAGCTGTGTGTCAAAAATAATGTTTTCTAGCTGAATTGACCCCTACTGCCTATTTTGAGATGCACTTTGGGCTATCTCCTCAGGGAAAGCTCAGATTTGAAACAATTGACTGTTTTTTGGGCTTCTCAGACTGTGGGGTACATGAATATATGTTTGTTTTGCATATCTGAGCTGTGGGTCAAAAGTTAAATTTTCTGGTTGAATTGATTCCTACTGCCTATTCTGAGATACAGATCCTCAGGTAAAGTTCAGATTTGAGAATTGTGTGTTTTTGCTGTTTTCATACTTTTCGTAACATGAACATGTGTTTCTTATGAAAATCTGAGCTTGGGTTAAAAGTTAAGTTTTGTGGCTGAATTGAGCCCTACTGCCCATTCTGAGATGCACTTTGGTCTATCTCCTCAGGGAAAGCTCAGATTTGAAAAAATTGACTGTTTTTTGGGCTTCTCAGACTGTGAGGTACATGAATATACGTTTGTTTTGCATATCTGAGCTCTTTGTCAAAAGTTAAGTTTTCTGGCTGAATTGAGTCCTACTGCCTATTCTAAGATGCACGTTGGTCTATCTCCTCAGGGAACGCTCAGATTTGAGAATTGTGTTTTTTTGGTGTTTTTAGACTGTGGGGTACATGAATATAAATTTCCTTTGCATATCTGAGCTGTGTGTCAAAAATAATGTTTTCCTGCTGAATTGACCCCTACTGCCCATTTTGAGATGCACTTTGGTCTATCTCCTCAGGGAAAGCTCAGATTTGAAAAAATTGACTGTTTTTTGGGCTTCTCAGACTGTAGGGTACATGAATATAGGTTTGTTTTGCATATCTGAGCTGTGTGTCAAAAGTTAAGTTTTCTGGCTGAATTGAGTCCTACTGCCCATTCTGAGATGCACTTTGGTCTATCTCCTCAGGGAAAGCTCAGATTTGAAAAAATTGACTGTTTTTGGGGATTTTCAGACTGTGGGGTACATGAATATAGGTTTGTTTTGCATATCTGAGCTGTGTGTCAAAAGTTAAATTTTCTGGTTGAATTGATTCCTACTGCCTATTCTGAGATACAGATCCTCAGGTACAGTAGAGATTTGAGAATTGTGTGTTTTTGCTCTTTTCATACTTTTCGTAACATGAACATGTCTTTCTTTTGAAAATCTGAGCTTGGGTCAAAAGTTAAGTTTTCTGGCTGAATTGAGCCCGACTGCCCATTCTGAGATGCACTTTGTTCTATCTCCTCAGGGAAAGCTCAGATTTGAAAAAATTGACTGTTTTTTGGGCTTCTCAGACTGTGGGGTACATGAATATAGGTTTGTTTTGCATACCTGAGCTGTGTGTCAATAGTTAAGTTTTCTGGCTGAATAGAGGCCTACAACCCATTCTGAGATGCACTTTGGTCTGTCTCCTCAGGGAAAGCTCAGATTTGAAAAAATTGACTATTTTTTGGGCTCTTCAGACTGTGTGGTACATGAACATATGTTTGTTTTGCATACCTGAGCTGTGTGTCAAAGGTTTTCTGGCTGAATTGAGCCCTACTGCCCATTCTGAGATGCACTTTGTTCGATCTCCTCAGTGACAGCTCAGATTTGAAAAAATTGACTGTTTTTTGCGCTTCTCAGACTGTGGGGTAAATGAATATACATTTGTTTTGCATATCTGAGCTGTGTGTCAAAAGTTAAGTTTTCTGGTTGAATTGACTCCTACTGCCTATTCTGAGATACAGATCCTCAGGTGACGTTCAGACTTGAGAAGTGTGTGTTTTTGGTCTTTTCATACTTTGCGTAACATGAACAGGTGTTTCTTTTGCATATCTGAGCTGTATGTCAAAAGTTAAGTTTTCTGGCTAAATTGAGCCCTACTGCCCATTCTGAGATGCAGTTTGTTCTATCTCCTCAGGGAAAGCTCAGATTTGAAAAAATTGACTGTTTTTTGGGCTTCTCAGACTGTGGGGTACATGAATATATGTTTGTTTTGCATATCTGAGCTCTGTGTCAAAAGTTAAGTTTTCTGGTTGAATTGAGTCCTGCTGCCTATTCTGAGATACAGATCCTCAGGTGACGTTCAGACTTGAGAAGTGTGTGTTTTTGGTCTTTTCATACTTTGCGTAACATGAACATGTGTTTCTTTTGCATATCTGAGCTGTATGTCAAAAGTTAAGTTTTCTGGCTGAATTGAGTCCTACTGCCCATTCTGAGATGCACTTTGGTCTATATCCTCAGGGAAAGCTCAGATTTGAAAACATTGACTGTTTTTTGGGATTTTCAGACTGTGGGGTGCATGAATATACGTTTGTTTTGCATATCTGAGCTCTGTGTCAAAAGATAAGTTTTCTGGTTGAATTGAGTCCTACTGCCTATTCTGAGATGCACTTTGGTCTATCTCCTCAGGGAACGCTCAGATTTGAGAATTGTGTGTTTTTGGTGTTTTCAGACTGTGGGGTACATGAATATAAATTTCCTTTGCATATCTGAGCTGTGTGTCAAAAATAATGTTTTCTAGCTGAATTGACCCCTACTGCCCATTTTGAGATGCACTTTGGTCTATCTCCTCAGGGAAAGCTCAGATTTGAAAAAATTGACTGTTTTTTGGGCTTCTCAGACTGTGGGGTGCATGAATATACGTTTGTTTTGCATACCTGAGCTGTTTGCCAACAGTTAAGTTTTCTGGTTGAATTGAGTCCTACTGCCTATTCTGAGATACAGATCCTCAGGTAAAGTACAGATTTGAGAATTGTGTGTTTTTGGTCTTTTCATACTTTGCGTAACATGAACATGTGTTTCTTTTGAAAATCTGAGCTTGGGTCAAAAGTTAAGTTTTCTGGCTGAATTCAGCCCTACTGCCCTTTCTGAGATACAGATCCTCAGGTAAAGTTCAGATTTGAGAATTGTGTGTTTTTGGTCTTTTCATACTTTGCGTAACATGAACATGTGTTTCTTTTGAAAATCTGAGCTGTGTTCAATAGTTAAGTTTTGTGGCTGAATAGAGGCCTACTGCCCATTCTGAGATGCACTTTGGTCTATCTCCTCAGGGAAAGCTCAGATTTGAAAAAATTGACTGTTTTTTGGGCTCTTCAGACTGTGTGCTACATGAACATATGTTTGTTTTGCATACCTGAGCTGTGTGTCAAAGGTTTTCTGGCTGAATTGAGCCCTACTGCCCATACTGAGATGCACTTTGTTCTATCTCCTCAGGGAAAGCTCAGATTTGAAAAAATTGACTGTTTTTTGGGCTTCTCAGACCGTGGGGTACATGAATATATGTTTGTTTTGCATATCTGAGCTGGGTGTCAAAAGTTAAGTTTTCTGGCTGAATTGAGCCCTACTGCCCATTCTGAGATGCACTTTGGTCTATCTCCTCAGGGAAAGCTCAGATTTGAAAAAATTGACGGTTTTTTGGGCTTCTCAGACTGTGAGGTACATGAATATACGTTTGTTTTGCATACCTGAGCTGTGTGTCAAAAGTTAAGTTTTCTGGCTGAATTGAGCCCTACTGCCCATTCTGAGATGCACTTTGGTCTATCTCCTCAGGGAAAGCTCAGATTTGAAAAAATTGACTGTTTTTTGGGCTTCTCAGACTGTGAGGTACATGAATATACGTTTGTTTTGCATACCTGAGCTGTGTGTCAAAAGTTAAGTTTTCTGGCTGAATTGAGCCCAACTGCCCATTCTGAGATGCACTTTGTTCTATCTCCTCAGTGACAGCTCAGATTTGAAAAAATTGACTGTTTTTTGGGCTTCTCAGACTGTGGGGTGCATGAATATACGTTTGTTTTGCATACCTGAGCTGTTTGCCAACAGTTAAGTTTTCTGGTTGAATTGAGTCCTACTGCCTATTCTGAGATACAGATCCTCAGGTAAAGTTCAGATTTGAGAATTGTGTGTTTTTGGTCTTTTCATACTTTGCGTAACATGAACATGTGTTTCTTTTGAAAATCTGAGCTGTGTTCAATAGTTAAGTTTTGTGGCTGAATAGAGGCCTACTGCCCATTCTGAGATGCACTTTGGTCTATCTCCTCAGGGAAAGCTCAGATTTGAAAAAATTGACTGTTTTTTGGGCTTCTCAGACCGTGGGGTGCATGAATATACGTTTGTTTTGCATACCTGAGCTGTTTGCCAACAGTTAAGTTTTCTGGTTGAATTGAGTCCTACTGCCTATTCTGAGATACAGATCCTCAGGTAAAGTTCAGATTTGAGAATTGTGTGTTTTTGGTCTTTTCATACTTTGCGTAACATGAACATGTGTTTCTTTTGAAAATCTGAGCTGTGTTCAATAGTTAAGTTTTGTGGCTGAATAGAGGCCTACTGCCCATTCTGAGATGCACTTTGGTCTATCTCCTCAGGGAAAGCTCAGATTTGAAAAAATTGACTGTTTTGGGGGTTCTCAGACTGTGGGGTACATGAATATAGGTTTGTTTTGCATTCCTGAGCTGTGTGTCAATAGTTAAGTTTTGTGGCTGAATAGAGGCCTACTGCCCATTCTGAGTTGCACTTTGGTCTATCTCCTCAGGGAAAGCTCAGATTTGAAAAAATTGACTATTTTTTGGGCTCTTCAGACTGTGTGCTACATGAACATATGTTTGTTTTGCATACCTGAGCTGTGTGTCAAAGGTTTTCTGGCTGAATTGAGCCCTACTGCCCATACTGAGATGCACTTTGTTCTATCTCCTCAGGGAAAGCTCAGATTTGAAAAAATTGACTGTTTTTTGGGCTTCTCAGACCGTGGGGTACATGAATATATGTTTGTTTTGCATACCTGAGCTGTCTGTCAAAAGTTAAGTTTTCTGGCTGAATTGAGCCCTACTGCCCATTCTGAGATGCACTTTGGTCTATCTCCTCAGGGAAAGCTCCGATTTGAAAAAATTGACTGTTTTTTGGGCTTCTCAGACTGTGAGGTACATGAATATACGTTTGTTTTGCATACCTGAGCTGTGTGTCAAAAGTTAAGTTTTCTGGCTGAATTGAGCCCAACTGCCCATTCTGAGATGCACTTTGTTCTATCTCCTCAGTGACAGCTCAGATTTGAAAAAATTGACTGTTTTTTGGGCTTCTCAGACTGTGGGGTGCATGAATATACGTTTGTTTTGCATACCTGAGCTGTTTGCCAACAGTTAAGTTTTCTGGTTGAATTGAGTCCTACTGCCTATTCTGAGATACAGATCCTCAGGTAAAGTTCAGATTTGAGAATTGTGTGTTTTTGGTCTTTTCATACTTTGCGTAACATGAACATGTGTTTCTTTTGAAAATCTGAGCTGTGTTCAATAGTTAAGTTTTGTGGCTGAATAGAGGCCTACTGCCCATTCTGAGATGCACTTTGGTCTATCTCCTCAGGGAAAGCTCAGATTTGAAAAAATTGACTGTTTTTTGGGCTTCTCAGACCGTGGGGTACATGAATATATGTTTGTTTTGCATATCTGAGCTGTGTGTCAAAAGTTAAGTTTTCTGGCTGAATTGAGCCCTACTGCCCATTCTGAGATGCACTTTGGTCTATCTCCTCAGGGAAAGCTCAGATTTGAAAAAATTGACTGTTTTTTGGGCTTCTCAGACTGTGGGGTGAAGGAATATACGTTTGTTTTGCATACCTGAGCTGTGTGTCAAAAGTTAAGTTTTCTGGTTGAATTGAGTCCTACTGCCTATTCTGAGATACAGATCCTCAGGGAAAGTTCAGATTTGAGAATTGTGTGTTTTTGGTCTTTTCATACTTTGCGTAACATGAACATGTGTTTCTTTTGAAAATGTGAGCTTGGGTCAAAAGTTAAGTTTTCTGGCTGAATTGAGTCCTACTGCCTATTGTGAGATACAGATCCTCAGGAAAAGTTCAGATTTCAGAATTGTGTGTTTTTGGTCTTTTCATACTTTGCGTAACATGAACATGTGTTTCTTTTGAAAATCTGAGCTGTGTTCAATAGTTAAGTTTTGTGGCTGAATAGAGGCCTACTGCCCATTCTGAGATGCACTTTGGTCTATCTCCTCAGGGAAAGCTCAGATTTGAAAAAATTGACTGTTTTTTGGGCTTCTCAGACTGTGAGGTACATGAATATACGTTTGTTTTGCATACCTGAGCTGTGTGTCAAAAGTTAAGTTTTCTGGCTGAATTGAGCCCAACTGCCCATTCTGAGATGCACTTTGTTCTATCTCCTCAGTGACAGCTCAGATTTGAAAAAATTGACTGTTTTTTGGGCTTCTCAGACTGTGGGGTGCATGAATATACGTTTGTTTTGCATACCTGAGCTGTTTGCCAACAGTTAAGTTTTCTGGTTGAATTGAGTCCTACTGCCTATTCTGAGATACAGATCCTCAGGTAAAGTTCAGATTTGAGAATTGTGTGTTTTTGGTCTTTTCATACTTTGCGTAACATGAACATGTGTTTCTTTTGAAAATCTGAGCTGTGTTCAATAGTTAAGTTTTGTGGCTGAATAGAGGCCTACTGCCCATTCTGAGATGCACTTTGGTCTATCTCCTCAGGGAAAGCTCAGATTTGAAAAAATTGACTGTTTTTTGGGCTTCTCAGACCGTGGGGTGCATGAATATACGTTTGTTTTGCATACCTGAGCTGTTTGCCAACAGTTAAGTTTTCTGGTTGAATTGAGTCCTACTGCCTATTCTGAGATACAGATCCTCAGGTAAAGTTCAGATTTGAGAATTGTGTGTTTTTGCTCTTTTCATACTTTGCGTAACATGAACATGTGTTTCTTTTGAAAATCTGAGCTGTGTTCAATAGTTAAGTTTTGTGGCTGAATAGAGGCCTACTGCCCATTCTGAGATGCACTTTGGTCTATCTCCTCAGGGAAAGCTCAGATTTGAAAAAATTGACTGTTTTGGGGGTTCTCAGACTGTGGGGTACATGAATATAGGTTTGTTTTGCATTCCTGAGCTGTGTGTCAATAGTTAAGTTTTGTGGCTGAATAGAGGCCTACTGCCCATTCTGAGTTGCACTTTGGTCTATCTCCTCAGGGAAAGCTCAGATTTGAAAAAATTGACTATTTTTTGGGCTCTTCAGACTGTGTGCTACATGAACATATGTTTGTTTTGCATACCTGAGCTGTGTGTCAAAGGTTTTCTGGCTGAATTGAGCCCTACTGCCCATACTGAGATGCACTTTGTTCTATCTCCTCAGGGAAAGCTCAGATTTGAAAAAATTGACTGTTTTTTGGGCTTCTCAGACCGTGGGGTACATGAATATATGTTTGTTTTGCATACCTGAGCTGTCTGTCAAAAGTTAAGTTTTCTGGCTGAATTGAGCCCTACTGCCCATTCTGAGATGCACTTTGGTCTATCTCCTCAGGGAAAGCTCCGATTTGAAAAAATTGACTGTTTTTTGGGCTTCTCAGACTGTGAGGTACATGAATATACGTTTGTTTTGCATACCTGAGCTGTGTGTCAAAAGTTAAATTTTCTGGCTGAATTGAGCCCAACTGCCCATTCTGAGATGCACTTTGTTCTATCTCCTCAGTGACAGCTCAGATTTGAAAAAATTGACTGTTTTTTGGGCTTCTCAGACTGTGGGGTGCATGAATATACGTTTGTTTTGCATACCTGAGCTGTTTGCCAACAGTTAAGTTTTCTGGTTGAATTGAGTCCTACTGCCTATTCTGAGATACAGATCCTCAGGTAAAGTTCAGATTTGAGAATTGTGTGTTTTTGGTCTTTTCATACTTTGCGTAACATGAACATGTGTTTCTTTTGAAAATCTGAGCTGTGTTCAATAGTTAAGTTTTGTGGCTGAATAGAGGCCTACTGCCCATTCTGAGATGCACTTTGGTCTATCTCCTCAGGGAAAGCTCAGATTTGAAAAAATTGACTGTTTTTTGGGCTTCTCAGACCGTGGGGTACATGAATATATGTTTGTTTTGCATATCTGAGCTGTGTGTCAAAAGTTAAGTTTTCTGGCTGAATTGAGCCCTACTGCCCATTCTGAGATGCACTTTGGTCTATCTCCTCAGGGAAAGCTCAGATTTGAAAAAATTGACTGTTTTTTGGGCTTCTCAGACTGTGGGGTGAAGGAATATACGTTTGTTTTGCATACCTGAGCTGTGTGTCAAAAGTTAAGTTTTCTGGTTGAATTGAGTCCTACTGCCTATTCTGAGATACAGATCCTCAGGGAAAGTTCAGATTTGAGAATTGTGTGTTTTTGGTCTTTTCATACTTTGCGTAACATGAACATGTGTTTCTTTTGAAAATGTGAGCTTGGGTCAAAAGTTAAGTTTTCTGGCTGAATTGAGTCCTACTGCCTATTGTGAGATACAGATCCTCAGGAAAAGTTCAGATTTCAGAATTGTGTGTTTTTGGTCTTTTCATACTTTGCGTAACATGAACATGTGTTTCTTTTGAAAATCTGAGCTGTGTTCAATAGTTAAGTTTTGTGGCTGAATAGAGGCCTACTGCCCATTCTGAGATGCACTTTGGTCTATCTCCTCAGGGAAAGCTCAGATTTGAAAAAATTGACTGTTTTTTGGGCTTCTCAGACTGTGGGGTACATGAATATAGGTTTGTTTTGCATACCTGAGCTGTGTGTCAATAGTTAAGTTTTCTGGCTGAATAGAGGCCTACTGCCCATTCTGAGATGCACTTTGGTCTATCTCCTCAGGGAAAGCTCAGATTTGAAAAAATTGACTGTTTTTTGGGCTCTTCAGACTGTGTGGTACATGAACATATGTTTGTTTTGCATACCTGAGCTGTGTGTCAAAGGTTTTCTGGCTGAATTGAGCCCTACTGCCCATACTGAGATGCACTTTGTTCTATCTCCTCAGGGAAAGCTCAGATTTGAAAAAATTAACTGTTTTTTGGGCTTCTCAGACCGTGGGGTACATGAATATATGTTTTTTTTGCATATCTGAGCTGTGTGTCAAAAGTTAAGTTTTCTGGCTGAATTGAGCCCTACTGCAAATTCTGAGATGCACTTTGGTCTATCTCCTCAGGGAAAGCTCAGATTTGAAAAAATTGACTGTTTTTTGGGCTTCTCAGACTGTGGGGTACATGAATATATGTTTGTTTTGCATATCTGAGCTGTGTGTCAAAAGTTAAGTTTTCTGGTTGAATTGACTCCTACTGCCTATTCTGAGATACAGATCCTCAGGTGACGTTCAGACTTGAGAAGTGTGTGTTTTTGGTCTTTTCATACTTTGCGTAACATGAACATGTGTTTCTTTTGCATATCTGAGCTGTATGTCAAAAGTTAAGTTTTCTGGCTAAATTGAGCCCTACTGCCCATTCTGAGATGCAGTTTGTTCTATCTCCTCAGGGAAAGCTCAGATTTGAAAAAATTGACTGTTTTTTGGGCTTCTCAGACTGTGGGGTACATGAATATATGTTTGTTTTGCATATCTGAGCTCTGTGTCAAAAGTTAAGTTTTCTGGTTGAATTGAGTCCTGCTGCCTATTCTGAGATACAGATCCTCAGGTGACGTTCAGACTTGAGAATTGTGTGTTTTTGGTCTTTTCATACTTTGCGTAACATGAACATGTGTTTCTTTTGAAAATCTGAGCTGTGTTCAATAGTTAAGTTTTGTGGCTGAATAGAGGCCTACTGCCCATTCTGAGATGCACTTTGGTCTATCTCCTCAGGGAAAGCTCAGATTTGAAAAAATTGACTGTTTTTTGGGCTTCTCAGACTGTGGGGTACATGAATATAGGTTTGTTTTGCATACCTGAGCTGTGTGTCAATAGTTAAGTTTTCTCGCTGAATAGAGGCCTACTGCCCATTCTGAGATGCACTTTGGTCTATCTCCTCAGGGAAAGCTCAGATTTGAAAAAATTGACTGTTTTTTGGGCTCTTCAGACTGTGTGGTACATGAACATATGTTTGTTTTGCATACCTGAGCTGTGTGTCAAACGTTTTCTGGCTGAATTGAGCCCTACTGCCCATACTGAGATGCACTTTGTTCTATCTCCTCAGGGAAAGCTCAGATTTGAAAAAATTGACTGTTTTTTGGGCTTCTCAGACCGTGGGGTACATGAATATATGTTTGTTTTGCATATCTGAGCTCTGTGTCAAAAGTTAAGTTTTCTGGTTGAATTGAGTCCTGCTGCCTATTCTGAGATACAGATCCTCAGGTGACGTTCAGACTTGAGAAGGGTGTGTTTTTGGTCTTTTCATACTTTGCGTAACATGAACATGTGTTTCTTTTGCATATCTGAGCTGTATGTCAAAAGTTAAGTTTTCTGGCTGAATTGAGTCCTACTGCCCATTCTGAGATGCACTTTGGTCTATCTCCTCAGCGAAAGCTCAGATTTGAAAACATTGACTGTTTTTTGGGATTTTCAGACTGTGGGGTGCATGAATATACGTTTGTTTTGCATATCTGAGCTCTGTGTCAAAAGATAAGTTTTCTGGTTGAATTGAGTCCTACTGCCTATTCTGAGATACAGATCCTCAGGTAAAGTTCAGATTTGAGAATTGTGTGTTTTTGGTGTTTTCATACTTTGTGTAACATGAACCTGTGTTTCTTTTGCATATCTGAGCTGTGTGTCAAAAGTTAAGTTTTCTGGCTGAATTGAGGCCTACTGGCCATTCTGAGATGCACTTTGGTCTATCTCCTCAGGGAAAGCTCAGATTTGAAAAAATTGACTGTTTTTTGCGCTTCTCAGACTGTGGGGTACATGAATATACATTTGTTTTGCATATCTGAGCTCTGTGTCAAAAGTTAAGTTTTCTGGCTGAATTGAGTCCTACTGCCTATTCTGAGATGCACTTTGGTCTATCTCCTCAGGGAACGCTCAGATTTGAGAATTGTGTGTTTTTGGTGTTTTCAGACTGTGGGGTACATGAATATAGGTTTGTTTTACATACCTGAGCTGTGTGTCAAAGGTTTTCTGGCTGAATTGAGCCCTACTGCCCATACTGAGATGCACTTTGTTCTATCTCCTCAGGGAAAGCTCAGATTTGAAAAAATTGACTGTTTTTTGGGCTTCTCAGACCGTGGGGTACATGAATATATGTTTGTTTTGCATATCTGAGCTGGGTGTCAAAAGTTAAGTTTTCTGGCTGAATTGAGCCCTACTGCCCATTCTGAGATGCACTTTGGTCTATCTCCTCAGGGAAAGCTCAGATTTGAAAAAATTGACTGTTTTTTGGGCTTCTCAGACTGTGAGGTACATGAATATACGTTTGTTTTGCATACCTGAGCTGTGTGTCAAAAGTTAAGTTTTCTGGCTGAATTGAGCCCTACTGCCCATTCTGAGATGCACTTTGTTCTATCTCCTCAGTGACAGCTCAGATTTGAAAAAATTGACTGTTTTTTGGGCTTCTCAGACTGTGGGGTGCATGAATATACGTTTGTTTTGCATACCTGAGCTGTTTGCCAACAGTTAAGTTTTCTGGTTGTATTGAGTCCTACTGCCTATTCTGAGATACAGATCCTCAGGTAAAGTTCAGATTTGAGAATTGTGTGTTTTTGCTCTTTTCATACTTTGCGTAACATGAACATGTGTTTCTTTTGAAAATCTGAGCTGTGTTCAATAGTTAAGTTTTGTGGCTGAATAGAGGCCTACTGCCCATTCTGAGATGCACTTTGGTCTATCTCCTCAGGGAAAGCTCAGATTTGAAAAAATTGACTGTTTTGGGGGTTCTCAGACTGTGGGGTACATGAATATAGGTTTGTTTTGCATTCCTGAGCTGTGTGTCAATAGTTAAGTTTTGTGGCTGAATAGAGGCCTACTGCCCATTCTGAGATGCACTTTGTTCTATCTCCTCAGGGAAAGCTCAGATTTGAAAAAATTGACTGTTTTTTGGGCTCTTCAGACTGTGTGCTACATGAACATATGTTTGTTTTGCATACCTGAGCTGTGTGTCAAAGGTTTTCTGGCTGAATTGAGCCCTACTGCCCATACTGAGATGCACTTTGTTCTATCTCCTCAGGGAAAGCTCAGATTTGAAAAAATTGACTGTTTTTTGGGCTTCTCAGACCGTGGGGTACATGAATATATGTTTGTTTTGCATACCTGAGCTGTCTGTCAAAAGTTAAGTTTTCTGGCTGAATTGAGCCCTACTGCCCATTCTGAGATGCACTTTGGTCTATCTCCTCAGGGAAA
Source organism: Pantherophis guttatus (assembly GCF_059756535.1). NCBI lineage: Eukaryota > Metazoa > Chordata > Lepidosauria > Squamata > Colubridae > Pantherophis > Pantherophis guttatus. Next base: position 15,933,641 of record NC_142080.1, on the reverse strand, counting down.
GCTCAGATTTGAAAAAATTGACTTTTTTTTGGGCTTCTCAGACTGTGAGGTACATGAATATACGTTTGTTTTGCATACCTGAGCTGTGTGTCAAAAGTTAAGTTTTCTTGCTGAATTGAGCCCAACTGCCCATTCTGAGATGCACTTTGTTCTATCTCCTCAGTGACAGCTCAGATTTGAAAAAATTGACTGTTTTTTGGGCTTCTCAGACTGTGGGGTGCATGAATATACGTTTGTTTTGCATACCTGAGCTGTTTGCCAACAGTTAAGTTTTCTGGTTGAATTGAGTCCTACTGCCTATTCTGAGATACAGATCCTCAGGTAAAGTTCAGATTTGAGAATTGTGTGTTTTTGGTCTTTTCATACTTTGCGTAACATGAACATGTGTTTCTTTTGAAAATCTGAGCTGTGTTCAATAGGTAAGTTTTGTGGCTGAATAGAGGCCTACTACCCATTCTGAGATGCACTTTGGTCTATCTCCTCAGGGAAAGCTCAGATTTGAAAAAATTGACTGTTTTTTGGGCTTCTCAGACCGTGGGGTGCATGAATATACGTTTGTTTTGCATACCTGAGCTGTTTGCCAACAGTTAAGTTTTCTGGCTGAATTGAGCCCAACTGCCCATTCTGAGATGCACTTTGTTCTATCTCCTCAGTGACAGCTCAGATTTGAAAAAATTGACTGTTTTTTGGGCTTCTCAGACTGTGGGGTGCATGAATATACGTTTGTTTTGCATACCTGAGCTGTTTGCCAACAGTTAAGTTTTCTGGTTGAATTGAGTCCTACTGCCTATTCTGAGATACAGATCCTCAGGTAAAGTTCAGATTTGAGAATTGTGTGTTTTTGGTCTTTTCATACTTTGCGTAACATGAACATGTGTTTCTTTTGAAAATCTGAGCTGTGTTCAATAGTTAAGTTTTGTGGCTGAATAGAGGCCTACTGCCCATTCTGAGATGCACTTTGGTCTATCTCCTCAGGGAAAGCTCAGATTTGAAAAAATTGACTGTTTTTTGGGCTTCTCAGACCGTGGGGTACATGAATATATGTTTGTTTTGCATATCTGAGCTGTGTGTCAAAAGTTAAGTTTTCTGGCTGAATTGAGCCCTACTGCCCATTCTGAGATGCACTTTGGTCGATCTCCTCAGGGAAAGCTCAGATTTGAAAAAATTGACTGTTTTTTGGGCTTCTCAGACTGTGGGGTGAAGGAATATACGTTTGTTTTGCATACCTGAGCTGTGTGTCAAAAGTTAAGTTTTCTGGTTGAATTGAGTCCTACTGCCTATTCTGAGATACAGATCCTCAGGGAAAGTTCAGATTTGAGAATTGTGTGTTTTTGGTCTTTTCATACTTTGCGTAACATGAACATGTGTTTCTTTTGAAAATGTGAGCTTGGGTCAAAAGTTAAGTTTTCTGGCTGAATTGAGTCCTACTGCCTATTGTGAGATACAGATCCTCAGGAAAAGTTCAGATTTCAGAATTGTGTGTTTTTGGTCTTTTCATACTTTGCGTAACATGAACATGTGTTTCTTTTGAAAATCTGAGCTGTGTTCAATAGTTAAGTTTTGTGGCTGAATAGAGGCCTACTGCCCATTCTGAGATGCACTTTGGTCTATCTCCTCAGGGAAAGCTCAGATTTGAAAAAATTGACTGTTTTTTGGGCTTCTCAGACCGTGGGGTGCATGAATATACGTTTGTTTTGCATACCTGAGCTGTTTGCCAACAGTTAAGTTTTCTGGCTGAATTGAGCCCAACTGCCCATTCTGAGATGCACTTTGTTCTATCTCCTCAGTGACAGCTCAGATTTGAAAAAATTGACTGTTTTTTGGGCTTCTCAGACTGTGGGGTGCATGAATATACGTTTGTTTTGCATACCTGAGCTGTTTGCCAACAGTTAAGTTTTCTGGTTGAATTGAGTCCTACTGCCTATTCTGAGATACAGATCCTCAGGTAAAGTTCAGATTTGAGAATTGTGTGTTTTTGGTCTTTTCATACTTTGCGTAACATGAACATGTGTTTCTTTTGAAAATCTGAGCTGTGTTCAATAGTTAAGTTTTGTGGCTGAATAGAGGCCTACTGCCCATTTTGAGATGCACTTTGGTCTATCTCCTCAGGGAAAGCTCAGATTTGAAAAAATTGACTGTTTTTTGGGCTTCTCAGACCGTGGGGTACATGAATATATGTTTGTTTTGCATATCTGAGCTGTGTGTCAAAAGTTAAGTTTTCTGGCTGAATTGAGCCCTACTGCCCATTCTGAGATGCACTTTGGTCTATCTCCTCAGGGAAAGCTCAGATTTGAAAAAATTGACTGTTTTTTGGGCTTCTCAGACTGTGGGGTGAAGGAATATACGTTTGTTTTGCATACCTGAGCTGTGTGTCAAAAGTTAAGTTTTCTGGTTGAATTGAGTCCTACTGCCTATTCTGAGATACAGATCCTCAGGGAAAGTTCAGATTTGAGAATTGTGTGTTTTTGGTCTTTTCATACTTTGCGTAACATGAACATGTGTTTCTTTTGAAAATGTGAGCTTGGGTCAAAAGTTAAGTTTTCTGGCTGAATTGAGTCCTACTGCCTATTGTGAGATACAGATCCTCAGGAAAAGTTCAGATTTCAGAATTGTGTGTTTTTGGTCTTTTCATACTTTGCGTAACATGAACATGTGTTTCTTTTGAAAATCTGAGCTGTGTTCAATAGTTAAGTTTTGTGGCTGAATAGAGGCCTACTGCCCATTCTGAGATGCACTTTGGTCTATCTCCTCAGGGAAAGCTCAGATTTGAAAAAATTGACTGTTTTTTGGGCTTCTCAGACCGTGGGGTACATGAATATATGTTTGTTTTGCATATCTGAGCTGTGTGTCAAAAGTTAAGTTTTCTGGCTGAATTGAGCCCTACTGCCCATTCTGAGATGCACTTTGTTCTATCTCCTCAGTGACAGCTCAGATTTGAAAAAATTGACTGTTTTTTGGGCTTCTCAGACTGTGGGGTGCATGAATATACGTTTGTTTTGCATACCTGAGCTGTGTGTCAAAAGTTAAGTTTTCTGGTTGAATTGAGTCCTACTGCCTATTCTGAGATACAGATCCTCAGGTAAAGTTCAGATTTGAGAATTGTGTGTTTTTGGTCTTTTCATACTTTGCGTAACATGAACATGTGTTTCTTTTGAAAATCTGAGCTGTGTTCAATAGTTAAGTTTTGTGGCTGAATAGAGGCCTACTGCCCATTCTGAGATGCACTTTGGTCTATCTCCTCAGGGAAAGCTCAGATTTGAAAAAATTGACTGTTTTTTGGGCTTCTCAGACCGTGGGGTACATGAATATATGTTTGTTTTGCATATCTGAGCTGTGTGTCAAAAGTTAAGTTTTCTGGCTGAATTGAGCCCTACTGCCCATTCTGAGATGCACTTTGGTCTATCTCCTCAGGGAAAGCTCAGATTTGAAAAAATTGACTGTTTTTTGGGCTTCTCAGACTGTGGGGTGAAGGAATATACGTTTGTTTTGCATACCTGAGCTGTGTGTCAAAAGTTAAGTTTTCTGGTTGAATTGAGTCCTACTGCCTATTCTGAGATACAGATCCTCAGGGAAAGTTCAGATTTGAGAATTGTGTGTTTTTGGTCTTTTCATACTTTGCGTAACATGAACATGTGTTTCTTTTGAAAATGTGAGCTTGGGTCAAAAGTTAAGTTTTCTGGCTGAATTGAGTCCTACTGCCTATTGTGAGATACAGATCCTCAGGAAAAGTTCAGATTTCAGAATTGTGTGTTTTTGGTCTTTTCATACTTTGCGTAACATGAACATGTGTTTCTTTTGAAAATCTGAGCTGTGTTCAATAGTTAAGTTTTGTGGCTGAATAGAGGCCTACTGCCCATTCTGAGATGCACTTTGGTCTATTTCCTCAGGGAAAGCTCAGATTTGAAAAAATTGACTGTTTTTTGGGCTTCTCAGACTGTGGGGTACATGAATATAGGTTTGTTTTGCATACCTGAGCTGTGTGTCAATAGTTAAGTTTTCTGGCTGAATAGAGGCCTACTGCCCATTCTGAGATGCACTTTGGTCTATCTCCTCAGGGAAAGCTCAGATTTGAAAAAATTGACTGTTTTTTGGGCTCTTCAGACTGTGTGGTACATGAACATATGTTTGTTTTGCATACCTGAGCTGTGTGTCAAAGGTTTTCTGGCTGAATTGAGCCCTACTGCCCATACTGAGATGCACTTTGGTCTATCTCCTCAGGGAAAGCTCAGATTTGAAAAAATTGACTGTTTTTTGGGCTTCTCAGACTGTGAGGTACATGTATATAGGTTTGTTTTGCATACCTGAGCTGTGTGTCAAAAGTTAAGTTTTCTGGTTGAATTGAGTCCTACTGCCTATTCTGAGATACAGATCCTCAGGTAAAGTTCAGATTTGAGAATTGTGTGTTTTTGGTCTTTTCATACTTTGCGTAACATGAACATGTGTTTCTTTTGAAAATCAGAGCTTGGGTCAAAAGTTAAGTTTTCTGGCTGAATTCAGCCCTACTGCCCTTTCTGAGATACAGATCCTCAGATAAAGTTCAGATTTGAGAATTGTGTGTTTTTGGTCTTTTCATACTTTGCGTAACATGAACATGTCTTTCTTTTGAAAATCTGAGCTGTATGTCAAAAGTTAAGTTTTCTGGCTAAATTGAGCCCTACTGCCCATTCTGAGATGCAGTTTGTTCTATCTCCTCAGGGAAAGCTCAGATTTGAAAAAATTGACTGTTTTTTGGGCTTCTCAGACCGTGGGGTACATGAATATATGTTTGTTTTGCATATCTGAGCTGTGTGTCAAAAGTTAAGTTTTCTGGTTGAATTGAGTCCTACTGCCTATTCTGAGATACAGATCCTCAGGTGACGTTCAGACTTGAGAAGTGTGTGTTTTTGGTCTTTTCATACTTTGCGTAACATGAACATGTGTTTCTTTTGCATATCTGAGGTGTATGTCAAAAGTTAAGTTTTCTGGCTAAATTGAGCCCTACTGCCCATTCTGAGATGCAGTTTGTTCTATCTCCTCAGGGAAAGCTCAGATTTGAAAACATTGACTGTTTTTTGGGATTTTCAGACTGTGGGGTACATGAATATACGTTTGTTTTGCATATCTGAGCTGTGTGTCAAAGGTTTTCTGGCTGAATTGAGCCCTACTGCCCATACTGAGATGCACTTTGTTCTATCTCCTCAGGGAAAGCTCAGATTTGAAAAAATTGACTGTTTTTTGGGCTTCTCAGACCGTGGGGTACCTGAATATATGTTTTTTTTGCATATCTGAGCTGTGTGTCAAAAGTTAAGTTTTCTGGCTGAATTGAGCCCTACTGCCCATACTGAGATGCACTTTGTTCTATCTCCTCAGGGAAAGCTCAGATTTGAAAAAATTGACTGTTTTTTGGGCTTCTCAGACCGTGGGGTACATGAATATATGTTTGTTTTGCATATCTGAGCTCTGTGTCAAAAGATAAGTTTTCTGGTTGAATTGAGTCCTACTGCCTATTCTGAGATACAGATCCTCAGGTAAAGTTCAGATTTGAGAATTGTGTGTTTTTGCTGTTTTCATACTTTGTGTAACATGAACCTGTGTTTCTTTTGCATATCTGAGCTGTGTGTCAAAAGTTAAGTTTTCTGGCTGAATTGAGGCCTACTGGCCATTCTGAGATGCACTTTGGTCTATCTCCTCAGGGAAAGCTCAGATTTGAAAAAATTGACTGTTTTTTGGGCTTCTCAGACTGTGAGGTACATGAATATACGTTTGTTTTGCATATCTGAGCTCTTTGTCAAAAGTTAAGTTTTCTGGCTGAATTGAGTCCTACTGCCTATTCTGAGATGCACGTTGGTCTATCTCCTCAGGGAACGCTCAGATTTGAGAATTGTGTTTTTTTGGTGTTTTTAGACTGTGGGGTACATGAATATAAATTTCCTTTGCATATCTGAGCTGTGTGTCAAAAATAATGTTTTCCTGCTGAATTGACCCCTACTGCCCATTTTGAGATGCACTTTGGTCTATCTCCTCAGGGAAAGCTCAGATTTGAAAAAATTGACTGTTTTTTGGGCTTCTCAGACTGTAGGGTACATTAATATAGGTTTGTTTTGCATATCTGAGCTGTGTGTCAAAAGTTAAGTTTTCTGGCTGAATTGAGTCCTACTGCCCATTCTGAGATGCACTTTGGTCTATCTCCTCAGGGAAAGCTCAGATTTGAAAAAATTGACTGTTTTTGGGGATTTTCAGACTGTGGGGTACATGAATATAGGTTTGTTTTGCATATCTGAGCTGTGTGTCAAAAGTTAAATTTTCTGGTTGAATTGATTCCTACTGCCTATTCTGAGATACAGATCCTCAGGTACAGTAGAGATTTGAGAATTGTGTGTTTTTGGTCTTTTCATACTTTGCGTAACATGAACATGTCTTTCTTTTGAAAATCTGAGCTTGGGTCAAAAGTTAAGTTTTCTGGCTGAATTGAGCCCTACTGCCCATTCTGAGATGCACTTTGTTCTATCTCCTCAGGGAAAGCTCAGATTTGAAAAAATTGACTGTTTTTTGGGCTTCTCAGACTGTGGGGTACATGAATATAGGTTTGTTTTGCATACCTGAGCTGTGTGTCAATAGTTAAGTTTTCTGGCTGAATAGAGGCCTACTACCCATTCTGAGATGCACTTTGGTCTATCTCCTCAGGGAAAGCTCAGATTTGAAAAAATTGACTGTTTTTTGGGCTCTTCAGACTGTGTGGTACATGAACATATGTTTGTTTTGCATACCTGAGCTGTGTGTCAAAGGTTTTCTGGCTGAATTGAGTACTACTGCCTATTCTAAGATACAGATCCTCAGGTAAAGTTCAGATTTGAGAATTGTGTGTTTTTGGTCTTTTCATACTTTGCGTAACATGAACATGTGTTTCTTTTGAAAATCAGAGCTTGGGTCAAAAGTTAAGTTTTCTGGCTGAATTCAGCCCTACTGCCCTTTCTGAGATACAGATCCTCAGGTAAAGTTCAGATTTGAGAATTGTGTGTTTTTGGTCTTTTCATACTTTGCGTAACATGAACATGTGTTTCTTTTGAAAATCTGAGCTTGGGTCAAAAGTTAAATTTCCTGGCTAAATTGAGCCCTACTGCCCATTCTGAGATGCACTTTGTTCTATCTCCTCAGGGAAAGCTCAGATTTGAAAAAATTGACTGTTTTTTGGGCTTCTCAGACCGTGGGGTACATGAATATATGTTTGTTTTGCATATCTGAGCTGTGTGTCAAAAGTTAAGTTTTCTGGTTGAATTGACTCCTACTGCCTATTCTGAGATACAGATCCTCAGGTGACGTTCAGACTTGAGAAGTGTGTGTTTTTGGTCTTTTCATACTTTGCGTAACATGAACATGTGTTTCTTTTGCATATCTGAGCTGTATGTCAAAAGTTAAGTTTTCTGGCTAAATTGAGCCCTACTGCCCATTCTGAGATGCAGTTTGTTCTATCTCCTCAGGGAAAGCTCAGATTTGAAAAAATTGACTGTTTTTTGAGCTTCTCAGACTGTGGGGTACATGAATATATGTTTGTTTTGCATATCTGAGCTCTGTGTCAAAAGTTAAGTTTTCTGGTTGAATTGAGTCCTGCTGCCTATTCTGAGATACAGATCCTCAGGTGACGTTCAGACTTGAGAAGTGTGTGTTTTTGGTCTTTTCATACTTTGCGTAACATGAACATGTGTTTCTTTTGCATATCTGAGCTGTATGTCAAAAGTTAAGTTTTCTGGCTAAATTGAGCCCTACTGCCCATTCTGAGATGCAGTTTGTTCTATCTCCTCAGGGAAAGCTCAGATTTGAAAAAATTGACTGTTTTTTGGGCTTCTCAGACTGTGGGGTACATGAATATATGTTTGTTTTGCATATCTGAGCTCTGTGTCAAAAGTTAAGTTTTCTGGCTGAATTCAGTCCTACTGCCTATTCTGAAATGCACTTTGGTCTATCTCCTCAGGGAACGCTCAGATTTGAGAATTGTGTGTTTTGGGGATTTTCAGACTGTTGGGTGCATGAATATACTTTTGTTTTGCATATCTGAGCTGTGTGTCAAAAGTTAAGTTTTCTGGCTGAATTGAGGCCTACTGCCCATTCTGAGATGCACTTTGGTCTATCTCCTCAGGGAACGCTCAGATTTGAGAATTGTGTGTTTTTGGTGTTTTCAGACTGTGGGGTACATGAATATAAATTTCCTTTGCATATCTGAGCTGTGTGTCAAAAATATTGTTTTCTAGCTGAATTGACCCCTACTGCCCATTTTGAGATGCACTTTGGTCTATCTCCTCAGGGAAAGCTCAGATTTGAAAAAATTGACTGTTTTTTGGGCTTCTCAGACTGTGGGGTGCATGAATATACGTTTGTTTTGCATACCTGAGCTGTTTGCCAACAGTTAAGTTTTCTGGTTGAATTGAGTCCTACTGCCTATTCTGAGATACAGATCCTCAGGTAAAGTACAGATTTGAGAATTGTGTGTTTTTGGTCTTTTCATACTTTGCGTAACATGAACATGTGTTTCTTTTGAAAATCTGAGCTTGGGTCAAAAGTTAAGTTTTCTGGCTGAATTCAGCCCTACTGCCCTTTCTGAGATACAGATCCTCAGGTACAGTAGAGATTTGAGAATTGTGTGTTTTTGGTCTTTTCATACTTTGCGTAACATGAACATGTGTTTCTTTTGAAAATCTGAGCTGTGTTCAATAGTTAAGTTTTGTGGCTGAATAGAGGCCTACTGCCCATTCTGAGATGCACTTTGGTCTATCTCCTCAGGGAAAGCTCAGATTTGAAAAAATTGACTGTTTTTGGGGCTTCTCAGACTGTGGGGTACATGAATATAGGTTTGTTTTGCATACCTGAGCTGTGTGTCAATAGTTAAGTTTTCTGGCTGAATAGAGGCCTACTGCCCATTCTGAGATGCACTTTGTTCTATCTCCTCAGTGACAGCTCAGATTTGAAAAAATTGACTGTTTTTTGGGCTTCTCAGACTGTGGGGTGCATGAATATACGTTTGTTTTGCATACCTGAGCTGTTTGCCAACAGTTAAGTTTTCTGGTTGAATTGAGTCCTACTGCCTATTCTGAGATACAGATCCTCAGGTAAAGTTCAGATTTCAGAATTGTGTGTTTTTGGTCTTTTCATACTTTGCGTAACATGAACATGGGTTTCTTTTGAAAATCTGAGCTGTGTTCAATAGTTAAGTTTTGTGGCTGAATAGAGGCCTACTGCCCATTCTGAGATGCACTTTGGTCTATCTCCTCAGGGAAAGCTCAGATTTGAAAAAATTGACTGTTTTTTGGGCTTCTCAGACCGTGGGGTACATGAATATATGTTTGTTTTGCATATCTGAGCTGTGTGTCAAAAGTTAAGTTTTCTGGCTGAATTGAGCCCTACTGCCCATTCTGAGATGCACTTTGGTCTATCTCCTCAGGGAAAGCTCAGATTTGAAAAAATTGACTGTTTTTTGGGCTTCTCAGACTGTGGGGTGAAGGAATATACGTTTGTTTTGCATACCTGAGCTGTGTGTCAAAAGTTAAGTTTTCTGGTTGAATTGAGTCCTACTGCCTATTCTGAGATACAGATCCTCAGGAAAAGTTCAGATTTCAGAATTGTGTGTTTTTGGTCTTTTCATACTTTGCGTACCATGAACATGTGTTTATTTTGAAAATGTGAGCTTGGGTCAAAAGTTAAGTTTTCTGGTTGAATTGAGTCCTACTGCCTATTGTGAGATTCAGATCCTCAGGAAAAGTTCAGATTTCAGAATTGTGTGTTTTTGGTCTTTTCATACTTTGCGTAACATGAACATGTGTTTCTTTTGAAAATCTGAGCTGTGTTCAATAGTTAAGTTTTGTGGCTGAATAGAGGCCTACTGCCCATTCTGAGATGCACTTTGGTCTATCTCCTCAGGGAAAGCTCAGATTTGAAAAAATTGACTGTTTTTTGGGCTTCTCAGACTGTGGGGTACATGAATATAGGTTTGTTTTGCATACCTGAGCTGTGTGTCAATAGTTAAGTTTTCTGGCTGAATAGAGGCCTACTGCCCATTCTGAGATGCACTTTGGTCTATCTCCTCAGGGAAAGCTCAGATTTGAAAAAATTGACTGTTTTTTGGGCTCTTCAGACTGTGTGGTACATGAACATATGTTTGTTTTGCATACCTGAACTGTGTGTCAAAGGTTTTCTGGCTGAATTGAGCCCTACTGCCCATACTGAGATGCACTTTGTTCTATCTCCTCAGGGAAAGCTCAGATTTGAAAAAATTGACTGTTTTTTGGGCTTCTCAGACCGTGGGGTACATGAATATATGTTTTTTTTGCATATCTGAGCTCTGTGTCAAAAGTTAAGTTTTCTGGCTGAATTGAGCCCTACTGCCCATTCTGAGATGCACTTTGTTCTATCTCCTCAGGGAAAGCTCAGATTTGAAAAAATTGACTGTTTTTTGGGCTTCTCAGACTGTGAGGTACATGTATATAGGTTTGTTTTGCATACCTGAGCTGTGTGTCAAAAGTTAAGTTTTCTGGCTGAATTGAGTCCTACTGCCTCTTCTGAGATACAGATCCTCAGGTAAAGTTCAGATTTGAGAATTGTATGTTTTTCGTCTTTTCATACTTTGCGTAACATGAACATGTGTTTCTTTTGAAAATCTGAGCTTGGGTCAAAAGTTAAGTTTTCTGGCTGAATTCAGCCCTACTGCCCTTTCTGAGATACAGATCCTCAGGTACAGTAGAGATTTGAGAATTGTGTGTTTTTGGTCTTTTCATACTTTGCGTAACATGAACATGTGTTTCTTTTGAAAATCTGAGCTGTGTTCAATAGTTAAGTTTTGTGGCTGAATAGAGGCCTACTGCCCATTCTGAGATGCACTTTGGTCTATCTCCTCAGGGAAAGCTCAGATTTGAAAAAATTGACTGTTTTTGGGGCTTCTCAGACTGTGGGGTACATGAATATAGGTTTGTTTTGCATACCTGAGCTGTGTGTCAATAGTTAAGTTTTCTGGCTGAATAGAGGCCTACTGCCCATTCTGAGATGCACTTTGTTCTATCTCCTCAGTGACAGCTCAGATTTGAAAAAATTGACTGTTTTTTGGGCTTCTCAGACTGTGGGGTGCATGAATATACGTTTGTTTTGCATACCTGAGCTGTTTGCCAACAGTTAAGTTTTCTGGTTGAATTGAGTCCTACTGCCTATTCTGAGATACAGATCCTCAGGTAAAGTTCAGATTTCAGAATTGTGTGTTTTTGGTCTTTTCATACTTTGCGTAACATGAACATGGGTTTCTTTTGAAAATCTGAGCTGTGTTCAATAGTTAAGTTTTGTGGCTGAATAGAGGCCTACTGCCCATTCTGAGATGCACTTTGGTCTATCTCCTCAGGGAAAGCTCAGATTTGAAAAAATTGACTGTTTTTTGGGCTTCTCAGACCGTGGGGTACATGAATATATGTTTGTTTTGCATATCTGAGCTGTGTGTCAAAAGTTAAGTTTTCTGGCTGAATTGAGCCCTACTGCCCATTCTGAGATGCACTTTGGTCTATCTCCTCAGGGAAAGCTCAGATTTGAAAAAATTGACTGTTTTTTGGGCTTCTCAGACTGTGGGGTGAAGGAATATACGTTTGTTTTGCATACCTGAGCTGTGTGTCAAAAGTTAAGTTTTCTGGTTGAATTGAGTCCTACTGCCTATTCTGAGATACAGATCCTCAGGAAAAGTTCAGATTTCAGAATTGTGTGTTTTTGGTCTTTTCATACTTTGCGTACCATGAACATGTGTTTATTTTGAAAATGTGAGCTTGGGTCAAAAGTTAAGTTTTCTGGCTGAATTGAGTCCTACTGCCTATTGTGAGATTCAGATCCTCAGGAAAAGTTCAGATTTCAGAATTGTGTGTTTTTGGTCTTTTCATACTTTGCGTAACATGAACATGTGTTTCTTTTGAAAATCTGAGCTGTGTTCAATAGTTAAGTTTTGTGGCTGAATAGAGGCCTACTGCCCATTCTGAGATGCACTTTGGTCTATCTCCTCAGGGAAAGCTCAGATTTGAAAAAATTGACTGTTTTTTGGGCTTCTCAGACTGTGGGGTACATGAATATAGGTTTGTTTTGCATACCTGAGCTGTGTGTCAATAGTTAAGTTTTCTGGCTGAATAGAGGCCTACTGCCCATTCTGAGATGCACTTTGGTCTATCTCCTCAGGGAAAGCTCAGATTTGAAAAAATTGACTGTTTTTTGGGCTCTTCAGACTGTGTGGTACATGAACATATGTTTGTTTTGCATACCTGAACTGTGTGTCAAAGGTTTTCTGGCTGAATTGAGCCCTACTGCCCATACTGAGATGCACTTTGTTCTATCTCCTCAGGGAAAGCTCAGATTTGAAAAAATTGACTGTTTTTTGGGCTTCTCAGACCGTGGGGTACATGAATATATGTTTTTTTTGCATATCTGAGCTCTGTGTCAAAAGTTAAGTTTTCTGGCTGAATTGAGCCCTACTGCCCATTCTGAGATGCACTTTGTTCTATCTCCTCAGGGAAAGCTCAGATTTGAAAAAATTGACTGTTTTTTGGGCTTCTCAGACTGTGAGGTACATGTATATAGGTTTGTTTTGCATACCTGAGCTGTGTGTCAAAAGTTAAGTTTTCTGGCTGAATTGAGTCCTACTGCCTCTTCTGAGATACAGATCCTCAGGTAAAGTTCAGATTTGAGAATTGTATGTTTTTCGTCTTTTCATACTTTGCGTAACATGAACATGTGTTTCTTTTGAAAATCAGAGCTTGGGTCAAAAGTTAAGTTTTCTGGCTGAATTCAGCCCTACTGCCCTTTCTGAGATACAGATCCTCAGATAAAGTTCAGATTTGAGAATTGTGTGTTTTTGGTCTTTTCATACTTTGCGTAACATGAACATGTCTTTCTTTTGAAAATCTGAGCTTGGGTCAAAAGTTAAATTTCCTGGCTAAATTGAGCCCTACTGCCCATTCTGAGATGCACTTTGTTCTATCTCCTCAGGTAAAGTTCAGATTTGAGAATTGTGTGTTTTTGGTGTTTTCATACTTTGTGTAACATGAACCTGTGTTTCTTTTGCATATCTGAGCTGTGTGTCAAAAGTTAAGTTTTCTGGCTGAATTGAGGCCTACTGGCCATTCTGAGATGCACTTTGGTCTATCTCCTCAGGGAAAGCTCAGATTTGAAAAAATTGACTGTTTTTTGGGCTTCTCAGACTGTGGGGTACATGAATATATGTTTGTTTTGCATATCTGAGCTCTGTGTCAAAAGTTAAGTTTTCTGGCTGAATTGAGTCCTACTGCCTATTCTGAGATGCACTTTGGTCTATCTCCTCAGGGAAAGCTCAGATTTGAACAATTGACTGTTTTTTGGGCTTCTCAGACTGTGTTTTTGGTGTTTTCAGACTGTGGGGTACATGAATATAAATTTCCTTTGCATATCTGAGCTGTGTGTCAAAAATAATGTTTTCTAGCTGAATTGACCCCTACTGCCTATTTTGAGATGCACTTTGGGCTATCTCCTCAGGGAAAGCTCAGATTTGAAACAATTGACTGTTTTTTGGGCTTCTCAGACTGTGGGGTACATGAATATATGTTTGTTTTGCATATCTGAGCTGTGGGTCAAAAGTTAAATTTTCTGGTTGAATTGATTCCTACTGCCTATTCTGAGATACAGATCCTCAGGTAAAGTTCAGATTTGAGAATTGTGTGTTTTTGCTGTTTTCATACTTTTCGTAACATGAACATGTGTTTCTTATGAAAATCTGAGCTTGGGTTAAAAGTTAAGTTTTGTGGCTGAATTGAGCCCTACTGCCCATTCTGAGATGCACTTTGGTCTATCTCCTCAGGGAAAGCTCAGATTTGAAAAAATTGACTGTTTTTTGGGCTTCTCAGACTGTGAGGTACATGAACATATGTTTGTTTTGCATACCTGAGCTGTGTGTCAAAGGTTTTCTGGCTGAATTGAGTACTACTGCCTATTCTAAGATACAGATCCTCAGGTAAAGTTCAGATTTGAGAATTGTGTGTTTTTGGTCTTTTCATACTTTGCATAACATGAACATGTGTTTCTTTTGAAAATCAGAGCTTGGGTCAAAAGTTAAGTTTTCTGGCTGAATTCAGCCCTACTGCCCTTTCTGAGATACAGATCCTCAGGTAAAGTTCAGATTTGAGAATTGTGTGTTTTTGGTCTTTTCATACTTTGCGTAACATGAACATGTGTTTCTTTTGAAAATCTGAGCTTGGGTCAAAAGTTAAATTTCCTGGCTAAATTGAGCCCTACTGCCCATTCTGAGATGCACTTTGTTCTATCTCCTCAGGGAAAGCTCAGATTTGAAAAAATTGACTGTTTTTTGGGCTTCTCAGACCGTGGGGTACATGAATATATGTTTGTTTTGCATATCTGAGCTGTGTGTCAAAAGTTAAGTTTTCTGGTTGAATTGACTCCTACTGCCTATTCTGAGATACAGATCCTCAGGTGACGTTCAGACTTGAGAAGTGTGTGTTTTTGGTCTTTTCATACTTTGCGTAACATGAACATGTGTTTCTTTTGCATATCTGAGCTGTATGTCAAAAGTTAAGTTTTCTGGCTAAATTGAGCCCTACTGCCCATTCTGAGATGCAGTTTGTTCTATCTCCTCAGGGAAAGCTCAGATTTGAAAAAATTGACTGTTTTTTGAGCTTCTCAGACTGTGGGGTACATGAATATATGTTTGTTTTGCATATCTGAGCTCTGTGTCAAAAGTTAAGTTTTCTGGTTGAATTGAGTCCTGCTGCCTATTCTGAGATACAGATCCTCAGGTGACGTTCAGACTTGAGAAGTGTGTGTTTTTGGTCTTTTCATACTTTGCGTAACATGAACATGTGTTTCTTTTGCATATCTGAGCTGTATGTCAAAAGTTAAGTTTTCTGGCTAAATTGAGCCCTACTGCCCATTCTGAGATGCAGTTTGTTCTATCTCCTCAGGGAAAGCTCAGATTTGAAAAAATTGACTGTTTTTTGGGCTTCTCAGACTGTGGGGTACATGAATATATGTTTGTTTTGCATATCTGAGCTCTGTGTCAAAAGTTAAGTTTTCTGGCTGAATTCAGTCCTACTGCCTATTCTGAAATGCACTTTGGTCTATCTCCTCAGGGAACGCTCAGATTTGAGAATTGTGTGTTTTGGGGATTTTCAGACTGTTGGGTGCATGAATATACTTTTGTTTTGCATATCTGAGCTGTGTGTCAAAAGTTAAGTTTTCTGGCTGAATTGAGGCCTACTGCCCATTCTGAGATGCACTTTGGTCTATCTCCTCAGGGAACGCTCAGATTTGAGAATTGTGTGTTTTTGGTGTTTTCAGACTGTGGGGTACATGAATATAAATTTCCTTTGCATATCTGAGCTGTGTGTCAAAAATATTGTTTTCTAGCTGAATTGACCCCTACTGCCCATTTTGAGATGCACTTTGGTCTATCTCCTCAGGGAAAGCTCAGATTTGAAAAAATTGACTGTTTTTTGGGCTTCTCAGACTGTGGGGTGCATGAATATACGTTTGTTTTGCATACCTGAGCTGTTTGCCAACAGTTAAGTTTTCTGGTTGAATTGAGTCCTACTGCCTATTCTGAGATACAGATCCTCAGGTAAAGTACAGATTTGAGAATTGTGTGTTTTTGGTCTTTTCATACTTTGCGTAACATGAACATGTGTTTCTTTTGAAAATCTGAGCTTGGGTCAAAAGTTAAGTTTTCTGGCTGAATTCAGCCCTACTGCCCTTTCTGAGATACAGATCCTCAGGTACAGTAGAGATTTGAGAATTGTGTGTTTTTGGTCTTTTCATACTTTGCGTAACATGAACATGTGTTTCTTTTGAAAATCTGAGCTGTGTTCAATAGTTAAGTTTTGTGGCTGAATAGAGGCCTACTGCCCATTCTGAGATGCACTTTGGTCTATCTCCTCAGGGAAAGCTCAGATTTGAAAAAATTGACTGTTTTTGGGGCTTCTCAGACTGTGGGGTACATGAATATAGGTTTGTTTTGCATACCTGAGCTGTGTGTCAATAGTTAAGTTTTCTGGCTGAATAGAGGCCTACTGCCCATTCTGAGATGCACTTTGTTCTATCTCCTCAGTGACAGCTCAGATTTGAAAAAATTGACTGTTTTTTGGGCTTCTCAGACTGTGGGGTGCATGAATATACGTTTGTTTTGCATACCTGAGCTGTTTGCCAACAGTTAAGTTTTCTGGTTGAATTGAGTCCTACTGCCTATTCTGAGATACAGATCCTCAGGTAAAGTTCAGATTTCAGAATTGTGTGTTTTTGGTCTTTTCATACTTTGCGTAACATGAACATGGGTTTCTTTTGAAAATCTGAGCTGTGTTCAATAGTTAAGTTTTGTGGCTGAATAGAGGCCTACTGCCCATTCTGAGATGCACTTTGGTCTATCTCCTCAGGGAAAGCTCAGATTTGAAAAAATTGACTGTTTTTTGGGCTTCTCAGACCGTGGGGTACATGAATATATGTTTGTTTTGCATATCTGAGCTGTGTGTCAAAAGTTAAGTTTTCTGGCTGAATTGAGCCCTACTGCCCATTCTGAGATGCACTTTGGTCTATCTCCTCAGGGAAAGCTCAGATTTGAAAAAATTGACTGTTTTTTGGGCTTCTCAGACTGTGGGGTGAAGGAATATACGTTTGTTTTGCATACCTGAGCTGTGTGTCAAAAGTTAAGTTTTCTGGTTGAATTGAGTCCTACTGCCTATTCTGAGATACAGATCCTCAGGAAAAGTTCAGATTTCAGAATTGTGTGTTTTTGGTCTTTTCATACTTTGCGTACCATGAACATGTGTTTATTTTGAAAATGTGAGCTTGGGTCAAAAGTTAAGTTTTCTGGCTGAATTGAGTCCTACTGCCTATTGTGAGATTCAGATCCTCAGGAAAAGTTCAGATTTCAGAATTGTGTGTTTTTGGTCTTTTCATACTTTGCGTAACATGAACATGTGTTTCTTTTGAAAATCTGAGCTGTGTTCAATAGTTAAGTTTTGTGGCTGAATAGAGGCCTACTGCCCATTCTGAGATGCACTTTGGTCTATCTCCTCAGGGAAAGCTCAGATTTGAAAAAATTGACTGTTTTTTGGGCTTCTCAGACTGTGGGGTACATGAATATAGGTTTGTTTTGCATACCTGAGCTGTGTGTCAATAGTTAAGTTTTCTGGCTGAATAGAGGCCTACTGCCCATTCTGAGATGCACTTTGGTCTATCTCCTCAGGGAAAGCTCAGATTTGAAAAAATTGACTGTTTTTTGGGCTCTTCAGACTGTGTGGTACATGAACATATGTTTGTTTTGCATACCTGAACTGTGTGTCAAAGGTTTTCTGGCTGAATTGAGCCCTACTGCCCATACTGAGATGCACTTTGTTCTATCTCCTCAGGGAAAGCTCAGATTTGAAAAAATTGACTGTTTTTTGGGCTTCTCAGACCGTGGGGTACATGAATATATGTTTTTTTTGCATATCTGAGCTCTGTGTCAAAAGTTAAGTTTTCTGGCTGAATTGAGCCCTACTGCCCATTCTGAGATGCACTTTGTTCTATCTCCTCAGGGAAAGCTCAGATTTGAAAAAATTGACTGTTTTTTGGGCTTCTCAGACTGTGAGGTACATGTATATAGGTTTGTTTTGCATACCTGAGCTGTGTGTCAAAAGTTAAGTTTTCTGGCTGAATTGAGTCCTACTGCCTCTTCTGAGATACAGATCCTCAGGTAAAGTTCAGATTTGAGAATTGTATGTTTTTCGTCTTTTCATACTTTGCGTAACATGAACATGTGTTTCTTTTGAAAATCAGAGCTTGGGTCAAAAGTTAAGTTTTCTGGCTGAATTCAGCCCTACTGCCCTTTCTGAGATACAGATCCTCAGATAAAGTTCAGATTTGAGAATTGTGTGTTTTTGGTCTTTTCATACTTTGCGTAACATGAACATGTCTTTCTTTTGAAAATCTGAGCTTGGGTCAAAAGTTAAATTTCCTGGCTAAATTGAGCCCTACTGCCCATTCTGAGATGCACTTTGTTCTATCTCCTCAGGTAAAGTTCAGATTTGAGAATTGTGTGTTTTTGGTGTTTTCATACTTTGTGTAACATGAACCTGTGTTTCTTTTGCATATCTGAGCTGTGTGTCAAAAGTTAAGTTTTCTGGCTGAATTGAGGCCTACTGGCCATTCTGAGATGCACTTTGGTCTATCTCCTCAGGGAAAGCTCAGATTTGAAAAAATTGACTGTTTTTTGGGCTTCTCAGACTGTGGGGTACATGAATATATGTTTGTTTTGCATATCTGAGCTCTGTGTCAAAAGTTAAGTTTTCTGGCTGAATTGAGTCCTACTGCCTATTCTGAGATGCACTTTGGTCTATCTCCTCAGGGAAAGCTCAGATTTGAACAATTGACTGTTTTTTGGGCTTCTCAGACTGTGTTTTTGGTGTTTTCAGACTGTGGGGTACATGAATATAAATTTCCTTTGCATATCTGAGCTGTGTGTCAAAAATAATGTTTTCTAGCTGAATTGACCCCTACTGCCTATTTTGAGATGCACTTTGGGCTATCTCCTCAGGGAAAGCTCAGATTTGAAACAATTGACTGTTTTTTGGGCTTCTCAGACTGTGGGGTACATGAATATATGTTTGTTTTGCATATCTGAGCTGTGGGTCAAAAGTTAAATTTTCTGGTTGAATTGATTCCTACTGCCTATTCTGAGATACAGATCCTCAGGTAAAGTTCAGATTTGAGAATTGTGTGTTTTTGCTGTTTTCATACTTTTCGTAACATGAACATGTGTTTCTTATGAAAATCTGAGCTTGGGTTAAAAGTTAAGTTTTGTGGCTGAATTGAGCCCTACTGCCCATTCTGAGATGCACTTTGGTCTATCTCCTCAGGGAAAGCTCAGATTTGAAAAAATTGACTGTTTTTTGGGCTTCTCAGACTGTGAGGTACATGAACATATGTTTGTTTTGCATACCTGAGCTGTGTGTCAAAGGTTTTCTGGCTGAATTGAGTACTACTGCCTATTCTAAGATACAGATCCTCAGGTAAAGTTCAGATTTGAGAATTGTGTGTTTTTGGTCTTTTCATACTTTGCATAACATGAACATGTGTTTCTTTTGAAAATCAGAGCTTGGGTCAAAAGTTAAGTTTTCTGGCTGAATTCAGCCCTACTGCCCTTTCTGAGATACAGATCCTCAGGTAAAGTTCAGATTTGAGAATTGTGTGTTTTTGGTCTTTTCATACTTTGCGTAACATGAACATGTGTTTCTTTTGAAAATCTGAGCTTGGGTCAAAAGTTAAATTTCCTGGCTAAATTGAGCCCTACTGCCCATTCTGAGATGCACTTTGTTCTATCTCCTCAGGGAAAGCTCAGATTTGAAAAAATTGACTGTTTTTTGGGCTTCTCAGACCGTGGGGTACATGAATATATGTTTGTTTTGCATATCTGAGCTGTGTGTCAAAAGTTAAGTTTTCTGGTTGAATTGACTCCTACTGCCTATTCTGAGATACAGATCCTCAGGTGACGTTCAGACTTGAGAAGTGTGTGTTTTTGGTCTTTTCATACTTTGCGTAACATGAACATGTGTTTCTTTTGCATATCTGAGCTGTATGTCAAAAGTTAAGTTTTCTGGCTAAATTGAGCCCTACTGCCCATTCTGAGATGCAGTTTGTTCTATCTCCTCAGGGAAAGCTCAGATTTGAAAAAATTGACTGTTTTTTGAGCTTCTCAGACTGTGGGGTACATGAATATATGTTTGTTTTGCATATCTGAGCTCTGTGTCAAAAGTTAAGTTTTCTGGTTGAATTGAGTCCTGCTGCCTATTCTGAGATACAGATCCTCAGGTGACGTTCAGACTTGAGAAGTGTGTGTTTTTGGTCTTTTCATACTTTGCGTAACATGAACATGTGTTTCTTTTGCATATCTGAGCTGTATGTCAAAAGTTAAGTTTTCTGGCTAAATTGAGCCCTACTGCCCATTCTGAGATGCAGTTTGTTCTATCTCCTCAGGGAAAGCTCAGATTTGAAAAAATTGACTGTTTTTTGGGCTTCTCAGACTGTGGGGTACATGAATATATGTTTGTTTTGCATATCTGAGCTCTGTGTCAAAAGTTAAGTTTTCTGGCTGAATTCAGTCCTACTGCCTATTCTGAAATGCACTTTGGTCTATCTCCTCAGGGAACGCTCAGATTTGAGAATTGTGTGTTTTGGGGATTTTCAGACTGTTGGGTGCATGAATATACTTTTGTTTTGCATATCTGAGCTGTGTGTCAAAAGTTAAGTTTTCTGGCTGAATTGAGGCCTACTGCCCATTCTGAGATGCACTTTGGTCTATCTCCTCAGGGAACGCTCAGATTTGAGAATTGTGTGTTTTTGGTGTTTTCAGACTGTGGGGTACATGAATATAAATTTCCTTTGCATATCTGAGCTGTGTGTCAAAAATATTGTTTTCTAGCTGAATTGACCCCTACTGCCCATTTTGAGATGCACTTTGGTCTATCTCCTCAGGGAAAGCTCAGATTTGAAAAAATTGACTGTTTTTTGGGCTTCTCAGACTGTGGGGTGCATGAATATACGTTTGTTTTGCATACCTGAGCTGTTTGCCAACAGTTAAGTTTTCTGGTTGAATTGAGTCCTACTGCCTATTCTGAGATACAGATCCTCAGGTAAAGTACAGATTTGAGAATTGTGTGTTTTTGGTCTTTTCATACTTTGCGTAACATGAACATGTGTTTCTTTTGAAAATGTGAGCTTGGGTCAAAAGTTAAGTTTTCTGGCTGAATTGAGTCCTACTGCCTATTGTGAGATACAGATCCTCAGGAAAAGTTCAGATTTCAGAATTGTGTGTTTTTGGTCTTTTTATACTTTGCGTAACATGAACATGTGTTTCTTTTGAAAATCTGAGCTGTGTTCAATAGTTAAGTTTTGTGGCTGAATAGAGGACTACTGCCCATTCTGAGATGCACTTTGGTCTATCTCCTCAGGGCAAGCTCAGATTTGAAAAAATTGACTGTTTTTTGGGCTTCTCAGACTGTGGGGTACATGAATATAGGTTTGTTTTGCATACCTTAGCTGTGTGTCAATAGTTAAGTTTTCTGGCTGCATAGAGGCCTACTGCCCATTCTGAGATGCACTTTGGTCTATCTCCTCAGGGAAAGCTCAGATTTGAAAAAATTGACTGTTTTTGGGCTCTTCAGACTGTGTGGTACATGAACATATGTTTGTTTTGCATACCAGAGCTGTGTGTCAAAGGTTTTCTGGCTGAATTGAGCCCTACTGCCCATACTGAGATGCACTTTGTTCTATCTCCTCAGGGAAAGCTCAGATTTGAAAAAATTGACTGTTTTTTGGGCTTCTCAGACCGAGGGGTACATGAATATATGTTTGTTTTGCATATCTGAGCTGTGTGTCAAAAGTTAAGTTTTCTGGCTGAATTGAGCCCTACTGCCCATTCTGAGATGCACTTTGGTCTATCTCCTCAGGGAAAGCTCAGATTTGAAAAAAATGACTGTTTTTTGGGCTTCTCAGACTGTGAGGTACATGAATATACGTTTGTTTTGCATACCTGAGCTGTGTGTCAAAAGTTAAGTTTTCTGGCTGAATTGAGCCCTACTGCCCATTCTGAGATGCACTTTGTTCTATCTCCTCAGTGACAGCTCAGATTTGAAAAAATTGACTGTTTTTGGGGCTTCTCAGACTGTGGGGTGCATGAATATACGTTTGTTTTGCATACCTGAGCTGTTTGCCAACAGTTAAGTTTTCTGGTTGAATTGAGTCCTACTGCCTATTCTGAGATACAGATCCTCAGGTAAAGTACAGATTTGAGAATTGTGTGTTTTTGGTCTTTTCATACTTTGCGTAACATGAACATGTGTTTCTTTTGAAAATCTGAGCTTGTGTCAAAATTTAAGTTTTCTGGCTGAATTCAGCCCTACTGCCCTTTCTGAGATACAGATCCTCAGGTAAAGTTCAGATTTGAGAATTGTGTGTTTTTGGTCTTTTCATACTTTGCGTAACATGAACATGTCTTTCTTTTGAAAATCTGAGCTGTGTTCAATAGTTAAGTTTTGTGGCTGAATAGAGGCCTACTGCCCATTCTGAGATGCACTTTGGTCTATCTCCTCAGGGAAAGCTCAGATTTGAAAAAATTGTCTGTTTTTTGGGCTCTTCAGACTGTGGGGTACATGAATATAGGTTTGCTTTACATACCTGAGCTGTGTGTCAAAGGTTTTCTGGCTGAATTGAGCCCTACTGCCCATTCTGAGATGCATTTTGGTCTATCTCCTCAGGGAAAGCTCAGATTTGAAAAAATTGACTGTTTTTTGGGCTCTTCAGACTGTGGGGTACATGAATATATGTTTGTTTTACATACCTGAGCTGTGTGTCAAAGGTTTTCTGGCTGAATTGAGCCCTACTGCCCATTCTGAGATGCACTTTGGTCTATCTCCTCAGGGAAAGCTCAGATTTGAAAAAATTGACTGTTTTTTGGGCTTCTCAGACTGTGGGGTGAAGGAATATACGTTTGTTTTGCATACCTGAGCTGTGTGTCAAAAGTTAAGTTTTCTGGTTGAATTGAGTCCTACTGCCTCTTCTGAGAAACAGATCCTCAGGGAAAGTTCAGATTTGAGAATTGTGTCTTTTTGGTCTTTTCATATTTTGCGTAACATGAACATGTGTTTCTTTTGAAAATGTGAGCTTGGGTCAAAAGTTAAGTTTTCTGGCTGAATTGAGTCCTACTGCCTATTGTGAGATACAGATCCTCAGGAAAAGTTCAGATTTCAGAATTGTGTGTTTTTGGTCTTTTCATACTTTGCGTAACATGAACATGTGTTTCTTTTGAAAATCTGAGCTGTGTTCAATAGTTAAGTTTTGTGGCTGAATAGAGGCCTACTGCCCATTCTGAGATGCACTTTGGTCTATCTCCTCAGGGAAAGCTCAGATTTGAAAAAATTGACTGTTTTTGGGGCTTCTCAGACTGTGGGGTACATGAATATAGGTTTGTTTTGCATCCCTGAGCTGTGTGTCAATAGTTAAGTTTTCTGGCTGAATAGAGGCCTACTGCCCATTCTAAGATGCACTTTGGTCTATCTCCTCAGGGAAAGCTCAGATTTGAAAAAATTGACTGTTTTTTGGGCTCTTCAGACTGTGTGCTACATGAACATATGTTTGTTTTGCATACCTGAGCTGTGTGTCAAAGGTTTTCTGGCTGAATTGAGCCCTACTGCCCATACTGAGATGCACTTTGTTCTATCTCCTCAGGGAAAGCTCAGATTTGAAAAAATTGACTGTTTTTTGGGCTTCTCAGACCGTGGGGTACATGAATATATGTTTGTTTTGCATATCTGAGCTGTGTGTCAAAAGTTAAGTTTTCTGGCTGAATTGAGCCCTACTGCCCATTCTGAGATGCACTTTGGTCTATCTCCTCAGGGAAAGCTCAGATTTGAAAAAATTGACTGTTTTTTGGGCTTCTCAGACTGTGAGGTACATGAATATACGTTTGTTTTGCATACCTGAGTTGTGTGTCAAAAGTTAAGTTTTCTGGCTGAATTGAGCCCTACTGCCCATTCTGAGATGCACTTTTTTCTATCTCCTCAGTGACAGCTCAGATTTGAAAAAATTGACTGTTTTTTGGGCTTCTCAGACTGTGGGGTGCATGAATATACGTTTGTTTTGCATACCTGAGCTGTTTGCCAACAGTTAAGTTTTCTGGTTGAATTGAGTCCTACTGCCTATTCTGAGATACAGATCCTCAGGTAAAGTTCAGATTTGAGAATTGTGTGTTTTTGGTCTTTTCATACTTTGCGTAACATGAAAATGTGTTTCTTTTGAAAATCTGAGCTGTGTTCAATAGTTAAGTTTTGTGGCTGAATAGAGGCCTACTGCCCATTCTGAGATGCACTTTGGTCTATCTCCTCAGGGAAAGCTCAGATTTGAAAAAATTGACTGTTTTTTGGGCTTCTCAGACTGTGGGGTACATGAATATAGGTTTGTTTTGCATCCCTGAGCTGTGTGTCAATAGTTAAGTTTTGTGGCTGAATAGAGGCCTACTGCCCATTCTGAGATGCACTTTGGTCTATCTCCTCAGGGAAAGCTCAGATTTGAAAAAATTGACTGTTTTTTGGGCTCTTCAGACTGTGTGCTACATGAACATATGTTTGTTTTGCATACCTGAGCTGTGTGTCAAAGGTTTTCTGGCTGAATTGAGCCCTACTGCCCATACTGAGATGCACTTTGTTCTATCTCCTCAGGGAAAGCTCAGATTTGAAAAAATTGACTGTTTTTTGGGCTTCTCAGACCGTGGGGTACATGAATATATGTTTGTTTTGCATATCTGAGCTGTTTGTCAAAAGTTAAGTTTTCTGGCTGAATTGAGCCCTACTGCCCATTCTGAGATGCACTTTGGTCTATCTCCTCAGGGAAAGCTCAGATTTGAAAAAATTGACTGTTTTTTGGGCTTCTCAGACTGTGAGGTACATGAATATACGTTTGTTTTGCATACCTGAGCTGTGTGTCAAAAGTTAAGTTTTCTGGCTGAATTGAGCCCTACTGCCCATTCTGAGATGCACTTTGTTCTATCTCCTCAGTGACAGCTCAGATTTGAAAAAATTGACTGTTTTTTGGGCTTCTCAGACTGTGGGGTGCATGAATATACGTTTGTTTTGCATACCTGAGCTGTTTGCCAACAGTTAAGTTTTCTGGTTGAATTGAGTCCAACTGCCTATTCTGAGATACAGATCCTCAGGTAAAGTTCAGATTTGAGAATTGTGTGTTTTTGGTCTTTTCATACTTTGCGTAACATGAAAATGTGTTTCTTTTGAAAATCTGAGCTGTGTTCAATAGTTAAGTTTTGTGGCTGAATAGAGGCCTACTGCCCATTCTGAGATACACTTTGGTCTATCTCCTCAGGGAAAGCTCAGATTTGAAAAAATTGACTGTTTTTTGGGCTTCTCAGACTGTGGGGTACATGAATATAGGTTTGTTTTGCATCCCTGAGCTGTGTGTCAATAGTTAAGTTTTCTGGCTGAATAGAGGCCTACTGCCCATTCTGAGATGCACTTTGGTCTATCTCCTCAGGGAAAGCTCAGATTTGAAAAAATTGACTGTTTTTTGGGCTCTTCAGACTGTGTGCTACATGAACATATGTTTGTTTGCATACCTGAGCTGTGTGTCAAAGGTTTTCTGGCTGAATTGAGCCCTACTGCCCATACTGAGATGCACTTTGTTCTATCTCCTCAGTGACAGCTCAGATTTGAAAAAATTGACTGTTTTTTGGGCTTCTCAGACTGTGGGGTGCATGAATATACGTTTGTTTTGCATACCTGAGCTGTTTGCCAACAGTTAAGTTTTCTGGTTGAATTGAGTCCTACTGCCTATTCTGAGATACAGATCCTCAGGTAAAGTTCAGATTTGAGAATTGTGTGTTTTTGGTCTTTTCATACTTTGCGTAACATGAACATGTGTTTCTTTTGAAAATCTGAGCTTGGGTCAAAAGTTAAGTTTTCTGGCTGAATTCAGCCCTACTGCCCTTTCTGAGATACAGATCCTCAGGTAAAGTTCAGATTTGAGAATTGTGTGTTTTTGGTCTTTTCATACTTTGCGTAACATGAACATGTCTTTCTTTTGAAAATCTGAGCTGTGTTCAATAGTTAAGTTTTGTGACTGAATAGAGGCCTACTGCCCATTCTGAGATGCACTTTGGTCTATCTCCTCAGGGAAAGCTCAGATTTGAAAAAATTGTCTGTTTTTTGGGCTCTTCAGACTGTGGGGTACATGAATATAGGTTTGCTTTACATACCTGAGCTGTGTGTCAAAGGTTTTCTGGCTGAATTGAGCCCTACTGCCCATTCTGAGATGCACTTTGGTCTATCTCCTCAGGGAAAGCTCAGATTTGAAAAAATTGACTGTTTTTTGGGCTCTTCAGACTGTGGGGTACATGAATATATGTTTGTTTTACATACCTGAGCTGTGTGTCAAAGGTTTTCTGGCTGAATTGAGCCCTACTGCCCATTCTGAGATGCACTTTGGTCTATCTCCTCAGGGAAAGCTCAGATTTGAAAAAATTGACTGTTTTTTGGGCTTCTCAGACTGTGGGGTGAAGGAATATACGTTTGTTTTGCATACCTGAGCTGTGTGTCAAAAGTTAAGTTTTCTGGTTGAATTGAGTCCTACTGCCTATTCTGAGAAACAGATCCTCAGGGAAAGTTTAGATTTGAGAATTGTGTCTTTTTGGTCTTTTCATATTTTGCGTAACATGAACATGTGTTTCTTTTGAAAATGTGAGCTTGGGTCAAAAGTTAAGTTTTCTGGCTGAATTGAGTCCTACTGCCTATTGTGAGATACAGATCCTCAGGAAAAGTTCAGATTTCAGAATTGTGTGTTTTTGGTCTTTTCATACTTTGCGTAACATGAACATGTGTTTCTTTTGAAAATCTGAGCTGTGTTCAATAGTTAAGTTTTGTGGCTGAATAGAGGCCTACTGCCCATTCTGAGATGCACTTTGGTCTATCTCCTCAGGGAAAGCTCAGATTTGAAAAAATTGACTGTTTTTTGGGCTTCTCAGACTGTGGGGTACATGAATATAGGTTTGTTTTGCATACCTGAGCTGTGTGTCAATAGTTAAGTTTTCTGGCTGAATAGAGGCCTACTGCCCATTCTGAGATACAGATCCTCAGGTAAAGTTCAGACTTGAGAAGTGTGTGTTTTTGGTCTTTTCATACCTTGCGTAACATGAACGTTTGTTTCTTTTGCATATCTGAGCTGTGTGTCAAAAGTTAAGTTTTCTGGCTGAATTGAGTCCTACTGCCCATTCTGAGATGCACTTTGTTCTATCTCCTCAGGGAAAGCTCAGATTTGAAAAAATTGACTGTTTTTTGGGCTTCTCAGACTGTGGGGTACATGAATATAGGTTTGTTTTGCATATCTGAGCTGTGTATCAAAGTTAAGTTTTCTGGCTGAATTGAGGCCTACTGCCCATTCTGAGATGCACTTTGGTCTATCTCCTCAGGGAAAGCTCAGATTTGAAAAAATTGACTGTTTTTTCGGATTTTCAGAGTGTGGGGTGCATGAATATATGTTTGCTTTGAATAATTGAGCTGTGTGTCAAAAGTTAAATTTTCTGGTTGAATTGATTCCTACTGCCTATTCTGAGATACAGATCCTCAGGTAAAGTTCAGACTTGAGAAGTGTGTGTTTTTGGTCTTTTCATACCTTGCGTAACATGAACATATGTTTCTTTTGCATATCTGAGCTGTATGTCAAAAGTTAAGTTTTCTGGCTGAATTGAGCCCTACTGCCCATTCTGAGATGCACTTTGTTCTATCTCCTCAGGGAAAGCTCAGATTTGAAAAAATTGACTGTTTTTTGGGCTTCTCAGACTGTGGGGTACATGAATATAGGTTTGTTTTGCATATCTGAGCTGTGTATCAAAGTTAAGTTTTCTGGCTGAATTGAGGCCTACTGCCCATTCTGAGATGCACTTTGGTCTATCTCCTCAGGGAAAGCTCAGATTTGAAAAAATTGACTGTTTTTTGGGATTTTCAGACTGTGGGGTGCATGAATATATGCTTGCTTTGAATAATTGAGCTGTGTGTCACAAGTTAAATTTTCTGGTTGAATTAATTCCTACTGCCTATTCTGAGATACAGATCCTCAGGTAAAGTTCAGACTTGAGAAGTGTGTGTTTTTGGTCTTTTCATACCTTGCGTAACATGAACATGTGTTTCTTTTGCATATCTGAGCTGTATGTCAAAAGTTAAGTTTTCTGGCTGAATTGAGCCCTACTGCCCATTCTGAGATGCACTTTGTTCTATCTCCTCAGGGAAAGCTCAGATTTGAAAAAATTGACTGTTTTTTGGGCTTCTCAGACTGTGGGGTACATGAATATAGGTTTGTTTTGCATATCTGAGCTGTGTATCAAAGTTAAGTTTTCTGGCTGAATTGAGGCCTACTGACCATTCTGCCCATTGGTCTATCTCCTCAGGGAACGCTCAGATTTGAAAAAATTGACTGTTTTTTGTGATTTTCAGACTGTGGGGTACATGAATATATGTTTGCTTTGAATAATTGAGCTGTGTGTCAAAAGTTAAATTTTCTGGTTGAATTGATTCCTACTGCCTATTCTGAGATACAGATCCTCAGGTAAAGTTCAGACTTGAGAAGTGTGTGTTTTTGGTCTTTTCATACCTTGCGTAACATGAACATGTGTTTCTTTTGCATATCTGAGCTGTATGTCAAAAGTTAAGTTTTCTGGCTGAATTGAGCCCTACTGCCCATTCTGAGATGCACTTTGTTCTATCTCCTCAGGGAAAGCTCAGATTTGAAAAAATTGACTGTTTTTTGGGCTTCTCAGACTGTGGGGTACATGAATATAGGTTTGTTTTGCATATCTGAGCTGTGTATCAAAGTTAAGTTTTCTGGCTGAATTGAGGCCTACTGCCCATTCTGAGATGCACTTTGGTCTATCTCCTCAGGGAAAGCTCAGATTTGAAAAAAATGACTGTTTTTTGGGATTTTCAGACTGTGGGGTGCATGAATATATGCTTGCTTTGAATAATTGAGCTGTGTGTCACAAGTTAAATTTTCTGGTTGAATTGATTCCTACTGCCTATTCTGAGATACAGATCCTCAGGTAAAGTTCAGACTTGAGAAGTGTGTGTTTTTGGTCTTTTCATACCTTGCGTAACATGAACATGTGTTTCTTTTGCATATCTGAGCTGTATGTCAAAAGTTAAGTTTTCTGGCTGAATTGAGCCCTACTGCCCATTCTGAGATGCACTTTGTTCTATCTCCTCAGGGAAAGCTCAGATTTGAAAAAATTGACTGTTTTTTGGGCTTCTCAGACTGTGGGGTACATGAATATAGGTTTGTTTTGCATATCTGAGCTGTGTATCAAAGTTAAGTTTTCTGGCTGAATTGAGGCCTACTGCCCATTCTGAGATGCACTTTGGTCTATCTCCTCAGGGAACGCTCAGATTTGAAAAAATTGACTGTTTTTTGTGATTTTCAGACTGTGGGGTACATGAATATATGTTTGCTTTGAATAATTGAGCTGTGTGTCAAAAGTTAAATTTTCTGGTTGAATTGATTCCTACTGCCTATTCTGAGATACAGATCCTCAGGTAAAGTTCAGACTTGAGAAGTGTGTGTTTTTGGTCTTTTCATACCTTGCGTAAGATGAACATGTGTTTCTTTTGCATATCTGAGCTGTATGTCAAAAGATAATTTTTCTGGCTGAATTGAGCCCTACTGCCCATTCTGAGATGCAGTTTGTTCTATCTCCTCAGGGAAAGCTCAGATTTGAAAAAATTGACTGTTTTTTGGGCTTCTCAGACTGTGGGGTACATGAATATATGTTTGTTTTGCATATCTGAGCTCTGTGTCAAAAGTTAAGTTTTCTGGCTGAATTCAGGCCTACTGCCTATTCTGAAATGCACTTTGGTCTATCTCCTCAGGGAACGCTCAGATTTGAGAATTGTGTGTTCTGGGGATTTTCAGACTGTTGGGTGCATGAATATACTTTTGTTTTGCATATCTGAGCTGTGTGTCAAAAGTTTAGTTTTCTGGCTGAATTGAGGCCTACTGCCCATTCTGAGATGCACTTTGTTCTATCTCCTCAGGGAAAGCTCAGATTTGAAAAAATTGACTGTTTTTTGGGCTTCTCAGACTGTGTGGTGCATGAATATACGTTTGTTTTGCATATCTGAGCTGTGTGTCAAAAGTTAAGTTTTCTGGCTGAATTGAGTCCTACTGCCTATTCTGAGATGCACTTTGGTCTATCACCTCAGGGAACGTTCAGATTTGAGAATTCTGTGTTTTTGGTGTTTTCAGACTGTGGGGTACATGAATATAAATTTCCTTTGCATATCTGAGCTGTGTGTCAAAAGTTAAATTTTCTGGTTGAATTGATTCCTACTGCCTATTCTGAGATACAGATCCTCAGGTACAGTAGAGATTTGAGAATTGTGTGTTTTTGGTGTTTTCATACTTTGCGTAACATGAACATGTGTTTCTTTTGCATATCTGAGCTGTGTGTCAAAAGTTAAGTTTTCTGGCTGAATTGAGCCCTACTGCCAATTCTGAGATGCACTTTGGTCTATCTCCTCAGGGAAAGCTCAGATTTGAAAAAATTGACTGTTTTTTGGGCTTCTCAGACTGTGGGGTACATGAATATAGGTTTGTTTTGCATATCTGAGCTGTGTATCAAAGTTAAGTTTTCTGGCTGAATTGAGGCCTACTGCCCATTCTGAGATGCACTTTGGTCTATCTCCTCAGGGAAAGCTCAGATTTGAAAAAATTGACTGTTTTTTGGGATTTTCAGACTGTGGGGTGCATGAATATATGTTTGCTTTGAATAATTGAGCTGTGTGTCAAAAGTTAAATTTTCTGGTTGAATTGATTCCTACTGCCTATTCTGAGATACAGATCCTCAGGTAAAGTTCAGACTTGAGAAGTGTGTGTTTTTGGTCTTTTCATACCTTGCGTAACATGAACATGTGTTTCTTTTGCATATCTGAGCTGTATGTCAAAAGTTAAGTTTTCTGGCTGAATTGAGCCCTACTGCCCATTCTGAGATGCACTTTGTTCTATCTCCTCAGGGAAAGCTCAGATTTGAAAAAATTGACTGTTTTTTGGGCTTCTCAGACTGTGGGGTGCATGAATATATGTTTGCTTTGAATAATTGAGCTGTGTGTCACAAGTTAAATTTTCTGGTTGAATTGATTCCTACTGCCTATTCTGAGATACAGATCCTCAGGTAAAGTTCAGACTTGAGAAGTGTGTGTTTTTGGTCTTTTCATACCTTGCGTAACATGAACATGTGTTTCTTTTGCATATCTGAGCTGTATGTCAAAAGTTAAGTTTTCTGGCTGAATTGAGCCCTACTGCCCATTCTGAGATGCACTTTGTTCTATCTCCTCAGGGAAAGCTCAGATTTGAAAAAATTGACTGTTTTTTGGGCTTCTCAGACTGTGGGGTACATGAATATAGGTTTGTTTTGCATATCTGAGCTGTGTATCAAAGTTAAGTTTTCTGGCTGAATTGAGGCCTACTGCCCATTCTGAGATGCACTTTGGTCTATCTCCTCAGGGAAAGCTCAGATTTGAAAAAATTGACTGTTTTTTCGGATTTTCAGACTGTGGGGTACATGAATATATGTTTGCTTTGAATAATTGAGCTGTGTGTCAAAAGTTAAATTTTCTGGTTGAATTGATTCCTACTGCCTATTCAGAGATACAGATCCTCAGGTAAAGTTCAGACTTGAGAAGTGTGTGTTTTTGGTCTTTTCATACCTTGCGTAACATGAACATGTGTTTCTTTTGCATATCTGAGCTGTATGTCAAAAGTTAAGTTTTCTGGCTGAATTGAGCCCTACTGCCCATTCTGAGATACAGTTTGTTCTATCTCCTCAGGGAAAGCTCAGATTTGAAAAAATTGACTGTTTTTTGGGCTTCTCAGACTGTGGGGTACATGAATATATGTTTGTTTTGCATATCTGAGCTGTGTATCAAAGTTAAGTTTTCTGGCTGAATTGAGGCCTATTGCCCATTCTGAGATGCACTTTGGTCTATCTCCTCAGGGAAAGCTCAGATTTGAAAAAATTGACTGTTTTTTGGGATTTTCAGACTGTGGGGTGCATGAATATATGTTTGCTTTGAATAATTGAGCTGTGTGTCAAAAGTTAAATTTTCTGGTTGAATTGATTCCTACTGCCTATTCTGAGATACAGATCCTCAGGTAAAGTTCAGACTTGAGAAGTGTGTGTTTTTGGTCTTTTCATACCTTGCGTAACATGAACATGTGTTTCTTTTGCATATCTGAGCTGTATGTCAAAAGTTAAGTTTTCTGGCTGAATTGAGCCCTACTGCCCATTCTGAGATGCACTTTGTTCTATCTCCTCAGGGAAAGCTCAGATTTGAAAAAATTGACTGTTTTTTGGGCTTCTCAGACTGTGGGGTGCATGAATATATGTTTGCTTTGAATAATTGAGCTGTGTGTCACAAGTTAAATTTTCTGGTTGAATTGATTCCTACTGCCTATTCTGAGATACAGATCCTCAGGTAAAGTTCAGACTTGAGAAGTGTGTGTTTTTGGTCTTTTCATACCTTGCGTAACATGAACATGTGTTTCTTTTGCATATCTGAGCTGTATGTCAAAAGTTAAGTTTTCTGGCTGAATTGAGGCCTACTGCCCATTCTGAGATGCACTTTGGTCTATCTCCTCAGGGAAAGCTCAGATTTGAAAAAATTGACTGTTTTTTGGGCTTCTCAGACTGTGGGGTACATGAATATATGTTTGTTTTGCATATCTGAGCTCTGTGTCAAAAGTTAAGTTTTCTGGCTGAATTGAGTCCTACTGCCTATTCTGAGATGCACTTTGGTCTATCTCCTCAGGGAACGCTCAGATTTGAGAATTGTGTGTTTTGGGGATTTTCAGACTGTTGGGTGCATGAATATACTTTTATTTTGCATATCTGAGCTGTGTGTCAAAAGTTAAATTTTCTGGCTGAATTGAGGCCTACTGCCGATTCTGAGATGCACTTTGGTCTATCTCCTCAGGGAAAGCTCAGATTTGAAAAAATTGACTGTTTTTTGGTGTTTTCAGACTGTGGGGTACATGAATATAAATTTCCTTTGCATATCTGAGCTGTGTGTCAAAAGTTAAATTTTCTGGTTGAATTGATTCCTACTGCCTATTCTGAGATACAGATCCTCAGGTACAGTAGAGATTTGAGAATTGTGTGTTTTTGGTGTTTTCATACTTTGCGTAACATGAACATGTGTTTCTTTTGCATATCTGAGCTGTGTGTCAAAAGTTAAGTTTTCTGGCTGAATTGAGTCCTACTGCCCATTCTGAGATACAGATCCTCAGGTAAAGTTCAGACTTGAGAAGTGTGTGTTTTTGGTCTTTTCATACCTTGCGTAACATGAACATTTGTTTCTTTTGCATATCTGAGCTGTGTGTCAAAAGTTAAGTTTTCTGGCTGAATTGAGTCCTACTGCCCATTCTGAGATGCACTTTGTTCTATCTCCTCAGGGAAAGCTCAGATTTGAAAAAATTGACTGTTTTTTGGGCTTCTCAGACTGTGGGGTACATGAATATAGGTTTGTTTTGCATATCTGAGCTGTGTATCAAAGTTAAGTTTTCTGGCTGAATTGAGGCCTACTGCCCATTCTGAGATGCACTTTGGTCTATCTCCTCAGGGAAAGCTCAGATTTGAAAAAATTGACTGTTTTTTCGGATTTTCAGACTGTGGGGTGCATGAATATATGTTTGCTTTGAATAATTGAGCTGTGTGTCAAAAGTTAAATTTTCTGGTTGAATTGATTCCTACTGCCTATTCTGAGATACAGATCCTCAGGTAAAGTTCAGACTTGAGAAGTGTGTGTTTTTGGTCTTTTCATACCTTGCGTAACATGAACATATGTTTCTTTTGCATATCTGAGCTGTATGTCAAAAGTTAAGTTTTCTGGCT
Source organism: Pantherophis guttatus (assembly GCF_059756535.1). Taxonomy (NCBI): domain Eukaryota; kingdom Metazoa; phylum Chordata; class Lepidosauria; order Squamata; family Colubridae; genus Pantherophis; species Pantherophis guttatus. The sequence goes on along the minus strand of NC_142080.1, from coordinate 15,900,205 downwards.
GAATTGAGCCCTACTGCCCATTCTGAGATGCACTTTGTTCTATCTCCTCAGGGAAAGCTCAGATTTGAAAAAATTGACTGTTTTTTGGGCTTCTCAGACTGTGGGGTACATGAATATAGGTTTGTTTTGCATATCTGAGCTGTGTATCAAAGTTAAGTTTTCTGGCTGAATTGAGGCCTACTGCCCATTCTGAGATGCACTTTGGTCTATCTCCTCAGGGAAAGCTCAGATTTGAAAAAATTGACTGTTTTTTGGGATTTTCAGACTGTGGGGTGCATGAATATATGCTTGCTTTGAATAATTGAGCTGTGTGTCACAAGTTAAATTTTCTGGTTGAATTGATTCCTACTGCCTATTCTGAGATACAGATCCTCAGGTAAAGTTCAGACTTGAGAAGTGTGTGTTTTTGGTCTTTTCATACCTTGCGTAACATGAACATGTGTTTCTTTTGCATATCTGAGCTGTATGTCAAAAGTTAAGTTTTCTGGCTGAATTGAGCCCTACTGCCCATTCTGAGATGCACTTTGTTCTATCTCCTCAGGGAAAGCTCAGATTTGAAAAAATTGACTGTTTTTTGGGCTTCTCAGACTGTGGGGTACATGAATATAGGTTTGTTTTGCATATCTGAGCTGTGTATCAAAGTTAAGTTTTCTGGCTGAATTGAGGCCTACTGACCATTCTGCCCATTGGTCTATCTCCTCAGGGAACGCTCAGATTTGAAAAAATTGACTGTTTTTTGTGATTTTCAGACTGTGGGGTACATGAATATATGTTTGCTTTGAATAATTGAGCTGTGTGTCAAAAGTTAAATTTTCTGGTTGAATTGATTCCTACTGCCTATTCTGAGATACAGATCCTCAGGTAAAGTTCAGACTTGAGAAGTGTGTGTTTTTGGTCTTTTCATACCTTGCGTAACATGAACATGTGTTTCTTTTGCATATCTGAGCTGTATGTCAAAAGTTAAGTTTTCTGGCTGAATTGAGCCCTACTGCCCATTCTGAGATGCACTTTGTTCTATCTCCTCAGGGAAAGCTCAGATTTGAAAAAATTGACTGTTTTTTGGGCTTCTCAGACTGTGGGGTACATGAATATAGGTTTGTTTTGCATATCTGAGCTGTGTATCAAAGTTAAGTTTTCTGGCTGAATTGAGGCCTACTGCCCATTCTGAGATGCACTTTGGTCTATCTCCTCAGGGAAAGCTCAGATTTGAAAAAAATGACTGTTTTTTGGGATTTTCAGACTGTGGGGTGCATGAATATATGCTTGCTTTGAATAATTGAGCTGTGTGTCACAAGTTAAATTTTCTGGTTGAATTGATTCCTACTGCCTATTCTGAGATACAGATCCTCAGGTAAAGTTCAGACTTGAGAAGTGTGTGTTTTTGGTCTTTTCATACCTTGCGTAACATGAACATGTGTTTCTTTTGCATATCTGAGCTGTATGTCAAAAGTTAAGTTTTCTGGCTGAATTGAGCCCTACTGCCCATTCTGAGATGCACTTTGTTCTATCTCCTCAGGGAAAGCTCAGATTTGAAAAAATTGACTGTTTTTTGGGCTTCTCAGACTGTGGGGTACATGAATATAGGTTTGTTTTGCATATCTGAGCTGTGTATCAAAGTTAAGTTTTCTGGCTGAATTGAGGCCTACTGCCCATTCTGAGATGCACTTTGGTCTATCTCCTCAGGGAAAGCTCAGATTTGAAAAAAATGACTGTTTTTTGGGATTTTCAGACTGTGGGGTGCATGAATATATGCTTGCTTTGAATAATTGAGCTGTGTGTCACAAGTTAAATTTTCTGGTTGAATTGATTCCTACTGCCTATTCTGAGATACAGATCCTCAGGTAAAGTTCAGACTTTAGAAGTGTGTGTTTTTGGTCTTTTCATACCTTGCGTAACATGAACATGTGTTTCTTTTGCATATCTGAGCTGTATGTCAAAAGTTAAGTTTTCTGGCTGAATTGAGCCCTACTGCCCATTCTGAGATGCACTTTGTTCTATCTCCTCAGGGAAAGCTCAGATTTGAAAAAATTGACTGTTTTTTGGGCTTCTCAGACTGTGGGGTACATGAATATAGGTTTGTTTTGCATATCTGAGCTGTGTATCAAAGTTAAGTTTTCTGGCTGAATTGAGGCCTACTGCCCATTCTGAGATGCACTTTGGTCTATCTCCTCAGGGAACGCTCAGATTTGAAAAAATTGACTGTTTTTTGTGATTTTCAGACTGTGGGGTACATGAATATATGTTTGCTTTGAATAATTGAGCTGTGTGTCAAAAGTTAAATTTTCTGGTTGAATTGATTCCTACTGCCTATTCTGAGATACAGATCCTCAGGTAAAGTTCAGACTTGAGAAGTGTGTGTTTTTGGTCTTTTCATACCTTGCGTAAGATGAACATGTGTTTCTTTTGCATATCTGAGCTGTATGTCAAAAGATAAGTTTTCTGGCTGAATTGTGCCCTACTGCCCATTCTGAGATGCACTTTGTTCTATCTCCTCAGGGAAAGCTCAGATTTGAAAAAATTGACTGTTTTTTGGGCTTCTCAGACTGTGGGGTACATGAATATATGTTTGTTTTGCATATCTGAGCTCTGTGTCAAAAGTTAAGTTTTCCGGCTGAATTCAGGCCTACTGCCTATTCTGAAATGCACTTTGGTCTATCTCCTCAGGGAACGCTCAGATTTGAGAATTGTGTGTTCTGGGGATTTTCAGACTGTTGGGTGCATGAATATACTTTTGTTTTGCATATCTGAGCTGTGTGTCAAAAGTTAAGTTTTCTGGCTGAATTGAGTCCTACTGCCTATTCTGAGATGCACTTTGGTCTATCTCCTCAGGGAACGCTCAGATTTGAGAATTGTGTGTTTTTGGTGTTTTCAGACTGTGGGGTACATGAATATAAATTTCCTTTGCATATCTGAGCTGTGTGTCAAAAGTTAAATTTTCTGGTTGAATTGATTCCTACTGCCTATTCTGAGATACAGATCCTCAGGTACAGTAGAGATTTGAGAATTGTGTGTTTTTGGTGTTTTCATACTTTGCGTAGCATGAACATGTGTTTCTTTTGCATATCTGAGCTGTGTGTCAAAAGTTAAGTTTTCTGTCTGAATTGAGCGCTACTGCCCATTCTGAGATGCACTTTGTTCTATCTCCTCAGGGAAAGCTCAGATTTGAAAAAATTGACTGTTTTTTGGGCTTCTCAGACTGTGTGGTGCATGAATATACGTTTGTTTTGCATATCTGAGCTGTGTGTCAAAAGTTAAGTTTTCTGGCTGAATTGAGTCCTACTGCCTATTCTGAGATGCACTTTGGTCTATCACCTCAGGGAACGTTCAGATTTGAGAATTCTGTGTTTTTGGTGTTTTCAGACTGTGGGGTACATGAATATAAATTTCCTTTGCATATCTGAGCTGTGTGTCAAAAGTTAAATTTTCTGGTTGAATTGATTCCTACTGCCTATTCTGAGATACAGATCCTCAGGTACAGTAGAGATTTGAGAATTGTGTGTTTTTGGTGTTTTCATACTTTGCGTAACATGAACATGTGTTTCTTTTGCATATCTGAGCTGTGTGTCAAAAGTTAAGTTTTCTGGCTGAATTGAGCCCTACTGCCCATTCTGAGATGCACTTTGGTCTATCTCCTCAGGGAAAGCTCAGATTTGAAAAAATTGACTGTTTTTTGGGCTTCTCAGACTGTGGGGTACATGAATATAGGTTTGTTTTGCATATCTGAGCTGTGTATCAAAGTTAAGTTTTCTGGCTGAATTGAGGCCTACTGCCCATTCTGAGATGCACTTTGGTCTATCTCCTCAGGGAAAGCTCAGATTTGAAAAAATTGACTGTTTTTTGGGATTTTCAGACTGTGGGGTGCATGAATATATGTTTGCTTTGAATAATTGAGCTGTGTGTCAAAAGTTAAATTTTCTGGTTGAATTGATTCCTACTGCCTATTCTGAGATACAGATCCTCAGGTAAAGTTCAGACTTGAGAAGTGTGTGTTTTTGGTCTTTTCATACCTTGCGTAACATGAACATGTGTTTCTTTTGCATATCTGAGCTGTATGTCAAAAGTTAAGTTTTCTGGCTGAATTGAGCCCTACTGCCCATTCTGAGATGCACTTTGTTCTATCTCCTCAGGGAAAGCTCAGATTTGAAAAAATTGACTGTTTTTTGGGCTTCTCAGACTGTGGGGTGCATGAATATATGTTTGCTTTGAATAATTGAGCTGTGTGTCACAAGTTAAATTTTCTGGTTGAATTGATTCCTACTGCCTATTCTGAGATACAGATCCTCAGGTAAAGTTCAGACTTGAGAAGTGTGTGTTTTTGGTCTTTTCATACCTTGCGTAACATGAACATGTGTTTCTTTTGCATATCTGAGCTGTATGTCAAAAGTTAAGTTTTCTGGCTGAATTGAGCCCTACTGCCCATTCTGAGATGCACTTTGTTCTATCTCCTCAGGGAAAGCTCAGATTTGAAAAAATTGACTGTTTTTTGGGCTTCTCAGACTGTGGGGTACATGAATATAGGTTTGTTTTGCATATCTGAGCTGTGTATCAAAGTTAAGTTTTCTGGCTGAATTGAGGCCTACTGCCCATTCTGAGATGCACTTTGGTCTATCTCCTCAGGGAAAGCTCAGATTTGAAAAAATTGACTGTTTTTTCGGATTTTCAGACTGTGGGGTACATGAATATATGTTTGCTTTGAATAATTGAGCTGTGTGTCAAAAGTTAAATTTTCTGGTTGAATTGATTCCTACTGCCTATTCAGAGATACAGATCCTCAGGTAAAGTTCAGACTTGAGAAGTGTGTGTTTTTGGTCTTTTCATACCTTGCGTAACATGAACATGTGTTTCTTTTGCATATCTGAGCTGTATGTCAAAAGTTAAGTTTTCTGGCTGAATTGAGCCCTACTGCCCATTCTGAGATGCAGTTTGTTCTATCTCCTCAGGGAAAGCTCAGATTTGAAAAAATTGACTGTTTTTTGGGCTTCTCAGACTGTGGGGTACATGAATATATGTTTGTTTTGCATATCTGAGCTGTGTATCAAAGTTAAGTTTTCTGGCTGAATTGAGGCCTACTGCCCATTCTGAGATGCACTTTGGTCTATCTCCTCAGGGAAAGCTCAGATTTGAAAAAATTGACTGTTTTTTGGGATTTTCAGACTGTGGGGTGCATGAATATATGTTTGCTTTGAATAATTGAGCTGTGTGTCAAAAGTTAAATTTTCTGGTTGAATTGATTCCTACTGCCTATTCTGAGATACAGATCCTCAGGTAAAGTTCAGACTTGAGAAGTGTGTGTTTTTGGTCTTTTCATACCTTGCGTAACATGAACATGTGTTTCTTTTGCATATCTGAGCTGTATGTCAAAAGTTAAGTTTTCTGGCTGAATTGAGCCCTACTGCCCATTCTGAGATGCACTTTGTTCTATCTCCTCAGGGAAAGCTCAGATTTGAAAAAATTGACTGTTTTTTGGGCTTCTCAGACTGTGGGGTGCATGAATATATGTTTGCTTTGAATAATTGAGCTGTGTGTCACAAGTTAAATTTTCTGGTTGAATTGATTCCTACTGCCTATTCTGAGATACAGATCCTCAGGTAAAGTTCAGACTTGAGAAGTGTGTGTTTTTGGTCTTTTCATACCTTGCGTAAGATGAACATGTGTTTCTTTTGCATATCTGAGCTGTATGTCAAAAGATAAGTTTTCTGGCTGAATTGTGCCCTACTGCCCATTCTGAGATGCACTTTGTTCTATCTCCTCAGGGAAAGCTCAGATTTGAAAAAATTGACTGTTTTTTGGGCTTCTCAGACTGTGGGGTACATGAATATATGTTTGTTTTGCATATCTGAGCTCTGTGTCAAAAGTTAAGTTTTCCGGCTGAATTCAGGCCTACTGCCTATTCTGAAATGCACTTTGGTCTATCTCCTCAGGGAACGCTCAGATTTGAGAATTGTGTGTTCTGGGGATTTTCAGACTGTTGGGTGCATGAATATACTTTTGTTTTGCATATCTGAGCTGTGTGTCAAAAGTTAAGTTTTCTGGCTGAATTGAGGCCTACTGCCCATTCTGAGATGCACTTTGGTCTATCTCCTCAGGGAAAGCTCAGATTTGAAAAAATTGACTGTTTTTTGGGCTTCTCAGACTGTGGGGTACATGAATATATGTTTGTTTTGCATATCTGAGCTCTGTGTCAAAAGTTAAGTTTTCTGGCTGAATTGAGTCCTACTGCCTATTCTGAGATGCACTTTGGTCTATCTCCTCAGGGAACGCTCAGATTTGAGAATTGTGTGTTTTTGGTGTTTTCAGACTGTGGGGTACATGAATATAAATTTCCTTTGCATATCTGAGCTGTGTGTCAAAAGTTAAATTTTCTGGTTGAATTGATTCCTACTGCCTATTCTGAGATACAGATCCTCAGGTACAGTAGAGATTTGAGAATTGTGTGTTTTTGGTGTTTTCATACTTTGCGTAGCATGAACATGTGTTTCTTTTGCATATCTGAGCTGTGTGTCAAAAGTTAAGTTTTCTGTCTGAATTGAGCGCTACTGCCCATTCTGAGATGCACTTTGTTCTATCTCCTCAGGGAAAGCTCAGATTTGAAAAAATTGACTGTTTTTTGGGCTTCTCAGACTGTGTGGTGCATGAATATACGTTTGTTTTGCATATCTGAGCTGTGTGTCAAAAGTTAAGTTTTCTGGCTGAATTGAGTCCTACTGCCTATTCTGAGATGCACTTTGGTCTATCACCTCAGGGAACGTTCAGATTTGAGAATTCTGTGTTTTTGGTGTTTTCAGACTGTGGGGTACATGAATATAAATTTCCTTTGCATATCTGAGCTGTGTGTCAAAAGTTAAATTTTCTGGTTGAATTGATTCCTACTGCCTATTCTGAGATACAGATCCTCAGGTACAGTAGAGATTTGAGAATTGTGTGTTTTTGGTGTTTTCATACTTTGCGTAACATGAACATGTGTTTCTTTTGCATATCTGAGCTGTGTGTCAAAAGTTAAGTTTTCTGGCTGAATTGAGCCCTACTGCCCATTCTGAGATGCACTTTGGTCTATCTCCTCAGGGAAAGCTCAGATTTGAAAAAATTGACTGTTTTTTGGGCTTCTCAGACTGTGGGGTACATGAATATAGGTTTGTTTTGCATATCTGAGCTGTGTATCAAAGTTAAGTTTTCTGGCTGAATTGAGGCCTACTGCCCATTCTGAGATGCACTTTGGTCTATCTCCTCAGGGAAAGCTCAGATTTGAAAAAATTGACTGTTTTTTGGGATTTTCAGACTGTGGGGTGCATGAATATATGTTTGCTTTGAATAATTGAGCTGTGTGTCAAAAGTTAAATTTTCTGGTTGAATTGATTCCTACTGCCTATTCTGAGATACAGATCCTCAGGTAAAGTTCAGACTTGAGAAGTGTGTGTTTTTGGTCTTTTCATACCTTGCGTAACATGAACATGTGTTTCTTTTGCATATCTGAGCTGTATGTCAAAAGTTAAGTTTTCTGGCTGAATTGAGCCCTACTGCCCATTCTGAGATGCACTTTGTTCTATCTCCTCAGGGAAAGCTCAGATTTGAAAAAATTGACTGTTTTTTGGGCTTCTCAGACTGTGGGGTGCATGAATATATGTTTGCTTTGAATAATTGAGCTGTGTGTCACAAGTTAAATTTTCTGGTTGAATTGATTCCTACTGCCTATTCTGAGATACAGATCCTCAGGTAAAGTTCAGACTTGAGAAGTGTGTGTTTTTGGTCTTTTCATACCTTGCGTAACATGAACATGTGTTTCTTTTGCATATCTGAGCTGTATGTAAAAAGTTAAGTTTTCTGGCTGAATTGAGCCCTACTGCCCATTCTGAGATGCACTTTGTTCTATCTCCTCAGGGAAAGCTCAGATTTGAAAAAATTGACTGTTTTTTGGGCTTCTCAGACTGTGGGGTACATGAATATAGGTTTGTTTTGCATATCTGAGCTGTGTATCAAAGTTAAGTTTTCTGGCTGAATTGAGGCCTACTGCCCATTCTGAGATGCACTTTGGTCTATCTCCTCAGGGAAAGCTCAGATTTGAAAAAATTGACTGTTTTTTCGGATTTTCAGACTGTGGGGTACATGAATATATGTTTGCTTTGAATAATTGAGCTGTGTGTCAAAAGTTAAATTTTCTGGTTGAATTGATTCCTACTGCCTATTCAGAGATACAGATCCTCAGGTAAAGTTCAGACTTGAGAAGTGTGTGTTTTTGGTCTTTTCATACCTTGCGTAACATGAACATGTGTTTCTTTTGCATATCTGAGCTGTATGTCAAAAGTTAAGTTTTCTGGCTGAATTGAGCCCTACTGCCCATTCTGAGATGCAGTTTGTTCTATCTCCTCAGGGAAAGCTCAGATTTGAAAAAATTGACTGTTTTTTGGGCTTCTCAGACTGTGGGGTACATGAATATATGTTTGTTTTGCATATCTGAGCTGTGTATCAAAGTTAAGTTTTCTGGCTGAATTGAGGCCTACTGCCCATTCTGAGATGCACTTTGGTCTATCTCCTCAGGGAAAGCTCAGATTTGAAAAAATTGACTGTTTTTTGGGATTTTCAGACTGTGGGGTGCATGAATATATGTTTGCTTTGAATAATTGAGCTGTGTGTCAAAAGTTAAATTTTCTGGTTGAATTGATTCCTACTGCCTATTCTGAGATACAGATCCTCAGGTAAAGTTCAGACTTGAGAAGTGTGTGTTTTTGGTCTTTTCATACCTTGCGTAACATGAACATGTGTTTCTTTTGCATATCTGAGCTGTATGTCAAAAGTTAAGTTTTCTGGCTGAATTGAGCCCTACTGCCCATTCTGAGATGCACTTTGTTCTATCTCCTCAGGGAAAGCTCAGATTTGAAAAAATTGACTGTTTTTTGGGCTTCTCAGACTGTGGGGTGCATGAATATATGTTTGCTTTGAATAATTGAGCTGTGTGTCACAAGTTAAATTTTCTGGTTGAATTGATTCCTACTGCCTATTCTGAGATACAGATCCTCAGGTAAAGTTCAGACTTGAGAAGTGTGTGTTTTTGGTCTTTTCATACCTTGCGTAACATGAACATGTGTTTCTTTTGCATATCTGAGCTGTATGTCAAAAGTTAAGTTTTCTGGCTGAATTGAGCCCTACTGCCCATTCTGAGATGCACTTTGTTCTATCTCCTCAGGGAAAGCTCAGATTTGAAAAAATTGACTGTTTTTTGGGCTTCTCAGACTGTGGGGTACATGAATATAGGTTTGTTTTGCATATCTGAGCTGTGTATCAAAGTTAAGTTTTCTGGCTGAATTGAGGCCTACTGCCCATTCTGAGATGCACTTTGGTCTATCTCCTCAGGGAACGCTCAGATTTGAGAATTGTGTGTTTTGGGGATTTTCAGACTGTTGGGTGCATGAATATACTTTTGTTTTGCATATCTGAGCTGTGTGTCAAAAGTTAAGTTTTCTGGCTGAATTGAGGCCTACTGCCCATTCTGAGATGCACTTTGGTCTATCTCCTCAGGGAAAGCTCAGATTTGAAAAAATTGACTGTTTTTTGGGCTTCTCAGACTGTGGGGTACATGAATATATGTTTGTTTTGCATATCTGAGCTCTGTGTCAAAAGTTAAGTTTTCTGGCTGAATTGAGTCCTACTGCCTATTCTGAGATGCACTTTGGTCTATCTCCTCAGGGAACGCTCAGATTTGAGAATTGTGTGTTTTGGGGATTTTCAGACTGTTGGGTGCATGAATATACTTTTGTTTTGCATATCTGAGCTGTGTGTCAAAAGTTAAATTTTCTGGCTGAATTGAGGCCTACTGCCCATTCTGAGATGCACTTTGGTCTATCTCCTCAGGGAAAGCTCAGATTTGAAAAAATTGACTGTTTTTTGGTGTTTTCAGACTGTGGGGTACATGAATATAAATTTCCTTTGCATATCTGAGCTGTGTGTCAAAAGTTAAATTTTCTGGTTGAATTGATTCCTACTGCCTATTCTGAGATACAGATCCTCAGGTACAGTAGAGATTTGAGAATTGTGTGTTTTTGGTGTTTTCATACTTTGCGTAACATGAACATGTGTTTCTTTTGCATATCTGAGCTGTGTGTCAAAAGTTAAGTTTTCTGGCTGAATTGAGTCCTACTGCCCATTCTGAGATACAGATCCTCAGGTAAAGTTCAGACTTGAGAAGTGTGTGTTTTTGGTCTTTTCATACCTTGCGTAACATGAACATTTGTTTCTTTTGCATATCTGAGCTGTGTGTCAAAAGTTAAGTTTTCTGGCTGAATTGAGTCCTACTGCCCATTCTGAGATGCACTTTGTTCTATCTCCTCAGGGAAAGCTCAGATTTGAAAAAATTGACTGTTTTTTGGGCTTCTCAGACTGTGGGGTACATGAATATAGGTTTGTTTTGCATATCTGAGCTGTGTATCAAAGTTAAGTTTTCTGGCTGAATTGAGGCCTACTGCCCATTCTGAGATGCACTTTGGTCTATCTCCTCAGGGAAAGCTCAGATTTGAAAAAATTGACCATTTTTTGGATTTTCAGACTGTGGGGTGCATGAATATATGTTTGCTTTGAATAATTGAGCTGTGTGTCACAAGTTAAATTTTCTGGTTGAATTGATTCCTACTGCCTATTCTGAGATACAGATCCTCAGGTAAAGTTCAGACTTGAGAAGTGTGTGTTTTTGGTCTTTTCATACCTTGCGTAACATGAACATGTGTTTCTTTTGCATATCTGAGCTGTATGTCAAAAGTTAAGTTTTCTGGCTGAATTGAGCCCTACTGCCCATTCTGAGATGCACTTTGTTCTATCTCCTCAGGGAAAGCTCAGATTTGAAAAAATTGACTGTTTTTTGGGCTTCTCAGACTGTGGGGTACATGAATATAGGTTTGTTTTGCATATCTGAGCTGTGTATCAAAGTTAAGTTTTCTGGCTGAATTGAGGCCTACTGCCCATTCTGAGATGCACTTTGGTCTATCTCCTCAGGGAAAGCTCAGATTTGAAAAAATTGACTGTTTTTTCGGATTTTCAGACTGTGGGGTACATGAATATATGTTTGCTTTGAATAATTGAGCTGTGTGTCAAAAGTTAAATTTTCTGGTTGAATTGATTCCTACTGCCTATTCAGAGATACAGATCCTCAGGTAAAGTTCAGACTTGAGAAGTGTGTGTTTTTGGTCTTTTCATACCTTGCGTAACATGAACATGTGTTTCTTTTGCATATCTGAGCTGTATGTCAAAAGTTAAGTTTTCTGGCTGAATTGAGCCCTACTGCCCATTCTGAGATGCAGTTTGTTCTATCTCCTCAGGGAAAGCTCAGATTTGAAAAAATTGACTGTTTTTTGGGCTTCTCAGACTGTGGGGTACATGAATATAGGTTTGTTTTGCATATCTGAGCTGTGTATCAAAGTTAAGTTTTCTGGCTGAATTGAGGCCTACTGCCCATTCTGAGATGCACTTTGGTCTATCTCCTCAGGGAAAGCTCAGATTTGAAAAAATTGACTGTTTTTTGGGATTTTCAGACTGTGGGGTGCATGAATATATGTTTGCTTTGAATAATTGAGCTGTGTGTCAAAAGTTAAATTTTCTGGTTGAATTGATTCCTACTGCCTATTCTGAGATACAGATCCTCAGGTAAAGTTCAGACTTGAGAAGTGTGTGTTTTTGGTCTTTTCATACCTTGCGTAACATGAACATGTGTTTCTTTTGCATATCTGAGCTGTATGTCAAAAGTTAAGTTTTCTGGCTGAATTGAGCCCTACTGCCCATTCTGAGATGCACTTTGTTCTATCTCCTCAGGGAAAGCTCAGATTTGAAAAAATTGACTGTTTTTTGGGCTTCTCAGACTGTGGGGTGCATGAATATATGTTTGCTTTGAATAATTGAGCTGTGTGTCACAAGTTAAATTTTCTGGTTGAATTGATTCCTACTGCCTATTCTGAGATACAGATCCTCAGGTAAAGTTCAGACTTGAGAAGTGTGTGTTTTTGGTCTTTTCATACCTTGCGTAACATGAACATGTGTTTCTTTTGCATATCTGAGCTGTATGTCAAAAGTTAAGTTTTCTGGCTGAATTGAGCCCTACTGCCCATTCTGAGATGCACTTTGTTCTATCTCCTCAGGGAAAGCTCAGATTTGAAAAAATTGACTGTTTTTTGGGCTTCTCAGACTGTGGGGTACATGAATATAGGTTTGTTTTGCATATCTGAGCTGTGTATCAAAGTTAAGTTTTCTGGCTGAATTGAGGCCTACTGCCCATTCTGAGATGCACTTTGGTCTATCTCCTCAGGGAACGCTCAGATTTGAGAATTGTGTGTTTTGGGGATTTTCAGACTGTTGGGTGCATGAATATACTTTTGTTTTGCATATCTGAGCTGTGTGTCAAAAGTTAAGTTTTCTGGCTGAATTGAGGCCTACTGCCCATTCTGAGATGCACTTTGGTCTATCTCCTCAGGGAAAGCTCAGATTTGAAAAAATTGACTGTTTTTTGGGCTTCTCAGACTGTGGGGTACATGAATATATGTTTGTTTTGCATATCTGAGCTCTGTGTCAAAAGTTAAGTTTTCTGGCTGAATTGAGTCCTACTGCCTATTCTGAGATGCACTTTGGTCTATCTCCTCAGGGAACGCTCAGATTTGAGAATTGTGTGTTTTGGGGATTTTCAGACTGTTGGGTGCATGAATATACTTTTGTTTTGCATATCTGAGCTGTGTGTCAAAAGTTAAATTTTCTGGCTGAATTGAGGCCTACTGCCCATTCTGAGATGCACTTTGGTCTATCTCCTCAGGGAAAGCTCAGATTTGAAAAAATTGACTGTTTTTTGATGTTTTCAGACTGTGGGGTACATGAATATAAATTTCCTTTGCATATCTGAGCTGTGTGTCAAAAGTTAAATTTTCTGGTTGAATTGATTCCTACTGCCTATTCTGAGATACAGATCCTCAGGTACAGTAGAGATTTGAGAATTGTGTGTTTTTGGTGTTTTCATACTTTGCGTAACATGAACATGTGTTTCTTTTGCATATCTGAGCTGTGTGTCAAAAGTTAAGTTTTCTGGCTGAATTGAGTCCTACTGCCCATTCTGAGATACAGATCCTCAGGTAAAGTTCAGACTTGAGAAGTGTGTGTTTTTGGTCTTTTCATACCTTGCGTAACATGAACATTTGTTTCTTTTGCATATCTGAGCTGTGTGTCAAAAGTTAAGTTTTCTGGCTGAATTGAGTCCTACTGCCCATTCTGAGATGCACTTTGTTCTATCTCCTCAGGGAAAGCTCAGATTTGAAAAAATTGACTGTTTTTTGGGCTTCTCAGACTGTGGGGTACATGAATATAGGTTTGTTTTGCATATCTGAGCTGTGTATCAAAGTTAAGTTTTCTGGCTGAATTGAGGCCTACTGCCCATTCTGAGATGCACTTTGGTCTATCTCCTCAGGGAAAGCTCAGATTTGAAAAAATTGACCATTTTTTGGATTTTCAGACTGTGGGGTGCATGAATATATGTTTGCTTTGAATAATTGAGCTGTGTGTCAAAAGTTAAATTTTCTGGTTGAATTGATTCCTACTGCCTATTCTGAGATACAGATCCTCAGGTAAAGTTCAGACTTGAGAAGTGTGTGTTTTTGGTCTTTTCATACCTTGCGTAACATGAACATTTGTTTCTTTTGCATATCTGAGCTGTGTGTCAAAAGTTAAGTTTTCTGGCTGAATTGAGTCCTACTGCCCATTCTGAGATACACTTTGTTCTATCTCCTCAGGGAAAGCTCAGATTTGAAAAAATTGACTGTTTTTTGGGCTTCTCAGACTGTGGGGTACATGAATATAGGTTTGTTTTGCATATCTGAGCTGTGTATCAAAGTTAAGTTTTCTGGCTGAATTGAGGCCTACTGCCCATTCTGAGATGCACTTTGGTCTATCTCCTCAGGGAAAGCTCAGATTTGAAAAAATTGACTCTTTTTTTGGATTTTCAGACTGTGGGGTGCATGAATATATGTTTGCTTTGAATAATTGAGCTGTGTGTCAAAAGTTAAATTTTCTGGTTGAATTGATTCCTACTGCCTATTCTGAGATACAGATCCTCAGGTAAAGTTCAGACTTGAGAAGTGTGTGTTTTTGGTCTTTTCATACCTTGCGTAACATGAACATGTGTTTCTTTTGCATATCTGAGCTGTATGTCAAAAGTTAAGTTTTCTGGCTGAATTGAGCCCTACTGCCCATTCTGAGATGCACTTTGTTCTATCTCCTCAGGGAAAGCTCAGATTTGAAAAAATTGACTGTTTTTTGGGCTTCTCAGACTGTGGGGTACATGAATATAGGTTTGTTTTGCATATCTGAGCTGTGTATCAAAGTTAAGTTTTCTGGCTGAATTGAGGCCTACTGCCCATTCTGAGATGCACTTTGGTCTATCTCCTCAGGGAAAGCTCAGATTTTAAAAAATTGACTGTTTTTTGGGATTTTCAGACTGTGGGGTGCATGAATATATGTTTGCTTTGAATAATTGAGCTGTGTGTCACAAGTTAAATTTTCTGGTTGAAATGATTCCTACTGCCTATTCTGAGATACAGATCCTCAGGTAAAGTTCAGACTTGAGAAGTGTGTGTTTTTGGTCTTTTCATACCTTGCGTAACATGAACATGTGTTTCTTTTGCATATCTGAGCTGTATGTCAAAAGTTAAGTTTTCTGGCTGAATTGAGCCCTACTGCCCATTCTGAGATGCACTTTGTTCTATCTCCTCAGGGAAAGCTCAGATTTGAAAAAATTGACTGTTTTTTGGGCTTCTCAGACTGTGGGGTACATGAATATAGGTTTGTTTTGCATATCTGAGCTCTGTGTCAAAAGTTAAGTTTTCTGGCTGAATTCAGTCCTACTGCCTATTCTGAAATGCACTTTGGTCTATCTCCTCAGGGAACGCTCAGATTTGAAAATTGTGTGTTTTGGGGATTTTCAGACTGTTGGGTGCATGAATATACTTTTGTTTTGCATATCTGAGCTGTGTGTCAAAAGTTAAGTTTTCTGGCTGAATTGAGGCCTACTGCCCATTCTGAGATGCACTTTGGTCTATCTCCTCAGGGAAAGCTCAGATTTGAAAAAATTGACTGTTTTTTGGGCTTCTCAGACTGTGGGGTACATGAATATATGTTTGTTTTGCATATCTGAGCTCCGTGTCAAAAGTTAAGTTTTCTGGCTGAATTGAGTCCTACTGCCTATTCTGAGATGCACTTTGGTCTATCTCCTCAGGGAACGCTCAGATTTGAGAATTGTGTGTTTTGGGGATTTTCAGACTGTTGGGTGCATGAATATACTTTTGTTTTGCATATCTGAGCTGTGTGTCAAAAGTTAAATTTTCTGGCTGAATTGAGGCCTACTGCCCATTCTGAGATGCACTTTGGTCTATCTCCTCAGGGAAAGCTCAGATTTGAAAAAATTGACTGTTTTTTGGTGTTTTCAGACTGTGGGGTACATGAATATAAATTTCCTTTCCATATCTGAGCTGTGTGTCAAAAGTTAAATTTTCTGGTTGAATTGATTCCTACTGCCTATTCTGAGATACAGATCCTCAGGTACAGTAGAGATTTGAGAATTGTGTGTTTTTGGTGTTTTCATACTTTGCGTAACATGAACATGTGTTTCTTTTGCATATCTGAGCTCTGTGTCAAAAGTTAAGTTTTCTGGCTGAATTGAGTCCTACTGCCTATTCTGAGATGCACTTTGGTCTATCTCCTCAGGGAACGCTCAGATTTGAGAATTGTGTGTTTTGGGGATTTTCAGACTGTTGGGTGCATGAATATACTTTTGTTTTGCATATCTGAGCTGTGTGTCAAAAGTTAAATTTTCTGGCTGAATTGAGGCCTACTGCCCATTCTGAGATGCACTTTGGTCTATCTCCTCAGGGAAAGCTCAGATTTGAAAAAATTGACTGTTTTTTGGTGTTTTCAGACTGTGGGGTACATGAATATAAATTTCCTTTCCATATCTGAGCTGTGTGTCAAAAGTTAAATTTTCTGGTTGAATTGATTCCTACTGCCTATTCTGAGATACAGATCCTCAGGTACAGTAGAGATTTGAGAATTGTGTGTTTTTGGTGTTTTCATACTTTGCGTAACATGAACATGTGTTTCTTTTGCATATCTGAGCTCTGTGTCAAAAGTTAAGTTTTCTGGCTGAATTGAGTCCTACTGCCTATTCTGAGATGCACTTTGGTCTATCTCCTCAGGGAACGCTCAGATTTGAGAATTGTGTGTTTTGGGGATTTTCAGACTGTTGGGTGCATGAATATACTTTTGTTTTGCATATCTGAGCTGTGTGTCAAAAGTTAAATTTTCTGGCTGAATTGAGGCCTACTGCCCATTCTGAGATGCACTTTGGTCTATCTCCTCAGGGAAAGCTCAGATTTGAAAAAATTGACTGTTTTTTGGTGTTTTCAGACTGTGGGGTACATGAATATAAATTTCCTTTCCATATCTGAGCTGTGTGTCAAAAGTTAAATTTTCTGGTTGAATTGATTCCTACTGCCTATTCTGAGATACAGATCCTCAGGTACAGTAGAGATTTGAGAATTGTGTGTTTTTGGTGTTTTCATACTTTGCGTAACATGAACATGTGTTTCTTTTGCATATCTGAGCTCTGTGTCAAAAGTTAAGTTTTCTGGCTGAATTGAGTCCTACTGCCTATTCTGAGATGCACTTTGGTCTATCTCCTCAGGGAACGCTGAGATTTGAGAATTGTGTGTTTTGGGGATTTTCAGACTGTTGGGTGCATGAATATACTTTTGTTTTGCATATCTGAGCTGTGTGTCAAAAGTTAAATTTTCTGGCTGAATTGAGGCCTACTGCCCATTCTGAGATGCACTTTGGTCTATCTCCTCAGGGAAAGCTCAGATTTGAAAAAATTGACTGTTTTTTGGTGTTTTCAGACTGTGGGGTACATGAATATAAATTTCCATTCCATATCTGAGCTGTGTGTCAAAAGTTAAATTTTCTGGTTGAATTGATTCCTACTGCCTATTCTGAGATACAGATCCTCAGGTACAGTAGAGATTTGAGAATTGTGTGTTTTTGGTGTTTTCATATTTTGCGTAACATGAACATGTGTTTCTTTTGCATATCTGAGCTGTGTGTCAAAAGTTAAGTTTTCTGGCTGAATTGAGTCCTACTGCCCATTCTGAGATACAGATCCTCAGGTAAAGTTCAGACTTGAGAAGTGTGTGTTTTTGGTCTTTTCATACCTTGCGTAACATGAGCATTTGTTTCTTTTGCATATCTGAGCTGTGTGTCAAAAGTTAAGTTTTCTCGCTGAATTGAGTCCTACTGCCCATTCTGAGATGCACTTTGTTCTATCTCCTCAGGGAAAGCTCAGATTTGAAAAAATTGACTGTTTTTTGGGCTTCTCAGACTGTGGGGTACATGAATATAGGTTTGTTTTGCATATCTGAGCTGTGTATCAAAGTTAAGTTTTCTGGCTGAATTGAGGCCTACTGCCCATTCTGAGATGCACTTTGGTCTATCTCCTCAGGGAAAGCTCAGATTTGAAAAAATTGACTCTTTTTTTGGATTTTCAGACTGTGGGGTGCATGAATATATGTTTGCTTTGAATAATTGAGCTGTGTGTCAAAAGTTAAATTTTCTGGTTGAATTGATTCCTACTGCCTATTCTGAGATACAGATCCTCAGGTAAAGTTCAGACTTGAGAAGTGTGTGTTTTTGGTCTTTTCATACCTTGCGTAACATGAACATGTGTTTCTTTTGCATATCTGAGCTGTATGTCAAAAGTTAAGTTTTCTGGCTGAATTGAGCCCTACTGCCCATTCTGAGATGCAGTTTGTTCTATCTCCTCAGGGAAAGCTCAGATTTGAAAAAATTGACTGTTTTTTGGGCTTCTCAGACTGTGGGGTACATGAATATAGGTTTGTTTTGCATATCTGAGCTGTGTATCAAAGTTAAGTTTTCTGGCTGAATTGAGGCCTACTGCCCATTCTGAGATGCACTTTGGTCTATCTCCTCAGGGAAAGCTCAGATTTGAAAAAATTGACTGTTTTTTGGGATTTTCAGACTGTGGGGTGCATGAATATATGTTTGCTTTGAATAATTGAGCTGTGTGTCACAAGTTAAATTTTCTGGTTGAATTGATTCCTACTGCCTATTCTGAGATACAGATCCTCAGGTAAAGTTCAGACTTGAGAAGTGTGTGTTTTTGGTCTTTTCATACCTTGCGTAACATGAACATGTGTTTCTTTTGCATATCTGAGCTGTATGTCAAAAGTTAAGTTTTCTGGCTGAATTGAGCCCTACTGCCCATTCTGAGATGCACTTTGTTCTATCTCCTCAGGGAAAGCTCAGATTTGAAAAAATTGACTGTTTTTTGGGCTTCTCAGACTGTGGGGTACATGAATATAGGTTTGTTTTGCATATCTGAGCTGTGTATCAAAGTTAAGTTTTCTGGCTGAATTGAGGCCTACTGCCCATTCTGAGATGCACTTTGGTCTATCTCCTCAGGGAAAGCTCAGATTTGAAAAAATTGACTGTTTTTTGTGATTTTCAGACTGTGGGGTACATGAATATATGTTTGCTTTGAATAATTGAGCTGTGTGTCAAAAGTTAAATTTTCTGGTTGAATTGATTCCTACTGCCTATTCTGAGATACAGATCCTCAGGTAAAGTTCAGACTTGAGAAGTGTGTGTTTTTGGTCTTTTCATACCTTGCGTAACATGAACATGTGTTTCTTTTGCATATCTGAGCTGTATGTCAAAAGTTAAGTTTTCTGGCTGAATTGAGCCCTACTGCCCATTCTGAGATGCACTTTGTTCTATCTCCTCAGGGAAAGCTCAGATTTGAAAAAATTGACTGTTTTTTGGGCTTCTCAGACTGTGGGGTACATGAATATATGTTTGTTTTGCATATCTGAGCTCTGTGTCAAAAGTTAAGTTTTCTGGCTGAATTGAGTCCTACTGCCTATTCTGAGATGCACTTTGGTCTATCTCCTCAGGGAACGCTCAGATTTGAGAATTGTGTGTTTTGGGGATTTTCAGACTGTTGGGTGCATGAATATACTTTTGTTTTGCATATCTGAGCTGTGTGTCAAAAGTTAAATTTTCTGGCTGAATTGAGGCCTACTGCCCATTCTGAGATGCACTTTGGTCTATCTCCTCAGGGAAAGCTCAGATTTGAAAAAATTGACTGTTTTTTGGTGTTTTCAGACTGTGGGGTACATGAATATAAATTTCCTTTCCATATCTGAGCTGTGTGTCAAAAGTTAAATTTTCTGGTTGAATTGATTCCTACTGCCTATTCTGAGATACAGATCCTCAGGTACAGTAGAGATTTGAGAATTGTGTGTTTTTGGTGTTTTCATATTTTGCGTAACATGAACATGTGTTTCTTTTGCATATCTGAGCTGTGTGTCAAAAGTTAAGTTTTCTGGCTGAATTGAGTCCTACTGCCCATTCTGAGATACAGATCCTCAGGTAAAGTTCAGACTTGAGAAGTTTGTGTTTTTGGTCTTTTCATACCTTGCGTAACATGAACATGTGTTTCTTTTGCATATCTGAGCTGTATGTCAAAAGTTAAGTTTTCTGGCTGAATTGAGCCCTACTGCCCATTCTGAGATGCACTTTGTTCTATCTCCTCAGGGAAAGCTCAGATTTGAAAAAATTGACTGTTTTTTGGGCTTCTCAGACTGTGGGGTACATGAATATATGTTTGTTTTGCATATCTGAGCTCTGTGTCAAAAGTTAAGTTTTCTGGCTGAATTGAGTCCTACTGCCTATTCTGAGATGCACTTTGGTCTATCTCCTCAGGGAACGCTCAGATTTGAGAATTGTGTGTTTTGGGGATTTTCAGACTGTTGGGTGCATGAATATACTTTTGTTTTGCATATCTGAGCTGTGTGTCAAAAGTTAAATTTTCTGGCTGAATTGAGGCCTACTGCCCATTCTGAGATGCACTTTGGTCTATCTCCTCAGGGAAAGCTCAGATTTGAAAAAATTGACTGTTTTTTGGTGTTTTCAGACTGTGGGGTACATGAATATAAATTTCCTTTCCATATCTGAGCTGTGTGTCAAAAGTTAAATTTTCTGGTTGAATTGATTCCTACTGCCTATTCTGAGATACAGATCCTCAGGTACAGTAGAGATTTGAGAATTGTGTGTTTTTGGTGTTTTCATATTTTGCGTAACATGAACATGTGTTTCTTTTGCATATCTGAGCTGTGTGTCAAAAGTTAAGTTTTCTGGCTGAATTGAGTCCTACTGCCCATTCTGAGATACAGATCCTCAGGTAAAGTTCAGACTTGAGAAGTGTGTGTTTTTGGTCTTTTCATACCTTGCGTAACATGAACATTTGTTTCTTTTGCATATCTGAGCTGTGTGTCAAAAGTTAAGTTTTCTGGCTGAATTGAGTCCTACTGCCCATTCTGAGATGCACTTTGTTCTATCTCCTCAGGGAAAGCTCAGATTTGAAAAAATTGACTGTTTTTTGGGCTTCTCAGACTGTGGGGTACATGAATATAGGTTTGTTTTGCATATCTGAGCTGTGTATCAAAGTTAAGTTTTCTGGCTGAATTGAGGCCTACTGCCCATTCTGAGATGCACTTTGGTCTATCTCCTCAGGGAAAGCTCAGATTTGAAAAAATTGACTCTTTTTTTGGATTTTCAGACTGTGGGGTGCATGAATATATGTTTGCTTTGAATAATTGAGCTGTGTGTCAAAAGTTAAATTTTCTGGTTGAATTGATTCCTACTGCCTATTCTGAGATACAGATCCTCAGGTAAAGTTCAGACTTGAGAAGTGTGTGTTTTTGGTCTTTTCATACCTTGCGTAACATGAACATGTGTTTCTTTTGCATATCTGAGCTGTATGTCAAAAGTTAAGTTTTCTGGCTGAATTGAGCCCTACTGCCCATTCTGAGATGCACTTTGTTCTATCTCCTCAGGGAAAGCTCAGATTTGAAAAAATTGACTGTTTTTTGGGCTTCTCAGACTGTGGGGTACATGAATATAGGTTTGTTTTGCATATCTGAGCTGTGTATCAAAGTTAAGTTTTCTGGCTGATTTGAGGCCTACTGCCCATTCTGAGATGCACTTTGGTCTATCTCCTCAGGGAAAGCTCAGATTTGAAAAAATTGACTGTTTTTTGTGATTTTCAGACTGTGGGGTACATGAATATATGTTTGCTTTGAATAATTGAGCTGTGTGTCAAAAGTTAAATTTTCTGGTTGAATTGATTCCTACTGCCTATTCTGAGATACAGATCCTCAGGTAAAGTTCAGACTTGAGAAGTGTGTGTTTTTGGTCTTTTCATACCTTGCGTAACATGAACATGTGTTTCTTTTGCATATCTGAGCTGTATGTCAAAAGTTAAGTTTTCTGGCTGAATTGAGCCCTACTGCCCATTCTGAGATGCAGTTTGTTCTATCTCCTCAGGGAAAGCTCAGATTTGAAAAAATTGACTGTTTTTTGGGCTTCTCAGACTGTGGGGTACATGAATATATGTTTGTTTTGCATATCTGAGCTCTGTGTCAAAAGTTAAGTTTTCTGGCTGAATTCAGTCCTACTGCCTATTCTGAAATGCACTTTGGTCTATCTCCTCAGGGAACGCTCAGATTTGAGAATTGTGTGTTTTGGGGATTTTCAGACTGTTGGGTGCATGAATATACTTTTGTTTTGCATATCTGAGCTGTGTGTCAAAAGTTAAGTTTTCTGGCTGAATTGAGGCCTACTGCCCCTTCTGAGATGCACTTTGGTCTATCTCCTCAGGGAAAGCTCAGATTTGAAAAAATTGACTGTTTTTTGGGCTTCTCAGACTGTGGGGTACATGAATATATGTTTGTTTTGCATATCTGAGCTCTGTGTCAAAAGTTAAGTTTTCTGGCTGAATTGAGTCCTACTGCCTATTCTGAGATGCACTTTGGTCTATCTCCTCAGGGAACGCTCAGATTTGAGAATTGTGTGTTTTGGGGATTTTCAGACTGTTGGGTGCATGAATATACTTTTGTTTTGCATATCTGAGCTGTGTGTCAAAAGTTAAATTTTCTGGCTGAATTGAGGCCTACTGCCCATTCTGAGATGCACTTTGGTCTATCTCCTCAGGGAAAGCTCAGATTTGAAAAAATTGACTGTTTTTTGGTGTTTTCAGACTGTGGGGTACATGAATATAAATTTCCTTTGCATATCTGAGCTGTGTGACAAAAGTTAAATTTTCTGGTTGAATTGATTCCTACTGCCTATTCTGAGATACAGATCCTCAGGTAAAGTTCAGACTTGAGAAGTGTGTGTTTTTGGTCTTTTCATACCTTGCGTAACATGAACATTTGTTTCTTTTGCATATCTGAGCTGTGTGTCAAAAGTTAAGTTTTCTGGCTGAATTGAGTCCTACTGCCCATTCTGAGATGCACTTTGTTCTATCTCCTCAGGGAAAGCTCAGATTTGAAAAAATTGACTGTTTTTTGGGCTTCTCAGACTGTGGGGTACATGAATATAGGTTTGTTTTGCATATCTGAGCTGTGTATCAAAGTTAAGTTTTCTGGCTGAATTGAGGCCTACTGCCCATTCTGAGATGCACTTTGGTCTATCTCCTCAGGGAAAGCTCAGATTTGAAAAAATTGACTGTTTTTTCGGATTTTCAGACTGTGGGGTGCATGAATATATGTTTGCTTTGAATAATTGAGCTGTGTGTCAAAAGTTAAATTTTCTGGTTGAATTGATTCCTACTGCCTATTCTGAGATACAGATCCTCAGGTAAAGTTCAGACTTGAGAAGTGTGTGTTTTTGGTCTTTTCATACCTTGCGTAACATGAACATGTGTTTCTTTTGCATATCTGAGCTGTATGTCAAAAGTTAAGTTTTCTGGCTGAATTGAGCCCTACTGCCCATTCTGAGATGCACTTTGTTCTATCTCCTCAGGGAAAGCTCAGATTTGAAAAAATTGACTGTTTTTTGGGCTTCTCAGACTGTGGGGTACATGAATATAAATTTCCTTTGCATATCTGAGCTGTGTATCAAAGTTAAGTTTTCTGGCTGAATTGAGGCCTACTGCCCATTCTGAGATGCACTTTGGTCTATCTCCTCAGGGAAAGCTCAGATTTGAAAAAATTGACTGTTTTTTGTGATTTTCAGACTGTGGGGTACATGAATATATGTTTGCTTTGAATAATTGAGCTGTGTGTCAAAAGTTAAATTTTCTGGTTGAATTGATTCCTACTGCCTATTCTGAGATACAGATCCTCAGGTAAAGTTTAGACTTGAGAAGTGTGTGTTTTTGGTCTTTTCATACCTTGCGTAACATGAACATGTGTTTCTTTTGCATATCTGAGCTGTATGTCAAAAGTTAAGTTTTCTGGCTGAATTGAGCCCTACTGCCCATTCTGAGATGCAGTTTGTTCTATCTCCTCAGGGAAAGCTCAGATTTGAAAAAATTGACTGTTTTTTGGGCTTCTCAGACTGTGGTGTACATGAATATATGTTTGTTTTGCATATCTGAGCTCTGTGTCAAAAGTTAAGTTTTCTGGCTGAATTCAGTCCTACTGCCTATTCTGAAATGCACTTTGGTCTATCTCCTCAGGGAACGCTCAGATTTCAGAATTGTGTGTTTTGGGGATTTTCAGACTGTTGGGTGCATGAATATACTTTTGTTTTGCATATCTGAGCTGTGTGTCAAAAGTTAAGTTTTCTGGCTGAATTGAGGCCTACTGCCCATTCTGAGATGCACTTTGGTCTATCTCCTCAGGGAAAGCTCAGATTTGAAAAAATTGACTGTTTTTTGGGCTTCTCAGACTGTGGGGTACATGAATATATGTTTGTTTTGCATATCTGAGCTCTGTGTCAAAAGTTAAGTTTTCTGGCTGAATTGAGTCCTACTGCCTATTCTGAGATGCACTTTGGTCTATCTCCTCAGGGAACGCTCAGATTTGAGAATTGTGTGTTTTTGGTGTTTTCAGACTGTGGGGTACATGAATATAAATTTCCTTTGCATATCTGAGCTGTGTGTCAAAAGTTAAATTTTCTGGTTGAATTGATTCCTACTGCCTATTCTGAGATACAGATCCTCAGGTACAGTAGAGATTTGAGAATTGTGTGTTTTTGGTGTTTTCATACTTTGCGTAGCATGAACATGTGTTTCTTTTGCATATCTGAGCTGTGTGTCAAAAGTTAAGTTTTCTGTCTGAATTGAGTCCTACTGCCTATTCTGAGATGCACTTTGGTCTATCTCCTCAGGGAAAGCTCAGATTTGAAAAAATTGACTGTTTTTTGGTGTTTTCAGACTGTGGGGTACATGAATATAAATTTCCTTTGCATATCTGAGCTGTGTGTCAAAAGTTAAATTTTCTGGTTGAATTGATTCCTACTGCCTATTCTGAGATACAGATCCTCAGGTACAGTAGAGATTTGAGAATTGTGTGTTTTTGGTGTTTTCATACTTTGCGTAACATGAACATGTGTTTCTTTTGCATATCTGAGCTGTGTGTCAAAAGTTAAGTTTTCTGGCTGAATTGAGTCCTACTGCCCATTCTGAGATACAGATCCTCAGGTAAAGTTCAGACTTGAGAAGTGTGTGTTTTTGGTCTTTTCATACCTTGCGTAACATGAACATTTGTTTCTTTTGCATATCTGAGCTGTGTGTCAAAAGTTAAGTTTTCTGGCTGAATTGAGTCCTACTGCCCATTCTGAGATGCACTTTGTTCTATCTCCTCAGGGAAAGCTCAGATTTGAAAAAATTGACTGTTTTTTGGGCTTCTCAGACTGTGGGGTACATGAATATAGGTTTGTTTTGCATATCTGAGCTGTGTATCAAAGTTAAGTTTTCTGGCTGAATTGAGGCCTACTGCCCATTCTGAGATGCACTTTGGTCTATCTCCTCAGGGAAAGCTCAGATTTGAAAAAATTGACTGTTTTTTGGTGTTTTCAGACTGTGGGGTACATGAATATAAATTTCCTTTGCATATCTGAGCTGTGTGTCAAAAGTTAAATTTTCTGGTTGAATTGATTCCTACTGCCTATTCTGAGATACAGATCCTCAGGTACAGTAGAGATTTGAGAATTGTGTGTTTTTGGTGTTTTCATACTTTGCGTAACATGAACATGTGTTTCTTTTGCATATCTGAGCTGTGTGTCAAAACTTAAGTTTTCTGGCTGAATTGAGCCCTACTGCCCATTCTGAGATGCAGTTTGTTCTATCTCCTCAGGGAAAGCTCAGATTTGAAAAAATTGACTGTTTTTTGGGCTTCTCAGACTGTGGGGTACATGAATATATGTTTGTTTTGCATATCTGAGCTCTGTGTCAAAAGTTAAGTTTTCTGGCTGAATTCAGTCCTACTGCCTATTCTGAAATGCACTTTGGTCTATCTCCTCAGGGAACGCTCAGATTTGAGAATTGTGTGTTTTGGGGATTTTCAGACTGTTGGGTGCATGAATATACTTTTGTTTTGCATATCTGAGCTGTGTGTCAAAAGTTAAGTTTTCTGGCTGAATTGAGGCCTACTGCCCATTCTGAGATGCACTTTGGTCTATCTCCTCAGGGAAAGCTCAGATTTGAAACAATTGACTGTTTTTTGGGC